>NC_046333.1:100317427-100620457 GCF_000738735.6 Corvus cornix cornix | reverse complement strand
ACTATGGGACCTAGGTCACTCATTCATCTTTGTGAAGCAGCAGTTGCATGACAGTTAATTTTTGGTCAGAATTGACAAACACTATTTTTGAACTACCTAAAAGTGATTAGTTAGGTAAGACCTGGGACTTGAAGCCATTGAGCACCAGAGACCATCCACCTGTATTTGTGTCCTAGACAAGAAGGTGTGGCTTAGCTACAGATAAGATTCCTGTTAAATGTTGAGTTAACCTTTGGGATGAAAGGTGAACATAAGTAAGAGAAAGATACTGGCTCAGGAAGGGCGCTGGCTCCTTTATGTACCTTCTACAAGACCTGCAGAAAAAGGCAGTGAGGCAGTGACAGAAGTTACTGTCATGGCTTGCAGGTACAGCTGACAACACCTCTACAACACCTCTGCTCTGCAGAAGGGCTGAGGTAAGCCTAGCACTGGCAGTAGCAATTTGGCTATGATGATGTTCAACTCTGGAAGAAACGACAGGGCTAGGATGGCAGTTCAGCCCAGCAAATATCAGCACAGAATAAAACTTGCTGTCAAAGCCTTATGAGGCTACATTTACATCTAGAATTAGAAAAGGGTGTTGACCTAGAATGACGTGTAATACCGGAACTGGGTTTAGGGTTGGGGCTCAAGCCAGAAGATATTGATAAATTGCAAGAAAGTACCACTGGGTTAACATGAAAAATGTTGTTGGCTTAAACCATCTGACTGCAGAGATCTGTGGGATAAGGAGTGTGATAATGTTAAGATTAGGAGTGGAATTAGGGTTTCAGCATACTCTGGAATAGGTTGATAAACTGCATCATCTTGTTTCAGTATCAGGGAGAGCCCCATGCTGTGATAAAGGTGCCACATGACAGGACTTCCCACACCCTTAGCAAGCCCAACACTACCCAGCATGCCAGGCCTTCTTTGTCTATATTCTCTGTTGACCAAGGCTTCCCAAGGTGTATTATGTGCTGTCAACCTGATGTGCTCCTGATCCCTTGGGATTTCTGTGTATGTACACCTGTGTCTTGTGTACATGCACAGCAAACCCAGCACTGCCGACATGTACAGATTTCCTGTACCATACGTGCACAGTGTGTGTACACACAGTGGATGGGGTGGGGGAGAGGGACTCAAACAAGGAAAGAAAAACAGAAACAACAGAAAACATCTGTCTGAAAATGTCCAGTCTTTACTGTCTCCATTTCTCCCTTCATTTGCAGCAGGGCTGACACATCGGAAATATATCAAAGACTAAAAGCTTCTGGCAACCAATGTCTCCTCTCTTCACAGATGCATTTTTAAAAACAGTAGGTCAAGTCTGGGCAGCAGGTTGGTCCTGCCAAGGAAATCAGAAGCTAAATCAGCCAAATATACCAAGTAGCAGCACAAAAGCTTGTCTGTGTCTTCCCCATCGGCTTTGCCAATGATGATCTTGGCAGTACTATTTAGCACTTACCCTTTTCCCAGTTCTTGGGAATCAGTGTTTGCCATGTTACTCAGCATTTCCCAGGCCAGGAGGAGGATTCAGGACTGACCTTGCTTGCTTCACATTACAGAAAAACCTGACACACATCTTAACTACCTCTGTGTTTTACTCACAAAATATGCTCACCCAAATTAGTGATTAACGGTGAAAAGTTCAGTCTTAGTGGCACGCAGGCCTTGGACCAGACAATGACAGTTTTTGGAGAAGAAGGAACAATATAATCACTTTTCAAGGACAAAATCATTTCCAGATTGGAGACTACATAGTCAAAAACCTTAAAAATCAGTATTAGTAGCACACAGGCCATCTACCATTTTCCAAGTTTGTGATGTAAAGAATGCAGGGGAGGCAAGCACAACAGTTCTCAACTCAACAAGCAAATCTACTTCAGCATTCACTCCAAATTGTGAAGGAAAAAGCTTCACAGTGAGTCTTGCCAAGAGGGACTTAAAAAAATTGAGCCTCATGGTCACAAGACCACACACCACTGTTGTGAAACAGTCACTGGGTAAATAAGGGTGTAGCCTCTAACATTCTACCACTGCTGGAGGGGAAAAAAAAAGAGAAGGCAACATGCAAAAGATGGTCTTACCCCTAAAAAGGTATTAAGCCAAGAAAAAAGGATCTTGCAAATCTGCACTCATGTCAAAAATGTGGCAGAATGGCTGCCATTCTAGTACTGACAATGCAGTAAAAACACTGAGTAGGGAATAAAGGTAATTTGCAGAATTAAGGCTGCAGCACATAATTTAGGCAAAAGCAACAACAGAAATAAAAGAGAATTCCAAGGGATGGAGGAGTAAAAGTTAGGATGATATACAAATGACAGCTGAACTTCAGTTTACTAAGATGAAGTCACAGAAGCAGTACATGTACAGAATGATATAAAATTATTAACAAAATATGATGAAGAAATAAAATGTAAGATGCTGATTTTAAAACATAACAAACAGGTAGGTACCTCAGACTAGCAGAGATATTAACAAAGCCGAATGAAAAGGATGGCATTCCATGGCCTTAACCACTGAAGAAACCTGTTGAATTTTCTTACTGCTTTTGTGTTTCAGGGACATGTACACCAGTGTACCTAAAGCAGCTCAGCAAAGTTTTCCAAACTTATCTTTTATTGTTTGCAGAAATCAAGTGAAGAACTTGCAAAATAATCACTTCCACAAAGCCACTGCCTTCAGCTCTGTGTATACAAAGGTCTTGTCTGCCTCTGCACTAAGCAAAACTTTCTCTTAACAATCTAACTTAAACTGTCACCAATTCACAGCATTTTGCCAAACTGGGAGTAAAGAGGATGTATCCCATCAATCTTCTACATTTCCTCAACACTGTCTGCAGCAGTTTCATGGGGGCTGAGCAGGGTGCTGCTGGCCCCCTCTGGAGCAGGTAACTGGGTATCAGGGAGCAGCAGAGGGAGGAGAGAGCAAAGCACTTGCGCGCAGCGAGGGCTCTGACTCAGCAAGGCTGGCGGTGGCAGGGGCTTGAAGGGCAGAGCTCTTCAGCCAGCCGGGCCCTCCCCATCACAGGGGAGCCAAAGGCCATTTCATTTGTTTCTCCCTCTGGCCTCTGCTTCTCTGAGGGAGGGAGAAAAAACAAAGGCATTAAGCATTTAGCATTACTTCTGATGCAAGGAGGATGCAAAAGCATCTCAAAGTTACTCCCTCTCCAAAATCCTTAAATCCTAGGAGCTTCTCTCTACTGTTAACCCAGCAGAACTGAAGGGTTTTAGTGAGGTCTTTTTTCTGAGTGCTAATGTGTTCTGATGGGCTATTTGGGACATTCTTCTAGTCTCAGCTTCCACCCTGACACTTAATTTCTGTGGTGCACTTAGATATGACTTGCATTTATGAAGAAGCACTATAAATGGCTCGATCCCCTGGTACAAGTTAGCATAACGTTTTCCAACCTGTATTAAATTCTCAGATAATTTATGAGTTAAACCAATTATACAATTTTTTTTCAACCACGCTTATTAATACCTCTGGCTGTACTAAGAGCTCATTGGGCTCTAAAACATGCACAGAAGATTAATCTGTACAAAACAGATGGTTAACACATTTAAATGATTATTCACAGTAGCCCAGATAACATTAAAGAACTTGTCACCATTAAAATTCATAAGTTATATTCCCAAATTTCACAACTCAGGTCAAGAACTGCAACCATAATGATCACCAGTGAAATACTGTGTCCTGACTCACTCCATACAAGTAAGCTACTCTTATAAAAGCACTCCTGCGCTTCAGGAGGGGAGGGTGGCAAGCAAAGGAACTGATAAGAAATAATTACACTAATAACCTGCTAATGAAAAGGTGAATTAATTGAAACACACCATGAAGTATCCAAGATTACACAAAGTAATTCAACAGATGTTTACACTGGAAGGCTGACTATCCAGTGCAGGAGTTAAATCAGATTGTGATATTAATGGCACATCCAATGCTAAAGTTGATCATGGATTTTCTGTTCCCTACTGTCAAACTTGAAATAATACTACATGTCATTTTCACAAGGAAACCATTTGAGAGGACCAGGGAAATCAGAAAATGACATAGCCAGTATCACACAGAACAATAATACAGAAAACAGAGTTAATTTTCTCATTGACAGAACTACCATATAAACTGCCCACTACTGTACCTTCATGACATCTTTATAGGAGTGAATGGCCTCAACTTCCTCTTTGTCATCATCATTGTCATCCTCCACTCCTTCATCCAGAGCATCATATCCTTCATCCCTACTCCCATCTGTTTCTGTGGCATTAGTCATGTAGTCAATAAGCTGCTCCAGTGGAGGACTTAATTCCCGCTCTTCATTGTCCTTCAAACCATAGTCCAGGGCTTTATATATAATAATCCCTAGTGATTCAATAACCTGTAAAAACAAAGAAGAAAAATATATTAATGCCATTTACCTGAATGAATAGGTCAAGTGAGGAACAAGGTTTTTTGGTGTTTGTATAACAAACTCTGTCACAGAGAGGGCAATAAACATCAACGTCAAAGAGAAAAATTATCTGCTAATACCTACAGTAGCACTTGAGTAATACAGCATAGAACAAGCAAGAGCAGATCATACCACGTACCTACCACTTTCTTATTTCAATACCTGAAATAAAAATCCATCATTTAAGAACAAAGCAGGACCTTTTAAGGTTATTTTCCCTTTTTTCTTCTGATATTACAAACCTCCAAGTAACATTACTCTACTTTTTAAGACTATATTGCACTCACATGATCTTTTTTTGTGGGGCAGATGGGAAGAAATTAAAAGAAAGAATAAACTAACATGAGATACCTTCCTCTTCCCACAGCTTAATGACACTTGGAAACTGCCCTTCAGTTTCTGCATCTCTTCATTGACCTGTGAGGTGTCTGGACACAGCTGTGGATGTCCCAGTATTACCCACTGAGCACTGGGACAGCAGCCCACACGAACTCCTTTGCCTGTTGCACAGCTGGTGGAGGCACACATATTCCACTGAAACTACCAATGACTGTATTCCATAGTGATGAGGTAGTACCCCAATTTTTCATTGAATTGAGGCTTCTTATTTGTGCTCTGTCAAGAGCAAAGCAAATTGATGACCTCTTACTCAGTGTGAGCTAGGAAAAGATTGTCATGACCATCCCACAATGCTAAATGCACATTTTCTCTCTTGGCATTAATTATTTTCCTTATGAGCTTCTAGAATTTTCAAGATGTAAAGAGATGGCATTTCAAATTGAGGAGTTTGAAAATGGGTATTAATGAAGAGGGAAGGGAAAATGGGATTGCAATAGTAAACCACAAGAAGGTAATGTCACTGCTGGAAGATCCTTGTCTGACAATGGAAGTAGGACTGGAGCTATTGCATGTAATCTCTGATCTTCCTTGTGTGTTGGGATAGATAGCATGTCACACAAATTAGCAGACTCCAGTGTAGGAGTAGTAGGCACAGCAGCAACTTTAATAAGAGGAGCGTTTCTAAATATACCAAACCTTGTCATCAAATGCCATTTTCTCTAATCTGCCCTTCGGAATGATCCTGGTTGACACTTTTTACTGCAGAGTTTTGAAATTCTATTTGGGTAAATAGGACAACACAAAGGGATTCTTAAAACATTAAATTTTACTCTAGCTGCTTACTTATTTCAGCAAAGCAAAGTATTTTTGGTCTGAGAGGCTGGAGGTTAGCAAAGACTTAAAATCGTTTCCCATTAGTTTATCTAGACAGACAATTTAATGATTGCTGTAGTCTGACAGCTTTACACTTGTGTACTCCATTCCTCTGTTGGGATTACTTTGCAGTGCAAATTCACTTTGCAAGACAGTGGCTAATAAACAAAAAACAAATTTAAAACCCAATACATAAAACTCATTCTTTTATAATTTATTTCCAATAATTTTGGTAACTTGGTTCAATATAAAAATTTTGCACGTGCTATTCCCTTGAAATGTGTTTATACATATTTATTAAAAAATGCAGTTAAGGAAAGTGATTAGGCAAATTAGTGAGGAAGAAAAAACTGTAATAATTTTTTCAGTTCATAGAACAGCGTCTGACTTGGGAAATGCTATTGAGACAGGAAAGTATACCAGGGAAGCATCGCTGCTTTCTTGCTCAGTTCTCATACCCTTCCCCTGACTTCTGCCATGACCCACTTAGGAGACAGGATACAGACCTTAAAAACAGCTCTAACAGATTAAACTTATATTTGTAGTATATCTTGCTCACTTCTTATGGAAGCTATTCTGCAGTAACTGTCTTGTAAAACTTGCATTGTTAAAAAAAAATTTGAAAATGTTGAAGTCACACAAAGTAAAATATAGGAATTCTAATGGTAGACGTGTTTCCTGTAACTCAGGTTCTGAGTACAATTCCAATATAAATCCCTTCAGCAACTGAAAGGGAACAAAAGAATACCAGTTTGAAGGAGACTGAAATGAAAATGAAGTATAACTGAATAATCTCTTTGATACTTTGAGCACCTGGGAATAAACACAAGTAATTTCTAACTTTAATAAAAAGTACATTTGAAAGGGCTTAGCATACATGAAGACTGAAATGTCCAGATCAGATGCAAAGAAAATTATGTCTTGTGCCATGCAGTGATGGCTGCTGAACACAGTTTCTGGATTTTGCTATCAACACTTCAAAAAAATAGAAGAGGGGGTGGATAAAGAAAGTGTACTCTCTTTGCCTTCTTCTGTTTGGGAAGAGGATTAAGGTACTCAAAAGCACCGTGGCTAAAACTGGATGACAGCGGCTGCTTTCTTTGATGTATCAGCAGTGGGGCTTTTGCAGCTCAGTAATATGGTTTGTGCATTTTTATGTACTATGAACAGATTTCCTAATACATGCAAAGCTGACACAACACGAAAGCCTGTAACAACACCAAGTCAGAGCTATAGTTCAGTCTCTCAGCTTCTTATTTAGGAGATGGGATCAAAACCATATTTACTCATTGTCTGTCTGTATCACAGATTCTTCTTGCTGAAAGACAAAGCAGCAAACAACTTAACTAAGTAACTTTGCCTTGAGTTGCGTTAAAACTGAAAACATTCAGCACTTTCAGTAGTATCAGTTTACCAAGGATCCTGTAAACCACACAATTGCCATATGAATATCAAACAAAAGTCACAGAATTGTCAACACTTCTTCCTATGGATAAAACTACTAATGCAACTTCATACAAATGAACTTTTAGGTCTATATAACTAGAAGCAAAATATACAAGTCAACTGATTGTTACTTTAATGCATGAGTGCTGTCACTTTGCCTGTAATATAAATCAAATACAAACAAAAAAAGGAAAAGCTGAATGGATGAATTGATAAATAAGTGGGGGTTTTGAGTTGGATAATCAGGGACTGTCACTTTTAATTTTTTTTTTATATCAATTATTTACAAAGAAATCACAAGTTCTAAACTGTACTGTTGGCCAGCCAACAAAATAAAATAAAAACACAAAATAAAAACTTTTGGCACCTAACCAGTGACAAGTACTGACATAGTTTTCAATTACACGTGAAAACAGAGCTATATTAAGAGAAACGAGGGTAAGAATGGACCTAGTGAAGCTTTTTTAAACCACAGAGTTGCACATTGACAGCCCAAAACAACTGCATGACACTGAAATAAGTGTCATCACTAACAATAAATAATGCTGCTCGATTCAGGTTAAAAAAAAAAAAAAAAAAAAAAAGATCTACCCCTTGAATTTTAGAACTCATTTGTTCCTGATTGATTGACATTTCAGCAAATGACCTGACCTCTGGAAATCAATCATTGGATAAATAAACTTAAAAAATAAACAAGGAAGTCTGCATTATTAAGCTTTACACCTTCTCATCAAGTTCTTTTGAAAGTCATGGCTTCAGACCAAAAAAAACTCCAGCACAAAAACATTTCCCACAGACTGAACTTGTACTTTGCTGTGCTGAAATCATTAGTGAAAGGGCAATTTTGTCCCACCATGAGTATTCCTGCAGCTTCTACACCAGTCTGGACTCATATTATATAGTGTTTTTCTAATAGATTGTGATAAAGTTGCTGGAACACTTTGACTTTAAAAACAATGAGAAAACAATACCCACACACTCCTTTTACACATGTGGCAAAAACAAAACCCAAATTATTCAGATTCTCTTCATATACAAACACTGCCTGGAACTTTCCATTCCTCCAACACACTGAGGCATGCTTCTTGGACAGGGGTTCATTAGTGTTCTACGTCTTTCATATGACCCAAATTATGCCCTTCCAATGAACTCTGCCCATTTAACATTCTTGAACTCTTCAAATATACAGCCTTTGTACAGGAACCAAACAGGTTTGATACTTGCAAAAGTGCAATTATTGCAAGCACTTCACTTGGAGAAAAATCCTTTTTTCCCCCTCAACATATGTATCTCCCCGATTCTTGCTGAAACGTAGATGAGAACAAGCAGAATCCACATCTCACGGCACACACAATAGGGCACTGTCTGAGCTTTCATCCCCTTCCTAGGCCTGCCTCAACTTTTAAACAAAGCCTAAGGACAGGCTTGTACTTATAGCAGCAAAGGACTGTTTTTCAGCTCAAATGCCTGTCCCTCCCTAAAGCTCTCCCTTCCTCCAAAAGCCACTCAGGTTTTGTGTCCCTAAACTTGGATTAAAGCCACTGTAAAGCTCCAGCTCCTAAGGTGAGTTAATTAACTTTGAACTTTCCCACAGGGGTCTCAGATAATGGCCACCAGCCACAACAATATTTGCATTATGACTGCACTTTTATGAATTCCACTAATTTTTATTAAAAAAGTGAAGTACAATAATTATTTTTAAGTTCTTCCAGATTTTACCTAGATCTCCAACACACTTAATGAAGGAGAATCATTCTGCCTCATGGTAAGAGTACTCAGGGCTGGCACTTTGTAGGGCAGAGCTCCTCTCCACCACCAACTCTGCCATCACCCATGGTATTAGGCAGCACTTGGTCAATCTGTAAAGACTAACCTGCCCTAATGCTGACTTTAACTTAGCCTGCCATGAATTCAACACAGTGCTTCTGACACCGTAACACATGGCATAAACACAGACACAGTCAAGAGTTAGGTATCTTAAATTTTCTATGACATACTACAAGACAAACACACACAAGTTTTTGTGCTCAGGTTCTGTAATATGGTCCAAAGGACTGGCATGTTAAAATGTTATGAAAAACCAACTTGTTCCTCTCCAGCTAGCTGACAAAGGGAAAAAGCTTTCGCTCTGGGTCTCGCTTCCACTTGTAACAAAGTCATTCGTTGTTTCTTCAGCATTCAATTCTGGAACTGAAAAAGACCAGGCTTTTAGGAAAGGTGAACAAACAAAGGGGTTAGGATTACCCCACGTGAATTTTTTTTGTTCTTTAGCTCATCCCGAGGTGCCCTACATAACTCTCAGGAGCGCCTCATGGAATTGCACGTCTAAATAGGACGCTGTGAGAGATGCGCTGCTGTCGCTGCACACTGCGGGTACATTAATGGAGTTTTCACCAGAGCATTGCCAAGTGGAAATGGGGTAGCATTACCCAGGTTTTAATGCCAGGGGACACTGCTAAATTTAAATATGACCTTCACTAAATTAGGGTAACTTGCAACAGACTGTCAAATGAGAACAGTGAAAAACTTTCAAGTGCTTCCAGGAAAGCAGCAAGGATTTGGACTATTTCCAATGAATCAAATGAATCACTCATTTCCAAAGAATATAGACATAAGATACAGCATTATTTAACTTCTGGGTGATGCTGGTTTGCTATGGAAATAACTGAAAGGTACTGCTTTCTGCAATATAAGGCGCCTTGTTTTTTAAAAGTCAAAGCAGTAATGAAAGCAAAGAAAAAGAAAATCAGAGTATTAAATAAATCCTTTTCATGACGTTCAGTCTGGTTTAGATACATTCAGAGTTAGGAAATTTTCTCTACCATATTCAGAGATCTTTTTCAAAATGGTTTTATATCCTGAGTCTTTGAATGCACTGAGTGGGCAGAGATACCTACTTACTGAATTCTTTGTTCTATTCAGGTGTGTGTTAAAGAGATTCAGTGCAAGAACTTCTGATCAAAGACACAGAACAAGCCTGAAACATACAAAGGGGATGCTAGCTTTTTTTTGTTTTCGTTTGTTCCCCCCAAAGTGAATATGTGAAAACTGAAGCAGTTAAATGTTGTTGGACACAGTTGCCTCTAGGAGTGTAGCAGTAATGTAACTGTAAGTTTATTAAGGATCAAGTGTAATACAACTCTTCAACTTATTCAAAGGTTTTGATAATTATAAACGTGGTTTTTAGTTGTTAAAATTGCACTATAGATATTATGTAAGGAGAACTATAATTTATTAGCATAAATGAAAGTAGAATTTTTTCTATTGTAACAGTCTCAATTTACATTTTATCTGCAGTGTTTCATTGTAAACACGGAAACAAAACTGTTAATTTTCTTCTAGCTTTTGTTCAGACATTATAATCCCAAGATCATGACAAATGGTTATTCTGTTACCACAAAATTTATTCAACCTGAAGGAATTTCACCATACTGTCAGTTCATACCCAGAGAAAAACAAAATTAAGTTCCCTAATTTAACTGTGGAAGCTTCAGTAATGGCTGAAGCTTCAGTAAAAGAATTAGATGCAATAATTAAGTAACATAGATGGTGAAAGTCATTTGAAAGTTCTTAAATACACCTATATTCATATCAGGGCTTCAAATACAGGTCATGTGATCTTGATCCCATTTAAATAAGGAGAATATGTTTTTTATCTTAAAAATCCAATCATGTCACAAATTTCTATTCTAGTTCTGTTGTCTTTTATTTTAAATTTTATTTGATAAAACATAGCTAAACATATACATATCATTTTTTACAGAAATAGAAAACAATGAGGTGAACTCCTCAGGTGAGGGAACAGAAGGAGCGAAGACTTCACCTGACTACCAAAAACATAACAGGCCACAGAAACACCAGTGGGTACAAATTGTGTAAGAGACAGAAATTGCTATTTGTCACATCAGCCTTTTGAAAAAAGCTTTATCTAGATTACACGAGGGTATCAGATTAACTGCAGCAAAAGATTTTGCAGTGAGAGAGAGAAGTAAGCAGCTCAAGGAAAACTGGCACAAAGGAGAGCGAGACTAGTTCCGTAGCTCTGATCCCGAGAATTCGTGTGCGACTGGTTTAAGTTTGGCTGACGTTGCACACCTGCCAATGGTCTGTCAGACAAGACATAGAAGATAGATAATAAAGACCTTACAGGAGCTTTGGTTCAGTTCAATTTACGGTACTCACAAAGCAATGCAAAGTCAATGCCACTTTTATTCAAAACATCACAGTTCAACTACTCTACTCCAAGAGTCAGTTTGCATGAATTTTTTGGCCTACCCCATGGCTTTCATGTCAACCACTACAGTTGCCTGCTACAGACTTCACCCCCATTTAATTAATCCAAAAATTAAAGTGAGTAAACACCTGCTGCAATATAAACCATTTGCTCTCCTCTGAGTCAAGAACTTTTTCACGTCTTTTCCCCAAAATTAATGACTACAAAAGCCAAGCAAACAAAATATCAGTACAATGAAAGCTATTCTTTTAAATACAAATTCTTGATTAGTTAGAGTTTTACATTTGCATGTACATCTTACAAGCTTTCCAGCAGCAGCTCACAACAGACTTTATAAAAGTTAGGCTGGTTTCACCATATTTGTCAGGGCTATGCCTGCATTTCAAGCATTTCACAGATGATGAACTTCACAGAGACAGATGAAGCACCTGAGCAAGTTTACACAGAGTAGGGAACATGACAACTCTTCTGGTTTGACTTTAGCTTTCCTCAAATCCATCTTCCTTCATTCCTGGAAAAATATGTCTTTCTGCCTCCTAACAGACTTCTCTTGTCAGTCACGTTGTCCTAATTCCAGGATTCCATGCATAAAATCAAATATGTAAAGGAAGAAGCCCAAATGCAACCACTCAACAGGTCCTTTTCAAAGTGATGTGCCACAAAAGAAGGCTGGTATATGCTGCTCCTTTCCAGTGACTGGAATATTCATTAACCACACACAAAACAATACTAATTTAACACTGCTTGTCTTAGAGGTACTGCATATTAATGGCAAGTCACATAACCACCCATAAGGTTGTCCTTTCTATCCATGCCAAAGGAGAAACTTCAAAGACGTCTATGGGATGTTGCATTTATCATGTAGCCACCTAAGACAAACCATGCACAGCTACCTCCACTATCTTGTGGAAGGTCACTCAGCCATATCAAGGCTTCTTTCCTAAAGAAACTGATGGGAATTCACACGTACAGCCTGTAGCCAGAAAGGAAAAAATTTGAGACTCTTACTGAGAGTTTTTTATTAGTCATATGTGTAAGGGAACTTCATCCTGACGTAAGGACATACCTTGATTATGAAATGTGAATTTTCACATGGACTGTCATGAGTCCAAGGAGTTACTAATGGGCCAGACACATTTTTCATTTAGGTAACATATGATCTCTGTCATGCAAAATATTACTGCAGGCTGACAAAGCCTCTGCAAAGATCCTGATTTTATGAATATTCTTCCATGCCCTCTTCCCCATAAAAAGCAACATTGGACACAGACATTTGGATCACTCAAATACTCCTCCAAAACTGAATGCCTAAGTGAACATAATATATCTGAGTAATGAGAAAGGGGAGCTACTGCAAAATTACCTTCAAGCTCTCAGAATGGCCTTACTGGAAAGACTGATATTTGCTAAAATAATTCAAAGAAGCACAAGTAGGCACTGTTGACAAATTATCTACCTATAAAAAGACATTAGCTTGACATTATTTTTTTCAGGTCTGAAATTCAGATACAATCATAGCATGGAATGCTGAGTTACCCTACACCAAAAAGCAACAGAACGTGTGGCTGAAACTCAGCAAAAAGCTCAGTGCCTGCTCTTAGGGCCACAAAACCCCAGAGAATCCATCTACGAAATGGCACTCACAGATTTCTATTCCCTTCTGAACAATGAAATCGCCACAGAAGAAATCCATATTAAGACACACTCTATCACAGATAAATCATATAAAGCATACAGTTTATAACCTCAGGCATGAAGTACCTTAGCGCAAGATATTCCAGCACCTCTCAGTTCTCAAAGTCATCGAAGTGCTGAACTGTGACAGTTTATAATCCTTAATGGAACAGCCATATTCCTGGATTGCAAATTGCTGAGCATTGTGTTAGTGCTCTCTGCCAATAATGACAATATCTATGTATTCTAGTACAGTGATGATAACAAAGATTTGCTTTCAGTCACAGGTCAAAAGTGTTATGCTATTTAAAAAAAAAAATCATATGGATTTTATGCTTAGCTAAAAAAAAAGCAAATCAACATCAACAACAACAACAACAACAAAATCAACCTCCATAACAAAACCAAAGCATTCCTGACTCTGGCTGTCTGCAGAAACCTCTATCACACAGCCAAATTTTCTACAATGCTCAGCACCTGACCTTTGAATAGAACACAGATATTATCCAGATAACTTATTTAGTTGCTTAGGTGGCAGCCAAGTTATGAGATATCCAACAACTGGTAGAGAGGGATTAACTCCAACACCTCCATCTATGTAAGACACACAGGTTCTTGGGAACAAAAACCCACACCAAAAAAAGCTATATGCATATCAGCTAAACAGATTTACCGCCTCAAAAATCTATAATAAAATTATCTGCTCTATTCAGTGAATTTTGCACTGCCCGGGAAACTGCCTGGTAGTCTCATAAATTTAGGCCTAAAAGAGCCAATCCTGAGTTTCTCCTGTGCTGAGACCTTGTTAATGGATGTGCTAAAGTTCCTGTACAAGCCACTCTCCTGTCCTCAGCCCAAGAAAAAGAGAGGCAGGTAAAGATGTGTATCTGAGGTAATATGGTAGCAAGGGGAAAGGAGAACACCAGGACAGAGTGACCTGTCACATCCACAGGAGCTCTAATGCAGTCCTACACAATTCATCCCTGGATCAAGGATTCACAACAAGCTCCCCAAAGCTTCTTCACTGGCTTGCAAAGAACAGAGCTGAGCTCAGGTGTACAGGGATTATAAATCCCTTTGGATGTCTTATGTTTTGGAAATGAAAATAGTGCTGCAATATTACCCAGTCTTTCTAACCACATTATTACCCTTTAAATGACAAAAAGAGATCCCTACCCAGAAAAAGTAAGTCAAGGCATTATATTAATACTATGCTGAGTTTCCTGATTTTTTGAAAATATCACACTTTTGGGTTAATATCAACTAAAATTAAGGGTTTATAATGTCCAGGTAAGTGTTGTCACAGCACCTCTAAGTCAGAATACAATTTCCCCCACAATCTCCTTGATGCAAAACAGCCAAAGACTTCAAATCCTAAATTTAGTCACATCTTTACACCCCCAACCTCTCCAGCAAAATAAGCTGCACTGCCCTTCCAAAACACATCACAAAGCACAGGCATCACCTCTTCTATCCAGTAATGGAGCTAGTTTCAAATGTAGGAAGTGTATGGGGCAGAAGGTCTGTCCTGTGGGGTTTTCCTCAATGCTCTTTCCCTGTGAAACCTCACACTGGTCATTTCCCCTCTCCTATAACAGTTTTACCACCTACTATATGAGGATATTGACCCATTTTCAAAGCTTTGGATAAGAAGTGCTGTGCAAGTCTAAATTACATTTCTGCATGACATGCACACAGACTTAAACACAGCTGGAAGTGCTTCTAATCAACCAGTTTTCCATATGACTTTTGTTCCCAATAAAGTAGAGGAAGGAAAAATGAAGAGAAGTACACGCCTGAGGCTAATGGTTAGGCTTATCAGCTGGGTGCAATGCAAAACATAAAGCTGCTTTTCTCTGAGAATATAAAGCAAGATGTAAGAGTGGTTTATTTAAATGTAAGTAGCACAGGTAGCCAGAGAAAAGAGTTACTAAGGTTAGAATATCAGATTGTTCTAAACTTCACAGGAAATAAATTCTGACAGCATCATCCCTTTGTCTTGTTACACCAATGTAATTATACCTACCAGTCTACACTCTAGAGAATTAATGTCTTGAAGCTTAAGAAATGGGGAAAAAAGCAAGGTTTTAATGATTTTTGACACTGTGGCTTTAAATTTTGATCCTTAATTTAATTAAGTGTCCCAAATTATTTTTAATATCCTTTAACATTTTAACATTTTACAAACTCTACCATATCCACACAACCTCTTGGGAATACCTTTTCTAACACACACAGTGTGACAGTTCATATTACAGCTCAAAAAGAAATTGTCTAGCAATTACTAGACCAATCAAAATGAAAAAAAGGTTGTTTCTTCAGATAGTTCTCTAACAAGTAGAAAATTTTTCCTAGAGGGAAGAAAAAAATTTAATTAATTAAAAACAAAAATAAACAAAAACACCCCCACCACCAAAACAACAAAAGACCAAAACACCACAAAAAATCCAACCACCAAACAACAATGTAACAGCCAGAAGGTCCATTAAAGATAAAATACTAAATTCTGCTGGACTTCCATAGGAACCCCAGTTTTGGAATAGCAAAAACATTCCCGCCTAGCCAAGAAATAAGTTACTTAAAAATAATGTCCTTGGACTGGAGAGATATTCATTTGATTCCATCAGAGAATCGTTTTCTCTTGTTCTCTTATTTTGTAGCCTCCCAAAAGTTTAAGAAATCAAGAATAAAAGAAAAGCATCATTGTATTACAAACACATGCCTATTCTCTGACTAAATGAGCACAGTCATCAATACCCTTGAAGGAGTTAAAGATCTTCAATTAAATCAGTTTGAAAGAGCATCTACTCAACTACCTCCAGGGACTGAAACATTCAGTATTTCAAGTGGAACTGAACAATTTATATCTGTGAATGCCGAAGCAGAGAGTGACAGCAGAACCCGGTTTCATTTTCTTTTCATTAACCCCTTTGCAGGGATTATTCGCACCAAACAGGCAGCAACGGGTAAATGTTACTTTATGCAAAGGCAACACCTCCGAAGGGAGGGGAGTCTTTAGTGAGGATCAGCACCACGAGGAAGTGTTGGACAAACTGCCATGACACAACTTCAGAGAATGCTGCTTGTAAGGAATTATTCCTTGCCAAACCAGAGGAGTTGGGTGGGTGTCATCCTCCCTGCCCCGCGTACCCCCTGCTAACATCACAGGGCTTGTGTTGCCGTGTGGTCTGACAGCTGACTTAGCTGGGGAAAGTCACATTTCCCTGACCAGCTCAGGGAAAAAACAACCCCAACCAAAACCCCAACAAACCTAAGCCCCAACTCCCTGTGCTTGTGCAGATGCACCCTGTGCTACCAGACATCAGTGCTGGCTTTAGGGTAAAAGAAAGCACAGCACAGAAGAAACTTCAAATCTATTCCTACCCATAAAAGAAATGTCTGTTTTAACTGGAAGAGCTAAAATTAGCCTTAACAAGGAGTGACTGCATGATTGCTTGCCATAACTATTTAATATATTTTGATAAAATGCTTGGTGTAATGTAATCCTTACTCTAACAATTTTTCTATGTTTTTACAATACGTTGTCTTCCCTAATCTCCAGTTTTAACCCATGAACATTGATTTTTACCAAATACTTGTTATGATAGATATAGCTAAGACGGGTAGGTTGAGCTACCTAGAAAAATGTATGAGGTTTTGCTTTGTATAGTTAAGATTAAAAAAAAACCAAACCAAACAAAAAAAAAAAAAAAAAAAAAAACAAACCCAAATAAGAAATGTTTGGTTCTTTTAAAAATATGATATTAAGATGAATCAAGTAACCCAAAAGCAAAACACAATAAAATAAAAATGTCTAACTCAAATGATAATAATAATATTTTAAACTAAGATTTATTAGCAAGAGAACTCCAATAATGTTAGAGATTTCAAAGTGGAGTAAAACACACCAAATACAATGTGTTCTTTTAGATTTTTGTTTAAATTGAATTAAATAAAATCCCTTAACATCGAGTTTCTGAGGATTTTTCCATTAACACTCAAAGGTGTTTTTATGGAGTAATATGTGACATTCCAACAAAGCCCAGGTGCAAAGGAACAAGTAAACAAGATAGATAACCTTCCCTGATCACTGCCGTTATCTAATTAAGCCAACAAAAGTGTTCTACCAGAAGAAATTAAGCTTTTCTCTGTCCTAGAAAGCTCTCTATTTTCAGATGGGAATGAATAATGTTTACAATAATTTTAAACACATCTCCCAGCTACAACACCATGAACTGACCAACCAGTGGGACTGTGTGTCTGACCTAGAAACTTGTACAAAAAAAATTATTTTTTTTCCCTTATGCATAAGGTACACCTCAAACTGTGGATTATTGCTCAGTAGAAAGAAAGCATGGCCTCAGGAAGAAACTTCCTCCAGTGAGCAGAGACTTCTGTAGTTGCTGCTCTTACGGGAACATTACATGAAATCTGTGTTAGGCAGGATTGCCAGCAGCCATCACAGGATAGAGACTGTAACAATTCCAGAGGAATTTTTAACTGAAGGCAAGCCTTAAGATTCTCAAAGCATATGTGATATTCGCCCACATCTCTCTAGTCATTTGACTGCAGCTAATTTTTCTGTACTGATTTACAGATGCTTCCTCCAAACATACCTCATCCTACTAGGAAATGCCCAGTGAATTCTCTATTGGAGTATTTTATTCTTTTCCAAAGAGTTTCTTTAAAAGAATGATGGTTGAATGTTAACATTAAGCTGCCCACAACAGACCACTCATCACTGCTTTCTAAAGAACAGCAGCCATTAAGCCTAGGAGAGGAAACTTGTGATGACTATCAGACCTACCAGATGTGCTACCAATTTACCAATTTTGCAGTATTTGTTACTGAGGGCCCATTTTTATGTCTCTTGCTCAGTCACACTTCTGGACTGGATCTGTTAAAAAAAAATCATTCTGTTCTATACCTCACTAATTAAGAAGCAACTGCATACAAATTGTAACTGCATACAAATTGTAACAACTGTTTCTGCATTCATCACCCATCTGGTGATGAACATTTTACGATGCAGAATGATGTTTTCAGGCTTACTGTGGGTTGCTAAAGTGAGGAAGCACATGCTTGGATAAAGCACCCACAGTTGGCAGAGGGTAATGGAGCACTTCATTTTTCAAGCAAAATGGCCTTTTGTTAACCTTACTAAAACAGATTTTTGACCAACCACCTTCTCCCTTGGGGATCTCACCTTAATGTTTACACTGACTGATCAGAACAATACTTTTGAAGTGAACCTCCCCATCATCCCTCTCTGAGCTTCTGGCTTGCATCATGGAGTGCTGTGCAGAATGGAGCTCCTTTTGGATGAAGCTAAAACAGAAGATGAAATCCGAAAGCTCACCTAAGGCACTCATTTTGCCAATGGCACACTCAGCCTAAGGCTCTCCAAAGAGAACTCAGCTGGAATAAAGCAACTGGGATATGTTTTCCATGGACATGGGGTCCTCAACACACTTTTTTGCTCTACAGACTTGCAAAATGCTATTTGTTAATGCAAAAGATTGAGTTGAGACTGAAATGTCATAAATACCCTGAATGCAAGACTAAAAAACAACTGAAAAGTTGTAAAATTACCACAAAACTATTAAGCCAGTACAGAAAGATTAACAGCAGCAGCCAGTACCTTGGGCCAAATTCTGTAACAAAAAAGCTGTGGTTGGGCAGCTCAGATACGCTTAGGATTTTTTCTTGTTGGTACAATATTGTGAAACTGAAAGTAATTACCATCAATGTAGAATTACCAGGGGACTGTAATAACCACCATAATGTAACAGATCTAAAATATAATTTGGAGCTTTGGATATTAAAAGGTAAAATAACACAGGTACACCTACACTTCAGTTAAAACTTACACCTGCTACCCACTTTTCCTTACCCTATGTGAAAAAAATCCTATGCAGACTAGGCCATGGATACTTTAACCTAAGTTAAAAAAAAGAAACTAAAAACTAATGGGGAGTCTAACACTCATGACAAGTGTTGTGGGGTTTTTTAAATAAATACCAGTATACACATTGCTCAGCACTCTATTTGTCTTCTTTTAGGACACCTATGTTTCTGACTGCAAGTCCAATTTTAATGGGACTACAGATAATGAAATATGGACAAAAAAAAGGCTATAGTTAAATGCTCAACGTTTACAACATCCTGTGAATAAGGTACTGTAATTATGATCTCCCAAGTCACACCGTTCCCATACAACATTCTTTTCACCTGTGAAGTACCCAGCTTGACATCAGGGATGTCCTCTCTGCTTAGTCCCTCTCTGCGGAGCAGGGACTGTGAGATGGGAGCGAAGCAGGACAACGGATTCACCACAACCTGGCCATTTCTACAACCAGAAGGTGCTTACATCTTCTAGTACCTCAGAAAAGGGATTCAAGAAGGCCAGAGGGGTTCTGTATTCTCTGAACTCACCAAATCTAGTCCGTCTTTCCACTCCAAGGATAAATTACTTAACACTTTTCAATTGGCAGCCGAGAGAACAGCAGCTTCTCAAGGAAAGCCAAACAAGGACTGTAGTTAAATTCTCAAAGTTTTTCCTTTGTCCTCTGTAAAATGAAACCATGATGTTCACAGCCTTATAACGGTAGGAAAGGAGGCATATGGAAAGAGCTATTAAGATGAAGTGACATGCTCGATTAAAACACATTAGTTATGATATGATACAATATGATGTGACATATAATAGTGGAGCAAAAATAGTCAAACAATAATAAGCACTTTCTTCACTACAACAAGTATCAGATTAATTTGGACATGAGATAATAGTTTTTAATGTCATCTCACAGTGTTTGATCTCTCTGCTTTTCAAAAATTCTCTGCTTTATACCACAGATGTTGCTATAGGTTAAAAATCCCATACAGACAAAATGCCCACGTTTTCACCTATGTGACCCTCACCTCAGATAACCTGCTTCCTAAAGGAAATGTGTAATCTCAAAAAACCTGGACATGTGGTAAGGAGTAGGGGAGCTTTTGAGGGATCAGAATCAGGGGTGGGAAAGGGATGGGGAACTGCAAGGAAACAAGATGCTTAAGAGTAACTTATACCTCATACAACCACTCACACCTATGTGAAACTGCACTGTTGAGTCTCTGTGAGAAAAGAAAGGATCAAAAAGCCAAGCGAAAACTGATAACCTGTGTGAAATGCACCTGAAAATACAGCCATTAATTGTGATACATGGTCCCTAAAACAAATGGCATTGGGAACACAAGTGGATGCAGTACTTTAAGCCATCTTATCGCACAGATCTTTACCAAGGAGACCCATCTCAAATGAGCATTTATTCCAAAGGGGAGATAACTTCTGAGCAGATCAGCATTTGTCCAACATCACCTTGAACAGTTTGCCAGGCTGAATCTACATTAAAAGAGACTATAAAGGCCTCTAATGAGGACTTGACTCACAAAGCAGCATTGATGTACAAGTCTACACTACAAGTAGTTATTGTAGTTAGTTCACAATGCCCAGCCTGTGAGATGCAATCTCAGGTGGTCTACACCTGTTCTGCAGGGCTTTGGGCTGTCAAGGTCAGATATCTCGAGCTGGTTGTAACCTGAACTCTGGCAGAGTTCAGAAAAATGGAGTTGAAGAGAAGAGAATGCTTTAGTGCCTCCCAAGTATCCTATTCCAATAGAGACAAAAGGAAACAGAAAGTTTGTGTTGGCTACACAGGCTTGTCTCTGTCTTTTTTCCTTCCCTCTTCTGTCCCCGAACCCACAGGCATTGTTAGATGTCTAATTTTAGTTTCAGATAGCAGATGTATTTTTCATAGCTCCTCCAAGCAAAATGAAATAATATAAGGGGGTTTCTTAAAATTTTAAAGGGCAGAAAATAGTCTGTTGAATCTCTTGCTGTTACTGTTAATTATAGACATGAAACAGATTTAATTAGAACCAACCAAACAGAAAAACATATGTAATCTATGCCTTTGGCATAGCATTAACCAGGCAAGGGGCAATGAAGCAATCCCCTGCTGGACACTTTAATTATTTATTTTAAAAAGAATACATAGATCAGGCTTCAGCAAGGGTATTTCTAGTAACTGCTATAAGATCATTGTTATTAAGGTTTTCAGACAGAAGAACGCCTTGACATGATACATGAAAATCTTGTTATATGAGCAGAAGAGATTTCCTATTATGATGGAATGGGCAACACTAATTTTGCCATTTCACAACTCTCACATGCATGAGTTCATAGGTTTTATTTTGGGAAAGCAAGAAGTAAGAAAAGATAGTTTGGGAGCTAACAAAATGACCTTTGTCAAAGCATTACTTTAAAGACACCTGTAAAATTGCAATCTTCCACCCAAAGCTTAAGCCAATATGAGGCTGCTGCCTTCCACATGGACTGGTTTATCCTTGGCAGTCTCCCTGATATTTCTACCCACAAACACTTCAAAAGTGTGTGGTCTTTCGCCCACCCCTGTGCTTTTCAACCCATTGTTCACCTTGTCTCATCCCCTAAAGGGAAGAACAAAGACATCTTGTGCTAAGCTCTGGCAACTTTTTGCTAGTAAAACTTCAGTCTTCACTGATTGGAAGACTGGCTTAAAACATACCTGGGTGCCCACAGGTTTGGTTTCAGGAATGACTTTTCTTAGCTTTAATAAAATCTTCTACCATTTAATCACAGCAGCCCTTTATAAGTATCCACAAGAACTGTTGCACATACTTAATACAGTTCATCCCTAGATTTTGTAGCCCTCTTTTCCAATAAGCCTCAGTCGTCACTTAGGTGAGAACGACAGAGGCATTGAACCCCCAGAGCTGAAATGGAAGGAAATCAGTGAAAGCTGCATGCTCAGAACTTCAAGTGCTCTATACTGTTAAGTACTCTGAAAATTGGGTTCTAAGTATTCAAAATGGGACACCTAAAATTAGATTATCTGTACGATAAAATGAAAGCATTTTATGAAAATACATTTGTAAAACCTTTTGAAATTACAGTAATTAATATAATTGCTAAGCCCATGACAGAGCCAACCCTTCTTTGAAATTTGAATTCAATGCTGCAATTATAACATAGGATGACTCTGTGAAAATCCTGGGGAAAACCTGCAGGATGATGCAAACACTGAAAGGAACCAAACTGCTCTTGCAAAGCCATCACCGTCAATTATGGGCATTTTTAGTTTGTGAACTCCTGAATTTACATCCTTAATAAGCTTTTCCTTTCTTAAACATGTGTGTGTGTAGCATACAAAGATCTTCCCTTTCTTAAACATGTGTGTGTGTAGCATACAAAGATCTTCCTTCAAAATTTTTTAAATTTTTTTTTTTTATTTTTATTTAAAATACGTGAGTGCACAGCCCACCTCACTGATGTTTTGACTGTGCCCACGCTGTGCCCACACGTGTGAGAGCACACGCACACAGGCACACACAAGGACCATTACCTACAGCACTAAACCATTTTCCTGTCTATCCCCTCCTATGGCTTTGAAGCTAAGCTGCTTATTTTAAAAGAGTTGAACCTATTCTATTTACTCTGGAAGCTTATTAGAAGAAGCAATTTTACACCATAACTGTTAGGGGAATAATTGCTTTAAAAAAATAAACCTAGACAAAATACAGGTTTGTGTTTTTCTGAAGACCATAAGATGTTCAGCCTTCTGTCTAATGCCTGGGTATTTCACAAAGTAGAGACCAAAGGTGTACTTCAGTAGTTTTATTCCTTTGGGAGAAGCTACTGTGGAGGAGACAGGCAGCCTCTGTCATAACGCTGTCTGAGCCCATTTAGGGCTTTGACAAACACATGAGCCTGATTTGGAGCCGCACCCAGGATGCCACCGGCGGCCAGCACAGCACTAAGTGCTCCCTTCAGTTTCCTCCACACAGTAAAACTGGCATTTGCCCCCTTCATGTGGGCTCTTAGTTGTGCAACAGTGAGCTACAGGCACCATGCTTCCGCCCCTCTCAACACCACCATTAACCACAGCCAAAGGAGCAGTCAAGAGGAAGGGGTTGGGAGCCCCAACAGTACAAGGTATCAGACATTAGCCATCGTCATTTGTTAGCAGCTCGCTTTAAATTAAAACTAATTAATTTAAAGAAATGATGCAAGCTTTTCTTAACTACCAACTGCTAGCACCACCTACAAATTTCAAGCATTAGGTCAGTTGCATAGAGCTTGTGAAAATCAGCTTAAGCTTTTCTTAATGCTTTATTATAGCAAGTCTTCTTTACAAGTGTTTTACAGTGTGATTATGCAATTGTAAGTTCAAGCACAGTTTGAACATAAAGAAGTTCCATTTATGAAATGTGACTTGCAATGGTATTACACGAAATTAATTGGGAAAAAATAATCACCTAGAACACAGTAATTACATTTTAGAAATTAAACCCTTAGCCAATTCATAGCTCTCTAGAATTAGGGAGTTCATAGCTAATATATCGAATATACTGCTGTTCTTGATGTTCCCTTTTTTGTCTGGGTTTTTAGAAGGAACAGTCATAAGGCCTGTTAAAATATGAACCTTTAAAATTCTATTGCTCTTTCAAATTAATGATGCCATACAGGGAACAAAGGAGCAAGTATTTCTAAACATTAAAGAGATGTAAAATGATTTTAAATCAGCTCTTAATAAGATCATGAATGAAGATGAACTTCAACACCTCTCTGTAGATATATGAGGAGAAAGATATGCATTTCAGTCAATACAGCAAGCTGAAATGAGATATATTTGTTAAAAACAGAATGGCTTCCTTTTTTGCACATGCTTTTACTGTGTACCTATTCAGGTCAAAATATTCTGCAGGATTCCATTTCAACATCATTTCAAACACTTTTGCCAGCAATTGCTAGGAAAAAAAGGCAAGGATGATTTGGTATGTCTTGTTCCATTCAGAGCTGTTTAAAGTATTTAAAATATTACAGAATTTTATAAGATTAGAGTGCAGGATAGTAGGAGAAAGTAATTTTGGAGATATATATATATATATATATATGCAAATATTCTGCCTGATAAAAAATACCACCTTAACATTAATGTTACAAGTATACAGAATAGACAGCACCAAAGAGGACTTCTTGCTTTCAATGAGACTGTTGGTAAACACACTGAGTAGCAGCACAGGAATTTTGCTCTGTGCCTGCAAGGGCAGAAAGGTCAAGTATACAAAGCTCCATTTTTATGAGCAGGAAGAAAGAAGGTTAAAGAAAGAATCACAAAAGAATTTCTTCCCCCTCCTTGCTTTCAAAAAAATAAAGGATCGGAGAAAAGCTTGGTTAACTTTTAACCAACACCGAGGATTTTTTTGTTCGTGTAAAGAAGCATTTTGGTATAGTAAGTACCTCTACTATTTTGCCTCTATACTAAAAAACAGTAAATCCCAAGAACATCTTGAACATTATCAGTTTAAAGAATTCGAAACAAAGGATGAACATAATATCAGAATAACTGCCAGCAAAATGAATTATAAAGATCTTTCATTTTTAAAAGCACACAGGCCTTCCTGCAGAATATGTTCCTTTCAAACATTCTGCTTTCACAACATGACATACTGTTTCCATGAGCATTAATTCAAAACTATTGATGTATCTCACATGTCTCCACTTCTCAAAGCTGAAAACCTTGACAAAGCAGCCCAAGAAAGTCTCCAGAAAAGAAGAAAAATTACACGGCTGCTTACAACAGATCATCAGATAATATGGGAGAGTCCATTATACTGCATGGTTCAAAAGCTTAGAACAGCTCCTCATTCTGATTTCACTTTTAATCATTAAAATACCCTGTATACATATCATAATAAGATTCTTATATCTCTGTAAGGCCACATTTCAAAGCAGCTTGTTCCCTAGACCAAGGTTTCTCTGTGAATAGGCTGTTTCCTTTCTGCTCAACTTCACAAAGTTCTGACATGTTCCCTTCTTATGTTTCTCTCACATCCTCTGCTCTAATTAGCCCTTTAGTACTAATTGACAGCCCTTAAAATAGAATTTCTTGAAAAATATTTTAAAAAATCATAAAAACCCAAGAGTTAAAAAGACAAGAAAAATAATCCCTGGGTGAGAATGTCCTAATTTCCTTTATTTTAGATGGTTGGGTACCAGAGCACTTGCCTTGAGAGGACAGGCAGATGGGCCTGGCCTTCTTCAAGGCTGGAAAAGAGAAAATTTTGCTGTGGGAGTGAAGCATAGCCTGCTGATACCTGCAAAGTAGTCATGGAGAAGACAGAGCCGGACTCTTCACTGCATTGCACAGTGTGGGAACAAAAGACCATGAAAATAAAGTGAAAGAGGAAAGGTTCAGGTTAGATACACTCAAAAACCAAAAAATCACCTGGAGGACAACGAAGCCCCGGAACAGGTTGTCCAGAGATATTATGGAACCACTGTCCTTGGATGTTTTTAAAACCAATCTAGACAAAAAGCCTTGAGTAACTTAGTCTGAACTGAGAGCTGAACACAGGCCCCTTCCGACCTAATGGTTCTGTTTGGAAATTTTTAAGCAAACATTCCTCTTCAAATTTTAATGTTGCTGTTGCAAAGGAAGCAGCAGCTTGCCTAAAGCAATCATACTGATGGCCACAACCTCAACAGCAGCAAATACAGAAATGAGGAATTTCCTTTCTCTAGAAATACGGTGATTAATCATCACATATTTATGGTTAAAGAAAAATAAAGGCTGTCCCTTAAAACCCACGTCTTAGAGGCTTTATTTACATGTCAGTATTTATTAGGGTTTATCTTTTCTTAAGATGGAATCTTGCCATGGGCACAAGTTCATGCACATGCATGCAGTACTATTATCTCTTTTATGGCACAAGTGCTGTTGTTATGCGTTATTTTAATGAAAATATAAAAGCCATTACATATTTATGTATGGTTATTTTGGAATAAAGCTGTTTATGGGATCAGTGTTTGGTCTGCCTAACAGAGAATAAAGAATTCTCCTGGCAAACTGATGTAAAATTTACACATGACAATTCATAATTTATAAACTGAAAATTTATACAGTCTTTAAAATACAGTTTATATCCAATAGTGCAAAAATAATTACCTATAAAATGTCTCCCCCCTTTTTTTTAAGAACAAATATAAGTGGTTAATCCCTGTATTTTTTTCTACTGGTATTTTAAGTGTCCAGATGATAGCAATGTACTATGCAGAATCTCCAAACACTGGGCTAAATTATAATATTGGAAAGTAACCCAACATAACAAAGAACTAAAAGTCACTAAAAATCTGTAAGATCCAGAACCCACTCCTGGCACAGTAACTCCTTTTGTCCCATCTGATTAGGCTGCCTGCTGAGCAGTACCAAACATAAATCCATCCATCTTGATCCCAAAGGGAGAAGACCAACTTGAAAACATTCAACTTCAATGGAAGATGGGATGGCATATCATATTTGAAGGACACCAACTAGAAATAAACTAGATATAGTGAGAAACAAAGATAGGAAGATTCTGGTATATTCAGAATTCCTGAATTAGGTAGATACTTTAACAAAAAGATTAGTATTGAGTAATTTGATAAGGTTTTCCTCATCTGAACAATTAAAATACTTCAGTTGACTCACAGAAGTGCTGCTGTTTGACAGAGCTGACTCTCTGAAATACATAAACTCATACTGTAAAATCCTGGTCACTCTCTCTTCTCAGTAATTACGGAATGCATGAGATGTCTCCCCCAGAACAACCAGTCTGTACCAGCATCACCAAAATATTATTTGTTAAAAGCAGAAATTATGCCAATATATTCTGACTTTGCCACATGAGGGTTCAATTTCTGGATATGATCCAGAAGTGGTTCATAAAAACTACCTTGATTTCTGCGCCCCCAAGAAGAAGAGGCTTCATCACAAACACATTATTTTGCTGTTCTTTATGTCAATTTTTGTAGCATAAAATGGCTACCTCTTCTCCCTTTTTTTACCCCCTAAAATATTATGTTTACTTACATGGTATACCTTAGTTGTATCAGATGAATGTATGTTCTAGGCATTCCTTGGGATTTCAATAAAACTTGCATTGAAAACTTTTTAGTGAAAATCTAAAGACAAACCCTTAAAATACACTTTAAAAACCCTTAAATAGTGGTTCAAGACAACTGATGATGACTGTAGCACAGCAGGTAGAAAACTATCTGGTCGTATACTACTAAAACCTGTTCTGTCTTGAGCCACATTTGTAATTGCACTTGAAATATTAGCTACCAGTTTTTATGATTTCATCAAAAGACTCGTGCAATTTAGTCTGTTCCTTACAGTTACAATTCCTGAGTTGTGCAACAAAGTTTAGGCATTCTTGCTTGTTCATTTTAAAGTGGGGATTCTTTTAGCCTTTAAAGTTCACGTAAAAAAACCAAACCCCAGGAATCCTAAAAGGCTTGGGGCTTTAGGGAAGAAATTAAAGAATTCAAACTCAAGAATTTCTGAGGAGGGAAAAAAGAGTTTTCTAAAGCCTGACCCAATTTCAAATGCTTCACTTTTATACTACTGCTTTGCTTCATTTCAGCTTTATTATTCCCATAGTAACCATTATGTAACTTCTACTCTAACGACTGCAGATTTTCTAGGGAGGCTTAGGATATACAGGCTCTATATACATTTTACACCAGTATTATAACTGCTAGGGAGAAAAATAAAAAGAAGGAAAAAAGCCAAACTCATGCTATCCCACTATCAACATTCATGCTCCTAGAAACATTAACCCAGTTTTAAACAGCCGTCAAATCCTACCCAAAATGAGCAGATTTAGTAGCCATTACCATTATAATACTTTCCCAGTAATTAACTAAGCAAGGCCAAAACACTCAGTATTACAAAAACCAGGCTTACTGCACCCTGTGTTCTAATCACATGCAGTAAATTCAAAAACTTTCAAGCAATTTACTTAATGTAGCATACAAAATAAAAGCAGAAATACAAAGAGAAATACACCATTCTTCAAAACCCATTAATCATTCCAGTTTTTACATTAAACCTTTCTTAATCTTAGCTAGTTTTTCACTTGCATCATGTCCTCAGACATAGACCAGGCAGCTCTTTATTGCACCTAAAGGATTTCAAGAACTAGAAAATATTATCAAGAGGATAGAATATTTACAGCTGAGGTGGTTGATCTATTGCATTACGTTTACCCAAAGGCATGAAAGGCACCACCTAGAAAGCAAAAGATAAGGATTCACATTCCTTCATTCCTTATTAGTGCTCTTTTTTGTTGTTGGGTTTTTTTTTTTTGGGGGGGGGGGCGCGGTTCGGGTTTTTTTTGTTTTGTTTTAAACTCTGAGTAATAATCTTCTTTCTTGGTAGGGAGAGCAAGAACAAAGAGGAGCAGCACAGGAATAAACAAGCAAGTCAACAGGAATAAACAAGCAAATCAACCACTTTTCTAAGAAGAAACCATCTAGTGGGTGAAAGGTGATGGCAAAAATTACATGGACTTTTTTCCTGCTTCTGTGTAGAAGGGAGAATTTTACAAGATTTTTAGAAGTCCCTTCTATCTACATGTTTATGATTCTGTTCTTAATAGAGCTTCAGGCAGTTATAATGACCAAAGTCTCCAACACTGAGTATACAAGATGTCATGAGACCCAAGAAATAGAATGTTTCTATTGTTCTGATGAGACAGCAATATTCTAAAAAATATTTCTGCCATTCCTCCTAAGAGGCAGACAAAATTTATTTATAGCAGGCCATAATTCTCTTAGAAGTTTATCCACCTTGCAGAATTTCATGTAAGACCTGCAGTGTTGTGAGATTTCCCACTTTCACGTTCTGCTGCTAACAGAAGAAAAAGAAGCTTCATCCTTGGTGTGACAATTTTTGACTTATCAAAGATATGGCATTAGCTTTGGGCATGTCTGTCAGCTCGGGCAGGCTGAAACCAAGAGCCAGGTACTCCCTGTGGTTACAAGTCCTAAGTTTTGTTGTTTTTTGTTTGGAAGCTGTGGCAGTCATACTCTTTCACCAAGACAGATCAGAATTCCTGCTCAAAACTGAAACACACCACAAGGCAGTATTTGAACCAAGAGTTACTTATGTTCCAGAGTGAGGCATTTATACAACTAAGGTGGTCCTTTTAGATTAGACATTACTGTACACACACATATATATACATACTATATAGATGGTAGCATCAGATACATAGATTTTAATTTTTAAAAATATATGTATATTTGAGGCTTTTCTAAGTACCTCCTTTCTGGAAAAACTGCTTGGTCAAATCCAAAGCATTGCAATCTCTGCTTCACTGCCTTGAAGGCAGCCCAAATACTCAGTCAGCTCAGGGTGGAAGGATCTCAACTACGATTCATTGGTTGGAGGATTTCTGCCCACTCCACATCAATTAGGAAATGATTCAATTGTGCTGAAGAGTAGTCCTCTTGCAACATAGCTGCTGAAAAAATACCTGTATGCCAATTCATACTCTACACAGTTTCCCTGGTTCACAGCTTCAGTCAGGGTGCAATATGTAGATACTTTGGTCCAAAAAAAATTTTTTTATTTAATAAATGGGTGTATTAGGTTCTTGTTGTTAATGAAATTTCTGTATTTACAATATAGCAGCACCAAATCAGAGGAGCCAGAATGGTAGAGAGATGTGAAAAAGGTGGCATCAGATGATTATGGGATGCTCACTCTGTAGAATTTCTTAGATATAACCAGTTGACTAAGTAACAGATCCTTCACTTTTCATATTCATTCAATACAATTCTTTTATTCATAGAGCAGATGTAGCTCAGCTAGAAACTGCCATTTTCTCTACTAGGCTTTTCTGAAATACTGTCTTAGTAACTTAGAAAAGGAAGATTTCTGATGTTTTCTGTTCCCTTACCAGCTTAACAACAGTATCATAAACAAATCTATCTGACAAATACTCCTAACTGAAGATCTCCATAGGTATGTGAAGTATGTGTTCATTCCTCTTCGGGGAGCAATGAAAATGGGCAAAGAACTGCCTTCTGTGTTCTGGAGAGTCCAACGTCACCTGGTATTGAAGTAGGGCTAGTCTGGGCTCATACATAAACACAATGGAAGTTACGAGACTGAGGTTTCTTGAAAACAGCTCCCAGTTTAGATGCTGCAAGAGGAGAATGGACATAGTATTGACTTTGTTATCCATCCTTGGAAAGGTCAGGCTTTTACAGGTCCTGTTTACAGCAAGTGAAGCTCTCTCTTTGCATGTGATATCTTCTCTTTGAGAGAGAAGGGACACAAAATCTATTAGTTTGCTTTGAAACTGTGTTTACAGTACTGTGTGGTAGTAACACTGCTAACGAAAGCAAGTGGAGGGCACATGCAGTATCAGATGAGATTTAGTATTGTATTATTTTTTGTTGGCCTGAGAGTTTAAGCCTGCTCTTTCATAAAGTAAAAAGACTTACTTAAAGTAAGTAATAATTTCTCTCCTCAGAAGTTACAGTAAAAATATTTCTTTCTAAATACAATTTGCTATGAAACAATTGAGATGTTTGGCTTTCCACAAAGGAATTTCTCTCAATCACAAACAAGTCTCTGACCTTCAAGCAAACAGGCACAATGATCCCAGTAATAATCTAAATTTATATTTTGACTAGCTCACAATGGCCACATAAATCACACATCAAGGGTGGGAAGATGAAAAAAATGGATAGGCCACAGCCACCCAACTGGCCAGTTGGTGGCTCTTCTGTGGATACTGGCCCTGTCATCATGGCATCTTCACTGGCCTGGGAGGGGATGTGGATGTAAAATACCGAAACAAACCTGGAATTAATTTCTCAGGCATTGGGGCATGCTCATTCCTGTCAGCAGTTAGGGTATGGTAATGCACTGGGACAAACACAGGACAACTCCTTGGTTTTTACTTTGATAACCCACTATGATACTCTCAAAAAGGATGAGGCATTAGAGGTATGCATTGTCCAGATCATTCATAACTTTACCTAAAAAACTTCTGTATTCTGTGTAAACCTGTACTCACAGGCGTGTGTTGGCAGCCACTGCTACAGGGAGAGAAAAGAAGTGCATGCATCCCCACCTACAAAGTTCAGCATTTCTGTGTGCCTATATTTTCTGTACTGGCTTTTTATGCTGTGATCAGGGAAAGGAAACACGCTTCCCTCTTTCTGAATGAGTAAAGGAACTCGTGTGAGGAAGCATTTAAGGGCAGCCACCTCTGCAAGAGGAGGCGAGTCAGGAGCAGAGGGTGACCACAACAGAGGCAGGGGCAGTGCCCTCACTGACCAGGGACGCAGGCACAGATACTCAAAGAGGAAAAGCAGAGCCAGTCTGGTGAGAGAAACCAGGGTCAGCCACAGTCCATAATCACCAGAGTCATCCCATGGTGACAAGGCAGGTCTGAGGCTTGGCCAGGAAGGCAACCCAGTGGGTCAGGTCCAGCGACGGATGTGGCTGGGCACAGGAGAAGCTGCAGCATAGTTCAAGAGACAAAATGCAAAGGCTCAGCTTAAATGTTCCTCCTGAGAAAGGAGGAGGAATGCCTGTAACAAGGCTTCTTCACAGCTCTGACATGGCTGTTTCCACAGCTGCCTGATCCAAGGCTACTCTACCACAGCAGAGCTCGCTTTGGGCATGGGCCACTATACCAGTGGTGTGTGCAGAGGATCCTGGCATGGAGCACTGTGCTTTGGTACCAGGAAATACCAAAACACCGGCAGAAAAGTGTGAATTATTCTACTAAATATATTTGGCAACTATCAGAAAATAAAATACTACTGAAAAAATCAGATGTCTGAAGTCAAGAAAAGGGACAATCCAGTCCTCACACATAACCTAAGATATATAAGACATAACCGAAAGATATATGGAGCTTAGGAAGTTCACTTGTGAGAGAGCTGCATCGGATTATCTTTTCATCTTGAATTTTTCTGACCTATGAGACAAAATAATAGTCATGTTCTTCGGGAAAAGAGAAGCTTCGTCCTAAAGATTTGGCAATTTGCTCACTACACTTGTTTCATAGCTGTCCATGAGACTACTTATAAGCCCACATTGTTCATTTTTCTTCTGTTCATTTTTTCATTAAATGAAGTCTATTGTATTTGGGAATATCCTGGAAAATGCTTGTAATCAAGTCATTGATGGTTTTGTGGGACAGAACAATGGCCTTTTTAAACCAATATTGTTTATGAAACTAACACCAATTAGGTCCATCAACAGTAACAAATAAACAAGACCTTCCTTTAAAAAAAATTACACCAACTATTGCAGAAAATACTGAACACAAACATGCATGTGATTTTCACATCCACAAACCAGTCTTGGCTATTATGTGACTGTGACTCCTGCACTGGCAGACTCATTTTGGGTCACACAATCCTCCCCGGTGCACACAGCGGGGCTGTAGCAGCAGCATCCTCCTCCCATTTGTCCTTTGTAAGGACCTCTGACTCTCTTTAGAGACACTAACCTCGTTAGCCAACACGATGGCTCATTCCTCCTAGCCATCTGATCACTGTACACGCCCAGTGACACTCTGTGAGTCAGCTGGCAGTCTGTGAGGCCAGGGCAACAATTCCACCTCCTCCCTGAAACCTCCCTGCACCATCTCTGACACCTCATCTCCCTACGCGAGGTCAGCGTGGGCATTTCATGCTATTAAAATATTTCAGGACTCCCATGTGTTAGACTCTCTCTCTCTCCTCTCTGAACTCAGAAAACAACCAAACTTTCTTTCCATCAAATACTTGAAGAGGCTAATGCACAGCTAAAATAACCCTGACTCAGAGCATTTAAGAAGCCATAAAAAGGATTGATTTACACACAGGGATTTAGTCTTTTTTACACAAATTATTTCATTACGGCAACATGAGCGAACAAGCCACCAAAGTGTTCCAAACAACATATGTTTAGGCTGGTTTAACAAAATGAGCAGCTAAGAAAACATTACTAATATCTGGGAAATACTTGCTTATCTTGAAGTCTTCTTATTTTAAAACTGAATTATCTGTATAGGCATATACATGGGCAAAAGGTTTATAGCACATGTTACTTGTCAGGCAGCTGCTTTTCTGTAAGAACCATTAAACAATTTCAGGTATGTAAAATCTATACAAATAATCCCTGTCAAAGATGTATCTAAATTTGAGACATCCACATGGGAAGGAAAAAAGAATGTATATATAACAAAAGGAGAAAGATCCAGGATATACAAGGAGCTCTTAGTTTATGTAGAAACTGTCTGGGCTCATATGTTTGGAAAACATTTCATCACGGGCTTCACTGCAGGTAAACAGTGATACAATGTAAATCAGAAAATGAAATATATCCAGCTGTCTAATAACAATGACAGCCTAACAGTCTTTTTAAGATAATTTAAGTACATTTGAAAATGGCTACATTATGGTAACACGTGTTGGGTATTTTAAACATTACAATCCATAAGACTCATTAAGTAACAACAAAGTTTATGTAAGTAACATTAGGTTCAGTGAACAGAAGTCTCTTCTAAAACTTGTGATCAGTCACAAGGCTCTATGACTCTTGAAATCATCATTTCACTTAAAGGGAAACTGCTCCCCCATGCCCCAGATATTTGCATATTCAAAATGAGCACATATCTGCTCATCATACCTACTGAACAAAAAACTACCAAGCCTCACTTCACTTTTTCCTTGTGCAACACACAGCAATTCCTGATGTTGTTTCACATGCCTGCAAAACACGCAGTACCATACTGCTCCTCACAGGAAAACACCAATGTGTCCACTCTACTTTCTTTTGTCTGGTATTTTACCATGACAAAAATAAATATAAATACATACATACAAAGACTCATGTATGTTTTTGCTTGCTATGCATGATAAAATATGAGCTTTGTATCGAGAAAATAATAATACCACCTTAGAATTATTTGCAAAGTTTAAATAAGATCACTCGTCTCTAGCTTTAACAGTACTCCGAGAAGGAGCTCATGCCTTTGTCTTTCATGTTGTGCTGCCACATCAGTGCTCTGCTCTGAGCACTAACCTCCATGCCCTCAGTATTTCTCAACCTGCAATTCAAAACAAGTGGTGGTAGATTAAAGACAAGACAGAAGGAATGTACTCATACCCATGAATTACATTTTCAAGTAACTACAGCTACCACTAAGAAGTTATTTTTCTATGTTTGGGTGGGTGGCTGCCTGCATGTGTGTTCTTCACAAGAATGGTGGTGAAACAGAGGCGCAGATTTCCTGAAGAGGTTGTGGGATGTCCAACCCTGGATGCAACTAGGCAAGGTCCTTATCAACCACATTTAACTTGAAGTTCGTATTGTCTTCAGCATGTTGCTCATCCACCCCAGATGACCAGAGGTCACTTCAAGCGTCCCTTCTAAATATATTATTCTGTGATTCCATAACATTGTAACTTTGGCTGATTTAAAGCCCTGTCTCACAAATTCACAGGCAATAAAATGCAGAGGCCTTCATGCATGCGAGGACGCAGAGCCCTGCACAGGCCCTGGCAAACAGCACTGCTGCCAGAGTCGTCAGCAATGCCACACAACTTAATGAAGCTGCAGAGCTCCTGGTGCCCATGCTGAAGAAGTCAGTGCTGGAAACCTTCCCAACATCAACTCTAATGCAGCTAAGGCTCATGAAATAAATGGCAATCAGCAATGCCAGCATGACCACAGCAAACAGAATCTGTCTTGGCACAACACATTAGCCATGACAAAAGGATTTGAGTCAGGATGGGAAACCCACACAGTTACTCACTCCATAGTGAAGACAAAAAATCTGAGAGATAATATAAAGAGTTCAGATCCATGAATGCTAAAAGACAATTTTTCACCTTCAGAGCAAGTTATAAAGCTCATAAACTTTGTGTATCCACATGAAAAACACAATTACACTGTCTGTATAGGAACAGTTGTCATAGGATCTTCAATGTCTTCTCATAAATAACATTGTGATTAACAGGAAAACCAACTTCATTGAAAGAAGCACTAGTAAATATTGCCAAAGGTACAAATTCAGTAAAATGTTGCATCGTTCAGTCTCATGATACAAGAATCAGATTGTTAAGCATCTTATGATCTAGGAGTATTCTCTGCAGGCTGGAAAAGGACAATGCCTGTTTTTCTTGACCCTAGAAATCCTGCAAGACATTCTTAAGTCAGCCACTGTAATGGAAGAAGCTGTGGAAATCAGAGACTCTGTGCAGTAATTACATTTCTAAAATGGACTGTGGCAGCATGAGTTATTCCTCCACTTCAGTGTCAAGAGGACGCAGTGCCCACAAGAGTCCTGGAGGTGACAGGCCAAGAACAAATGATAGACCCAAGGTATTAAGGGAGATACAGCACCTGTAAGAGTCAACTGCACATTCAGAATCCTAACTCTGCAGCTATAGGTGTTGTCAGAAGGTGCAATGGCAGCACCTGTGAGGCTCAGCGCAACCACATTTAGCAGGATTTGTGGCTGAGAACAACTGTTGTTGTATCCATTCATACCTGATTCTTTTGCTCATGCTTTTTTTAGCTCAGGATACCCTCATAAGATCTGCAGATGAAACCTTGCACTACATTGCTCAGGACTCCTGACATTTGCAGCCCCTGGGGCCATGGCAGAACTGGGTCAAGACAGGGACAACAATGGAATTAGCCTGGAACACAAATGGGACCAACATGGTTTAAATAGCCACCTGTCACCTTTACAAGGAAGAAGTCTGCAGATGTGGGCTTTGCTTCCTCTCTTTGTGGGATTTGAATCCACTGACAGCTGTACGCTTAGTTCCAGTTCCTGGAACTCTCTGGAGCAGCAGAAATACTCTGCGTGTGGGGGGATGACAAGAAGAATGCTTTGAGGAGTCTGTTCTTTGGAAACAGATTGCAGCAATTTAAAAGAAAAAAAAAGAGGCAGACTGGGATCCTCATTCATAGAGGAGCTAACGAGATCTGGCACTAAGAGGTGACAAGCAAAGTAATTAGAAAATAATTATTTTAAGAGAGAAAGGGATGTCAAAGAGTAGAAGTGAGTCAAGATAATTTTAACAGAATGAATCATAAAAAACGTACTATATAGTTCCTGTTGTACTGGGTTACTGAGAGGGATGGGCATGCTCCTAACTAGACCTTAGCAAGATCTTAACTAGATCTTTGTCCCTGCAGCCATTAAACAGGGGAAAAGTACAGCAACCAAGACTTTTCTGTCTTCTATTCAGAAAGCTTTTTGAAAACTTGCTTTCACAGGAGCTTTATAACATCTGTAATAGGCCATGTCAAACAAAACCCCAGTGTCACATAAATGCAAGCAGTGGTGAACAACAACACAACAAAAATATAAATGCAATTATCTGTTAATTCATAATGTTCAAGTTTCCATGCCAGGAAATGCAAGACAGTGTGAATGTGTATGTGCTTCAGTGCCTGCTGTCTGCTAATATCCATCCATCTATCTAGATATTCACACAGACATAAGATTAAAGAACCAAGATCTCCATACATATACAAGCCATCATTTCCAGAAACAAAAGGACTTGCACTGACAGGAAAGTGCAAGGAATCTTATTCGTCTGACACTTTGTGTTTTTATGACAATTGAAATGCTAGAACAACACCAAAATGCTGTTTTACACTATAAATTCACAGTGAAGTTCAGGGTAGATTTAATGATTATATCTTTGTTCATGATACAACTGGAAGAAAAAATTGTATCAGTCCTCTGAAGCAGATCTTGTGAAATGAAATTCTATTTTTAGGAGCCCAAGCTTGCTCACTTCTAACAATTTTTTTTTCAACTTCTTTGTCCTACTACTTATTATTATAGTAATACCACACTGCAAAGCTAAATATTATTTCATCCACATTTAAATGACAATAGACCACATTTTTTTCACTGCCTTTCCAAATGCTGCAGTAAAGAAGTCTCCTTATTCTATATTGGTTCTGGATGCTTCTATCCTTTATTACTGGAATAATTTCCCTTTACTCACACCTAAATATGACTCCTACTTCAAATTCCCCATGTTTGCTTTTTTCCTTCAATGAAACTGTTCATTTTTATTTTTTCCAAACATTCTATATCTGTTTTAAAAAGCTTTTTCTGAGTAAAATTTGTATACAAGAAATTTAGGGGTAAGCTTGTCTTCCGTGTAGGCACAAAGCTCAGTTTATCTATTTCCAAAAAGAGAACAATAGAAAGTCAAGTCTGATTTTTTATTAGGATGGCAACATCTAGTATAACCCTGAAAGATAAGAAGTTTGTTTTTAAAGAGAATGGGCTACTACTTCTACAGAATTTTAAAGTATTTAAGAAGTTGACACAGGAAATAAGGAAAAGCCTAGCCTGAAAGTAAAGTCCTAGTTATCTTGATGAAATGTCTCTCAAGGGAATTAGTAATTTCTTGGCAGTAAAGCAATGGGCTTGTTATTTTGGGTAGTACTTAAAATCTGAAGAAAGATCTTGGGGTTTGTGACTAAGTCTTAAACAATCTAGATTCTATGCTGGCTCCACCATGTAGTCCGAATGTCACACCAGGCAATTTGCCTGATGTCTTCAAACTTAATTTTTCTTTCTTTAAAATGAGAACAACATTTTTTCTCCCACCAAAATATTCATCTTGCCTGCTTTAGTGTCCATACAATTAAGTCACTGGGGCAACTAACAGAACCACAAGCTCATCACGCACTCCTTTACTCTTGGTCTGGGTTTTAAACTGTGAAGTCTGCTACTACATTTGCATATATAACTAGCATAACAAGACATAGAAATCATCTGAAGGATCTGAGAGTTGCAGGCAGGCAACACTATAGAAAGCTCTGAGTCCGGGAATTAGAGATTTTAACTTTTAAATAAACGTTTTTCTTCTGTAAGAGAATGAAGTACTTCAAATTAAAAAAGAATTTTGCTATAATGCCTCTAACTAAGTGGTAAAGCTCTCCTGATCACAATGGCATGATTTTCTTCCTTTTGCTCATACAACAATCCTTACCTATGTTTTTCAGATTAAAATTTTATTTCTCATCCAGTAATGAGTCCAAAACATGAAAAACAAATAGTATTCCAACACATTTTCCCCATGCCAATGTTTTAAATGTTACAGGCATAACCATGCAGCTGATTCTCCATAAGTACACAGCGTTACTGTTCAGATGCCCTTTATGCTGTGCAATGGAAGCACCAGACACTGCATGAAGAAACCCAGGTTCAGCACTAGCTTTCTACCAGATCTGAATGACAGCTGACAGAATTTTGAAGCTGGCAGAATTTTGAAGAAAAATTCACAGTGATAAAAAATTTGTTTATTAAATAAAATCACAGCAAAAGTCCTTGAGTACATTCAGTTGGTCAATGAAAGCTAAAACTATTATGATAAATAATGCTGGATGTTATTATTCTGGCCAGCAAAGTTCATTAAGGACATTATTTCTGTCATTGGACAGACATAAAAAAAGAAAGAAGAAAAGGCAAAAGAACTATTTTTCTTGCCTTACTAGTTGTAGATTTAAAGCAAACTCCAACAGCAAGCACTACAAAATTATAAACAAGAACAGCTCTTTGGAAAATTACAAGGCAAAAAGGTGGCCAAGGACCAGAGACAATTACTTCACTGTTTTCAATGCAGTTTCAACTGTGTTTATTTTCATCCATGCCCAGTGAAATGAAACATTTCAGGAAGACTTAGGAATTGCATGGAACTTTCACTCTGAGAATATAAGTGACATACTCACATACTAAAGGACAAGCAACATGCTCAGAAAAACAATGTAATCTGAGATGCTACAAAGTATATTCAAAAGAAAAGTATTGATTCACAATCACCAAATAGTGAAGGAGTTTGAAATATGTAGTCTAGAAGGATACATGCATGTTTTTCTCATCTATGTTCCCTGAAGTAATTGTAAGAGCTTCCCTTCAAAGCAAACAACACATGGCACATCTTCCTAACAAATAGACCAGATGGAGCAACTTGTTTACTATGCAGTGAGTGTTTGCTTCAGATCTACGACAGTAGAAAGAAGATAGCCTGAATGTGTAGGTCACAGGTGAAGCAAAAAGCAACATATGGCAATCCCAAAACCACAATGCAGCCAGAGGAGAGTCTTTCAAAAAACTCTGAAGAAGTAATTCCCATCATTGCCAAGAAGGGAGTAGGTAGCAGGCAGTTTGCATTAGCCAAGACAACCCAATACAAAAAACCACAGAGCCTGAATTATCATCGTGGCAACAGAGAAGAGAGGGGTGCTTTTAGCAGACAGCAATTAAGGATTTGGCAAGCATCTGGAGGAAAGGAAAGGGTGCAAGTCAAAGATAATGCCAGAATCACAGGTCCAGATAACAGAGGAAGATAAAGACACAATGAGAAATATACAGCAGAAAAATAATGAATTCAGATAGCAGTACATCATCCACTAAGACCAACAGAAGAAACAAGCAGAAAAGCAGAGATGTGTGAAAGGACACCTTTGGAGCAGAGTCATCTCAACAACACTGAGAATCATCAAATATTGTGCAGAGGCAGTAACACACACCCGCAAAAGCAGATGATTAACTTTTTGGTTAAGAAGAAACGGAAATAAAGGAAGTTAATGAATGAACTGTAAGATATTTTGAAAGGAGGCAGGAGGAGACTTAGAAGTGAAGGTACAATACAGGTGAGAAACAGGGACTAATAGATGGAAGAGAAAAACTTGTCAGTTTAACAGAGTACCCTTACTTTCTTAAATGAAGCAGGAGTTAATATACTAAGTGTGAACAGCTTGCCTTGTCCCAGTTAGTTATTTAACCTTCACTTCTTGCTCAGGGTGAAGTACTAAAAGCATTACAGGTGCTTCATAATTACCTCTAGTTAATAGAAGAAAGGGCCATGATGAAATACACCCTTAGAATTTAGTCTAATTTTATCTGTGTGTTTAATTTACCCTCTGCATTTCCTTTGGGTAAATAAAAGTATTTTGCTTCACCTGCTACAGCACACAGCAACACTAAATGCTAATCCAAGAGTTCAGCATGGAACATCTTTCTTTCCTTCATGCTATTAAGAAGAAATCTTGGAGCTTGCTTTGTCTTCCCATGATTGACATTACAGACATGTAACTGGCAGACAAAATCAAACAGCTTAAGATGAAAATACTCACACTGGTGGGTCATGGGGAGCACAGAAACTTACCAGTTGCTATAAAGTTCACTTTGGAACAAAAGCTCAAATGAATTGCACTGTGTCAAGTCAAACAAAAGAAAGTACAAAACTAACAAAACCCCCTTTTGCCTCAGTGAGCCCCAAGACCAACTCAGGATCCTCTCTGCCAAAGAAAGCATGCAGTGCTGCACACTCTCACGACTCGACTGCAAATCTTGCTTTGTTTAATGTCTCAACTTCTCAGGTCAAGTGATTTAGATAAAAAACTACATGTTAAGTGTTCATGTGAAGAAAAACATTTAGTCATAGAAGTGCAAAGAAAAAAGATATAGTTATTTGAGTATGTATTAACTAAAACCTAGAAACTAATCAAAAAACCCCCATGTTATTTTCAACAGACTGTTTTCTGCTGATTTGACTGTATGCTAGAATAAGCCTTATGATATTTGAATGCTCAAAGACAGTGTTACAGCGAACTTCTGAACCTGCCCTGTTACTAATCTACTGAAAATGTGTGTCTTACTAAAATTCCAATTAAGCTTTACTCTTTCACTGGGCAACCTTGAGAAATCCTGTGAGGGACACCACATTTCTCGTCCCTTCTCTTGCAATAAATGAAGCTTCTCCATGTTCACAACCAGAGGACAGCAGTTCTTCTTGCTTCCAGCAGAGAGACAAAATAACAGAAGGCAGCAAGAGAGATTGAAGACTAAACAAAGATTAACCACACTGTCTACTTGTTCATTTCCACGTTCATCTGCATTAGGTCAGCTAAAGCTGCATTTCAAAAAATCCTTTCTTACGGCTTTACTTTCCCAAGTATAAATTGCAAGGGGTCCTACACATGTGAAGTATAAAATGACTAACAAGAATTTAAATGTTGAAACATTATCTACTTCATACAAGAATTGTTTAGCTGAACTAGATCAATATTTCTAAGCACATTCGATGCAGGAATGTTAGAATGACTCAATAAGTTATCACTTGAAAGAAGAGCACAGGTGTATTAAACAAAGTAGGTGGGAGCACTCTGAATTCACCTTATTCATAAATTACTATTTTTCTCACTTTACATCTCTTCACATTTTGAAAACAAACTTACTGATACTGTCTTTCAATCCTTACCTCGTGTTCTTAATGGCTAAATTTAAAACAACATGTGCTTTTAAATTGGGAAACCAGCACCTGGTAACTGAACTGCTGAAGTGAAATCAAGTGTTTAGTTGCCTTGAGTTCCTGTCTTCTTTGACCACTGACCAAATTCAAAACTGATTAACAAGCAATTAGGCTATCTTAGCTATGTTAAAATTAGTCATGGACAATAATATATGTTACTGTTGAAATAATGCTGCTTAGATTTTCCAGGAGCTTTATGTTAGAGAGCCTCTAAACCCAGTCACACTGAAATACAAAAAAATGAGACATCAATTAGAAACACACGGACACAAAAAGTCTATTTGAACAACTTTCTCTCTTAAGATGACTTAATAATCCAGTAAGACCATAACACTGTACAAAAGAAACAACAAAAAAAGATCCAGTGCTCTTCATAAAACACCATGAATATCCACTTCAGTCAAAGGAAGCTACTCATGTCCTACCATATCAAAAGCAGAATACGGAAGAAACAATACAGCACAAAATGAATGCAATATTATATTCAGACACTTAATTAGCTCACCAAAGTGCTCCTTGCTCATCTGAAAAAAACCCCAAAACATACTAAAGTCTGGTTTCCCTTGGCTTACCAAAAATCAAATACCAAACTGAACCTATTCAGTACTCCTAAATTCATCACTGCAAGTGTTAAGTGCTGTGTGGACCAAAGTGGTGCAGGGAAAGAAGAGCTGTAAACAACAGGAAATCTTCAGAGACTGAGCTGCTTTGTATGCTTTTCATCTGTCATTCAACCTACATTCTATGTACTTTATTCTCATCACCTGTGCATCTCCTGCACTTCTTATGTTGTGGATGTTGAACTTCTAAGTGAATAGAGAAATGCAGGAATAGAAGGTTTGAGTTGGTGTTTGTCCCCTGCAGATTAAAAAGCCAATGCTATCAGGTCCAACTTGTCACTGAAACTGAACTTACTGAACTCCAGGGTGTATTTTGTCTCAGTTTCAGCATTGCCCTAGGCAAAATCCCTCAAGAATAAACAAAGAACTCCATGCAACCGCACTATCATCCACCTTTATTCATCCACAGAAAGCGTACTCCTTATGTTATTGTGCTTTGACTATTAACCTTCTGGAAATTAGCAAACAAGTAGGAAAACACAGCACCTCTAACAGAAAATTCACACCTAGCAGAGTTCATACACAAACAATGTCATATTATCTCAGAAGCCTTCAAGAGATTTAGCAGATCAGAAATGTAGTTGTGAATTTTGGAGCCTAAAATTTATTTGCTATAAGAAGACCAAAAAAGAAAATAAAGTATGAGACACAGCATTCTTATTTCATACTGATGCTCTAAACTTGTCTTTTATTATATAGAACAACAAAGAAGGACAACACAAAGAGCCACTAAATTGTAGGCACGCAAACAACATCTAAAGCTTAATTTTTTTCTTGCAGTTTGAATGAGCAATCCCATTAGTCTCTTGGTCTGAACAGACAGGCAAACACATCCACTGGCACTGGTTTACTCAAAAAACAGCACCTTAAAGCCAACTGATATGACAGCTATCAATGAGCACATATGATTGCTGCCATAGGTATGCCGCTGATTAGGTGGCTATCTTCTCAAGCACAATTTCATAGACTTTATATAGGAAGGGTTCTGCAAAAACTAAAGAGCTGTAAAAATTATCTTATTCTTCCAAAACTCTGAGTCCTCTTTCAGACTCATATAATCTATAGTTGCAGACTTTTCCATCTCATCCCATGAAAAAAAATAGGCAATTCTGTAGTTACCAAAAGTCAAAAAACTCCACCGAAAACAAGCCCCCAAAACTACCAAAACCCCCAAAACATCAAATAAACATCAACACCACTTAACTTAATGCTCTATGCTCTATTATTTGTGGGTTTTGCAGGCAAAATGTTCCCTGGAAGAGTTCAAGTTACTGTAAGACCTAGTTTTCCACCATCCATTATCTGAAATTGTCGGAAGACCAAAGGCTGAAACTGCCTCTGAACTCTTCCCCAGTCGATTGAAAGGCTTATCGGTGGTATCACTGGAATGAAGATTTCATCATAAATCCTGTGTGACTTCAGGGTGTGTAGATTAATAAAGGCACATTATATACTGCAAAATTACAAAGCCTTTACAAGGAACAGTCGAATTCTCTTAGAGAACTCTGGACAGATGGCAGGACTTGACTATCACTAAATCAGCTTAGTCAAATGCATTATTAGTTCTCCAGCCCAATATTTGCTGTGTATTCCCACTGAAACTGCTGAATGAAAAGGGCAATGTGTCAAGCTTATAGCAAGTAAAAACCAGAAATCCATTTTTGTCCAAGACTCATCTCCACCCAGTGTGCTAGAAACTTATACAAATTATAAAAAACCAAAGCTCCTCTTGAAAAAGCAGCTCATTACAAAACACCAAAGATCAAAACCTAAACTCTACTTTTTTGTGTGTTTGCTATTTAATCAAGTGTCTGTTAAGCTGCTTCCTTGAGACTATGGAGCATTTCAGGAAAATCAGGAGGTCAGACTGACTGACACAGAACCCCCACATCAATGAACAAGCATAATGGGCTTTCAGGTATCTAAAACAACAGGTCCCTCAAAGGCTGGAGTGCAGCTTCTCTGTGAGATAATTCCATCAGCAAGGGATGAGTGATTCACTTATCAGAACTGCCACATAATGCTGAAGCACAAATTAATGCTTGCAAGAAAAGATGCATGATTCTGCTTTGGTTTCTAGAAGGCAATTCTGAGCTCTTGTTAATTTTCCTCTTAAAAGCACACGGAATCAAAAGCTTTCATAGAATTATCAGGTTTGTAACCAAGCATTCACAGAGAAATTTTTTTTTCAGTACATGACGAAGACTTATTTTGATGGAAGTCACACTCATTCATATTTTACTAAAAGAAATGATTCTCAAACATTTTTGCCTGTCCTCTGCGCAGTGACATTTCTTCTCCCTTGTCACCATAAGGTTAATGCTCAGGAAGGAGAACAAAGTGATTATTACTGTGCATGACAAGGATTGTTTGCTGCAGCAATTACTCCTCAATCAGAATCTTACTTTTGTTTACACTCAACACAGATAAAAAAATGAACCCTAGATACTACTATATGCTAAATATACATTTTACACTGCTTGAATTATGAGCAAGTAACACACTTTAATACAGGTGTGGCATGGCTTTTAATGCAAAATTATGACACCTCTTTTGAAATCCTAACATTCTCTGCTATTAAATACCTGTTCTCATTTTCATCTGCATGAGAGAGGTAGTTAATTTTATTTGCATCAATACACTGAACTAACAGGTATATTCTCATTTGTATGACAGGGCACACTCTATTCTTATAACCTGTGTATTTATTTCCCTGAATTATTACCTAAAATACAGTCAATGCTTCGAGTTTCCAATTAAAAGGTTAAAAAAAATTAATTCCACAGACAAGTACTGTGATTTTCACTGTATGTTAAGATTTTTAATAGAGATACGGAGGGCTCATGAATAGAATTTGCATAGTCTCCCTAAAACATTTCTACAATTGATTCCTTCTGTGATTTGACTCGGACTGAATTTATTCACCGTTGTTTGGGACAGGCTATTTAATTCCCTCCTGGACTCTTAAACAACGTGAGAGGTTGCGTGTCTCCGTGCTAGCACACATCCTGGTTAACTGCATTAATCACACACAACAGGCCTGTGCTCAGTTAGGTGGGTCTTTTCAAACAGATGGCAATTAAACCCTCCTACATATGAATCACTTTGCATTCACAGAATACTTTCTATATGAGCACTAAATATTTACCAATGAGGCTGGCATATTTTATATAATTTCACCACCTCGGCTGAGATGACTGAGGAGCGCTATCGTTATGTACATAACAGAGTTATAGGCAGGTGCAGATTAAACAAGGTCACCTTATTCCTTACTCCCATCTTCCTATTACAGCTATGGCACCTGGACTCTGAACTTGACACACCACTCACATTGCTGGCTTGAAATAAAGGGCGTAGCAATTCCGGATAGTTTACAGGATGTTTTGCAAAAAAAGTTATGATGGTGATTAGTTAAGATTTTAAGAAGTTTCCCACATATCCTAGTATGGTCATTTAGGCCACACTCTCTTCCACAGGAACCAAAAAGTGAGATGAGCTGTCTCTGCTGAATTCCTAGTTCTGAAAAACACCAACATCATCAACTTTAAGTCGAATGCTGCAACCCCAAAGGAATTTTGGAGGAGGGAAAAGCCACTGACTCCACAGCCTCCTTCAAAATGACAAAGAGAAGAGTCAATATCCTAATGGTCACAGTGCTGCTTATTAGAGACATTCTAAAATGAAGCCTTTGTCTCACGGGAACCTCCAATCTGCTTTTCTACTATCAACAAATACATTTTTAGAAGATCAAAATTAGAAAACTCTTTTCCCATGAAAGATGAAATACAGCATATTGAACTGACTCTTACTATATAATTTCATTTGAAACAAAAACACTTCTACTTTCCCCAAATAAGTATTTTATGTTTTGTTAAAAATATTTTAACAGTGGTTTATTATCTGTATTTTTAGTATTAGAGCCTTTGATTACCTTCCTTTTAAAAAACACAAAGCAAAATTGTAAACAATATTTAGTATGCAAAGCACATGATACACTAGATTATAATTTTTAAATAAGGCACTAGATTTGTGAACTGAGATTTTACAAATCCTGAAACAAAAGCAGGATGTGTTTGCTTAAACCAAACCACACAAAGCAATAAAATGTGCCTACTTCCAGTTTCTGTACTTCCATCTTTTATGAATTCCTCCTTACACTGTATCCTGCAGAAAGGACATTTAATACTTGAAAAAATCTGGATAGCCTTAACATTTTACTACTTGTAGTTGAATTAGCTGACCTTTCATTTTGTCTTTATAACCAGCCATCATCATGCACAGTTTGTCTATGAATAAACCACTTGGTAACAGCACTTTGTCACCTTCACATATATTATTGATGAGAAAGCTGACAACCCGCCTATTAAGATGCTCCACTTGTCCCATCTCCAGGCTCAGCCTGAGGTACGGATGGAATAGTTGAAGTGAAAACTCAGTTTTACATTTCAAAGAAAGTTCAAAGGCAGTGAGAAAAGGCTGCCCTGTAAAGGACACAGAAATTGTATTTATTGCTGGAAAAGTTTTATTGAGTAGACTGTATTATCTACTCTGTATGATAATAAAAATCAGACCATGAGTCCACATCTTGTTCAACTAGATATTCTACTTAGTTTTGCGTTCAGTCTTGGATTTAATCTATGAATCTGACAAATCAAACAATTACAACACTAATCACAGCTTAGTATCAAAAATACAGATTCAAATAATGGTCAAGATATAAACCAAGCAGATTCAAGTGGATTTGTGTTTCTATTGTTACCCCAGAAAGACATATAACAATATTTCTTGGGCCCCAAAACATTGCCAAGGTGATAAATTAAAGGTCATATCAAAAGTACCTGAAATCAGGATGCCTTTAAATGAACAAACCCTGAGATCACTTGCACTCTCTGCTTCCATCCAAATTCTCACATTGCCAAAAATCGCCAAGCCATTCCATAAACACTAAGTATTTATTCCATCACCTATTAGTCCTTTCTAAAGTAAGTATAACAAAGTAATTTATCCAACAGAAATTACCTAAATTAAATATTCTTTAAAATACCTATATGTTTTAAAGAGATTTGTATCAAATGAGATTACATTGGCTGTATAGCAAATCTTTAATTCTGGTTTTGAAAAACCACACAGCCTTTCTTTCCTGTATTTTTGAACATGAGACTAAATATCCCATGTTAAGACACACTTATCAGCTGCCAACGAAAATCGTAAATACAATACACAGCACAACTTTGCAATGATAACTCCACACTGTAAGTATACTACATCTACTCCATAAGTTAATGAAAAAGAGCTAAATCAGCACTAACCAAGAACACAAAATACTTCTCTTACCTCCATTTCTGTGCAGTATAAACGGTCCGATTTATCTGTAAGAAGAAAAAAAAGTTTTCAGATTAAGTAAGAGACAGTGGGAGAATAAAACTAAAAACATGAGTCACTTCTCTTTTTTGAGTAATTACCAAGTATTCTTTGTCTTACTTGAATCACACATTTCAATAATGTTTTTATTATATATGCATCATTGTATTAACAACAAGAAGGCCCTACCCTTTTTATTTGGATCCTTCACAATACTTGATCTTAAAAAGACGTGTCTTTACTGCCTGGCTTCATTATTTAAATCATATGATTGATGTTTGGCCATGGAGGGAACATGAAAACATGTTGGCTTAAATTAAGCAGTAGCAAATAGTTATTTCAAGAGAATAAGCAGCATTAATTCATAAACTAGGGAAAAGCCACTGTTTCATCTGATACTTCTGGGATTTCAAAGAGTTCAACAGAAACACGAAGTTCAAGCAAATTAAAGTTAAAACATTACTGTACTATTTTTGTAAGTCCTACTCGTCAATTCTTGCATTTCCTCCAAGTCCAGAGAAATCACTTTGGAATTTGTATAATAAAGAAAAATTAAGTTTCTGAATTGTTTCATTAAACAGAAATCTCAATTTTCTGAAACACAAAACAGTTTTATACCAAAGTGGCTTGACAGCTTGGCAAAAAGAAGACTGAAATTTCACAGCACATTAGGAAAGTATCATGTCACTAAAAGCAGCAAGTTTATAATTTTGTATTAATAATCCTTATTAAAGTAGAGTGAAGGAATCCTGACAAGATGATTTCCTTCTGGAAGAAAATGTATTCAAGAAAGTTAAGAATTCCACAGAAATCTATCCATTTGAAAGGGGACCTCCCAAAACTTTAATTTCAAAACACACAGATATCAAATTTTAGCTTCATTGCATTCACATGGCTGGTTTAGAATTTGCAGCTTTGGACTCAACAGCACAGAGCCAACAAAACACATTACATAATTTTGAGACTTCATGTACTCAAAAACTAGAAGAGGATGCATTCACTTGACTGTGCGTACTCTGAGAGTGCATGTTCAGGTGATGATTAGGAAGGATTTACTGCAGTAGTTCAGAAAAGCCTGTGATTTGTATCCATAACTGGAAGGACTATTTTATCAGACTGGCTGACAAGCCCAAGGAAGCTCAACCAACTGGCTGGCACAATGTTTGCACAGAGAAGTGATTGCACTGACTTCATATGACAAATGTGAACGGCATGCAAAACACTCAGCTCTGGGGAAGAGTCACCTGCACAGAAAAAAACTAATTTTTCATACTGAACTAGTCACCTTCCTTTTGAAACTAAAGGTTAAACACGTCCTGAATGAATAGGGAACACCCTCCTAAAAGAGTGAAAGTTGTTTACTTTCCTTTTGAACTGTTGCCAAAGCAAGCTGAATACTTAGCACTGGTGTCTGACTTCAAAAGCAAGAGCAGAAGAGTGACTTAAAAAGGCTTTTGCATCACATTTTGTCTTTTCAAAAGGACTGGTACCTCTGGTTCATTCACTTTCAGATCCACATAATAAATTTCTGGTGTTTAAAATGGTAACATTCACGTGATCGTTACAAACTATAAACAGGAGAAAGGTACTGAGAATGTTTTTTAACTGCTACAATTATTAGCAGATTTATTAATGTTAGGGGTTACTTTTGTGAAATCAAATGACAGATGACTAAAACGATGTATCTTTATGATACAAGATAGCACAAGATTAATTCAGAGAAATGTAGTCAAGACAGGAGAAGAAAAAAGCACATCCTGTCTTTCAGAAGACGGTACTTTTAAAAAAAAATTAGTACTTCATTAAAAGGTGCTAATTTTAAACCTATAGCAATGCAATTAATACAGAAGGCCACCAATGTTTGCAATCACTGATAATTTAAAATATCTGGACTTGCATCTCCTATGGTCTGAGAGAACAGGAGCCAAGCTGTCCTCTAGATCCTCTGAGTAGCACCAAGTACTCATTGCTTCACCTCATAGCAGTGCTGAGATCCTATAAACATCCGTTTAGCAGAAGTCCCAAACAATTCCTGAAGCAGAGAAAACAAATAAATCAGTCCAGACTAAAACAAAAAAGACAAAACTTGAATTTCTGAAAGTAACAGCAAGAAGCTTATCTTCAGCTCCTTTGATAAACTTCCATGATAGCTGCTCCCCAAGGAAAAGCACTCAAACTCTGGAAATTTCCCTTAGTTCATTTATGGTACTATCAAAATTTACTACTGCTTTCAGAGCAAATCATAACTCATTTTTTATTCTATTATTAAACTCAACTATTTATTCCTACTTATACCAGTATTGTCATGAGTCCATGCGCTGGAGCAAGAAGGGGGAATAACAAGTGTCTCATGCACCCAGACAGTAACCTAGCTGGTGCAAGCTACTGAGTTACAACATTTTAATATACACTGCATTATGGTAATTATTAACCATACCATTCCATATGCCTCTGTACCCTGAGTCCAGCTATACACTGAGCAGATTTCCCAAAGCTATTTGCAGTCACTTGTGGACTCTCTCCATCAGGAATTTACTACATTTCTGAAGAGATCATTAACAATACTGTTAATGCACTTACATGCATCTATCAAGACTGAAATGAATTTGCTTTTATATGGCCCCTGCAAGCCAATTTATTTATACTGACTGGGAGTAGAAATTTCTTCTCTCTTCAGCTGACATGACTGAAAAAGCAGTAACTCATAAATGTAGCCTAAGGGTCACACTTCCTTCATTTGCACTGGGAGAAAGAAAAAATTCCCCATAAGTCATAGAACAGTCTCTGCAAGCAGGATGAAGTGCTTCTCTGGTAAACAGGTGAAGCCTTAAAAAACTATTTCAGCTGCTGCTTTTTAGCATAAATGCAGGCTTCTCCAGACTTCAGAACCATTCGACTAGATATTCATCTGTGCAGCATTTTTACCACTCTTACTGCCTAAAACTATTCCACAGTATTCCACAGTAATCTCCCATGACAGCTTTCAAATAGAAGTTAATGCATTCATTACTAGTAAACAGCATAACTTTAACTGCCAACTTCAGTTTATACACAAGCTACAGTTTGGAAAATTAGAGCATTTTTCACTCTCAGCTTGTTGAAATGCAAAAAATGAACAGTTTTTGCAAGAAGGAAAGTGACTTACTTTGGAGGTTTCCTGTATTTCCAAAAACAATCTCCAGAGGGACACATTTGCCAGAAAAAAAAAAATAAAAGAAACCCCAAACCTTCACATTCATTTTTTGTTCTTCAAAATTTCTATTGGAAAATCATTCTTCTGTCAAACCCTCAGCAAGAGGAGTCATGATAAACTTTCCTCAAGCACTGTCTCATCCTTCAAGGAGGGAGCTCCCTGTACTACCAGTGGTAAGAAGCACACATTTAAGACTGAGTTTTAATAACAAAATAGTTAACTCAGTATGTTAGAATGGACTGACACAGGGTATTTGTAGGGCAGCACGTGGCATGTGCCAGCCCATCTGCACTCCTCTATCTGAAGAAAAATCAAGCTACAGGGTTGACTTTAGTGAAGTGACACCACAATCATATGGCCACTATTTCAGCTATAATCAGCTGCTCTAAGAGCCCTGCAGCTCAGAGCGTCTCCCCAGCCTTCCTCAAGTGTCTCAGACTCCTCCGCTCAGATCCACAAGCATTTCCTTCAAGACAGCTTCTTCCAGAATTGAAATGATAAGCACTGATTCTCTGGCAACAGTGTGGCTGATGCACACATTGGCAACAAACCTGGAACTCCTTTTGTGTTAAAGATTAATATTATAATTAAATGTCACAGCCCACTTCTACAGGTTTGGAGTGAAATCAAGCTGGTGTGGCTACAATAACAAAACTCAAGTTGCCTGCAGAAATGACAGACTCAGCCTGTATGTACTGGAGGACAGTGGAAGAGGAGGATGAAGAAGAACATAAGGATTAAGCTAAGGAAAGGGAGCAAGGAAGAACATGAGAGTCACTAACTCAAGTTCCTTCAGTTGAACGGTCTTTAATCATGCCCCCCAAATTAACAATAAACTGAATTTGTATTTGCTTTCTAATTTTTACATCAAGAGGCACTGTAGCTACAAGAGTGAGCTTTTCTTTGCTCTTAAGAGAATGAGGACTCCTCAAGTAAAAAAAAAAAGTAGTTCAGGTTCACATTTAAACATCAAATTGCAGAAACTGGAGTTTTGGCAACTTTGGAATTACCAAAACCTGGAGATTTTGTAACTAATCTAAAACCGATCAAGTCAGTTACCAAAAATGACAAGTTCATCAATACAAGAGTCAAGATGAGCACCAATGAAAGGAAAGGCGATGAAAGAAGCAAGCAAAGGTAATCATGCAACAGAAGGAAAAGAAATAAATATGCAAAGAATGGGATTTGTAATTAAATGAAGGGAGAGGAAAATACTGATGTAGGAGGAGTGAGCCAGGCTGAGGACAGACAGTGAAAACTTGTATGATAAAAAGAAACAGCAAAAAAAGTGAAAAAGACAGAGACAAATAAAGGCAAAGGATATCTTAGGAGTAAGACACATCAGGATGCAGGGAAGAAAGTCAAAAAGAGTGAGAATATGAGGAAGTGGAAGGAAGCAGACAGGATTAGGAGAGGTAATCAGAGACCCCTCAAAGCAGGAAGCACAGAGACCCAAGCTCTTAATAAAAATACTTAGGCTTTGAGGATCAACATATCCTTCCTTTAAACTGTAATTAGAAGGTAAAAAGAAATGGGATGACGTTTTAGAGCTTGTGGCTTTTTGGATATGACTCATGATTTCTGTATCAGACTACAGCTGATGACTTAGTAATTATATGTCCCATTTTTCTGCTTAGGAAAGGAAAGAGAAAGAAAATATAAGGAAAATTCTTAGAGAGGTTTCTAAACCAATGGCAATCAGGACTTTCCTTCCCCGTGCCAGTCTTTTTTCATGCCTCCTTTTTTCTTCATTCAACACAAAGTTACTCCTCATTTTGAACAGTCATAAGCAATCTTTTTGTCTATTGCACAAAGCAAGGGTAATGACTAAGAGGTCTTCTGTGCTAATACCCTGTTAAATTTTGTAATAAAAATATTTTAAATTACAAATTAACAAATCCATGCTACCTTAGTGCTACCTCCTAAGATATAATTAAATGGTTGCTCTTTGTCTTGTCTCATTTCTATTCTGCACAAGGCTGTGATCAACATATGATTTTTCTGTGTTCCACTGCTCACTCTCTTTAGCAAACCTGTAAGTTTTCCTAGGGATCACATAAATTTTTGTTACCCTAAGACAAATACTGTGATAGTTCTGCATCTCCAAATGCTGCTGAACTCCATTCAGAGCTGCCAGTCTCTTCTGTAGATGCTTAAATACAGACACTGCACTCACTCTCCTCTGGCCTGATATCAACCCTTCCCCAAAAAAGTGTGAATTTGCAGAGTTCATGTGTCTTGATTTTTATTTTTTAAAATTTCTGTTTCTCTGATCATGTTCTAATTTTTCCTGGAGCTACCCAACTGCCTGCTCATTCAACAAGTATGCGTGCTCCTGGCAGAACTGTGACTGCATTCAAGTCATCAGCAGTTTTTACCCATAATTTTTGATGGATCCAGAATTTCAAGCAGGTAACAGCTTTTCTAAACTGATAACTCAGCACTACTGCATCTGTTAAGAACTGTCACCAGCTGTTAATAAACTCTCTCAAGTAAATGAAAAAGGAGTTCTCTTAATTGTTCTCTACCTCAGCTATGTCTTTGCAGTCTTGTATTTACACTATACAAAGTGACTCATCTCCTTTTGTTCCTCTTAAAGTGCACAGTAATAAAACACAGTAATGCAATCATAGTTGCATGTGTCATGCAAGCTGTTTTAAGGTTTTATAAGGAACAGAGCAATATTTCTCCTTTTTGGATCTGATGCTGTAATGTGATAAACTAATTCAGAAACAAAGAGTACACACTCTCCAGTTTCCTTTTAACAGATACTACGAAAAAGCTTCTCCACTTCCATAAAGATATGTTAATTGCCAACATGGATCCAGGATGTTACGTACCTTTAATCCTCTTGTCACCTGCAACATTCCTACTGCACTCTTGGCAAACACACTCACGCTTGGGTAAGACTCATCCACAGCTCTGCTGCTATGCAGGTCATTTGCACTGCCTGTCGCTCTGAATCATCCTGTTCAAGGCACTCTCTTTCTCTCTCCCCCTCTGTCACATCATACTCTGCTACTGTCTTCATTTCCAAAGCTCCTCTTGTGCTCCCCCAGTCCCACCCATCATCTCTCACTGGGCACTGGGGGGTAAACTATGACCTCCAGCCAGTCCTGAAGCTGGACTCCATTATCTATTTCCCTCCCCCCCCCCAAAAAAGCACCTTTGTTCTTTCTCCTGCAATGCCCCATAGGGACATGATATTAACTCTCTGCAACATTACAGCAGATGTCTCATTTTTCACTCTTCTCTTCAATTGCTGTTAACAATGACAACTAAAATTCCATTTTCCTTTCTACAGCAACATTTTTACTACATTAGCCAAGAAAACCTCCGTTAAAGTACAAATGTCTTATCTTTTACTTTAAGTCATTATTAATTTCAGGACCCCACAATTCCTCTAAGTTCTTCTTTCAAAGTTCAATGTTTTCCTTAGGAACAAATGCAGTTTTCAGACAACACCAAATCGGACTTCATTTGTTCACTGCATACTTCCCATCTTCAACATTTCTCCATACAAATATAGGTAACTAAGGTCACTTATCCCTGTTGGCAATTTCCTTCCATTTCTTTTGTGCAGGCATTTGAAATACACACTTTATTTTTAACCAAATACATCATTTTGTTATGCTGAGATCTTTTCTTTACTTATTTTGTCCTCCCCCACCAGAGCTGCCTACATTAGAATGCCCAGCATCTGCTGATATTCACAGAGAGCCCATGTAACCCCCCAGTGCACGGGATGCATCCGCATAAGCCATGACTGGAAGCCTTCCAGTTCATGCTTACGTACTGGGAACCACACTGATGACAGAAAGCCTGGCATAAATAAGGCCTAAGCTTTCTCTCTTCCACAGATCAGTAGAGCATGAAGAGATAAAACCATCAACTCACCGAGGCTCCTCTCTGCTGTCTAGTACTATTTTTTTCCTACCTTGATTTCCAATATTAAAATACCTATATAGGTATCTATCTTAAAATTCTTGCACAAAAAAGTGAGGCTCAATACATCGAGACTTACTGTTTTAAAATACAGATGTTTCTGAATACCCTTGAATTAAATTTGAATTCTGAACATAATTAAGTCCTCATCCTAAACTATTTATTTTAGCAGGATTCATAAAAACACCTCTTTCAAAATTTAAATAGCAAGAAAGGCTGCTCCCATCCATCATCTTTAAAAAGGGTCAACAAAATTAGAAGAAAAATGGCAGTACATTAATTTTCCTCTAAAAATCATTCATATTTTTCCTCAGTGCTCCAGCAGGGACTGACAGATAAGAATGTCTTCATGCACACAAGTTGAATTTGCATCTATTCGTCCTGTTTCTCCACTCTTGCCTTCCAAAACCTGGGCACACAAGGATGTAAGAGGGACATGGAAGTCATTAAAACTGCCAAGACAACATAAACTATTCTTCACCAACATGTCTCACCCTGAGCCCTCCAAGTCCTGTGAAAGCCACCATGCAGTCAACTTTTCTGTGATCTTTTTTGATTCAAAGCCAGAATACTCCATGCATTATGCCCTCCTGCTGAACCCCTGGCAGATTTCCAAGAGAAAAATCTGCATAGTACTTGCTTCTGGTAAGACCAGCAGTAATTTCCCTGCGTGCTTTCTCTCCTAGGGCTGGAGGATGAGGCAAAAGAAGGGCCACTGACACTACCCACAGCTCAGGGTCTCGGGAGGGAGAGGGAAGGCCGAGGAGCGCCACGTTCAATGCCAGCCCTCAACAGCCAACGGCTGGAAGTGAGCCCGGCTCGGTGTTCAAAATACCCATCCTTGCCACTTTCCGAGATCCCCATGGCTGTTCCTCTTCAGGAGCTCAGTGCAATGCCCAAAGTCTGTGGCTGCCTTTGGTGAGACAGGGATCTGGCACCAGCAAAACACGCAGGGAAAACCCGCATTTTACCAAGCCTGCTCACCCCCAAAATTGTTCTGTGGGAAGGAAGTGGTACAGCCCTTGCACTGAAAAGCAAGAGCTCCTTATCCTGCTTGCAGCAATGACACAACCCCAATGAAACAGCCTCCTGCGTCCTTTGGTATCCTGGGCATGATGTTGATTGCCAGCTCTCGTGAGGGTTTTCTGCTCCTGCATCTATCATTTCATTATTGCTTCAAGTTTATAAAAACACGTGTAAATGTGGTTCTGCAAGAAGAGAGCTTGGAGGAGTCAAACCACGTGTTTACCCCAAACATTTTAGCTCATTCAGAAGTTATTTTTTATTGCATCTGGCACTTTACTGGATGCCACCATTAGCTCTTTTCGGATAAATTGCAAGTAACAAAGACTGCTGAAGTACCCAGTAGTTAAAATATATTCTACACTCTATCTCCAATTTCATCACGGGTATTTCAAAGCAACCCACACTTCTCTGGTATTTAGATGTCAGACAATGAACCATACTAAGACAACCACAGTGCGCTTTACTCTTTTTTTGCATATTCATGCATAATCTTTCTTTCTTACTTTGGTTCTGGAAAAGCAAAAAGGTTTCAACTGCTCGGTAGAAGTATCACTTCATGTGCATCTCTAGAGCAAACTCTGTGACATGGCTGCGTTTGCTCCTGACTCGCCCTAGCCCCACTGACAGGCGTGACTGATCACACCGCTCGCCACAATCCTGGACAAAGCCCGAATGTTCACTACCCAAAGACATCATTCTTCAGGGATTCCTTTATTTGCCTACACAGGATTCTGTTGTTTACTAAAACAGAAACTAACAGCCAATATTTGTTCCTGTGAATTATCCAAACCTATGCACCAACCTACACCTATACATTTTTTATGTATTGCTAGAACAAAACAGCTTTACAGCTCACAGCGTTAACCCGCAGAACCCCTATTGCTCTAACAAACCTCCTGACACAGGCATTTAAATCTAAATTGTCTGAAATACAAAGGCAGGAAAACAATTAGCAGGAATCCTTCCTGATCCTCCTCTTGTCAGGGATTCAGGTGATATCAATGGTGACATGAAAACGGGTGGCATTTTCATCCTTCGTCTTTTTACTTCTATTTAACCAAAACCTTCTATTTTTTTTCCAAGATAACAAAATATTAATAGATCACACAGATAAAACTGGAAAGATCTGAAAATCAGTCTCTGGTTTTGTTTAAGGACTGGGATTCAACTCCAAGGGCATTTTTCTGACCTACTATCAGTGAAACTCATCTCTTTTCTATCTCAAGGACATTTTTCTTCAATTTCTATGTATTGCTACTCAGAATTTCAAGTATTGAGCATGAACCGGAAAACTCTTTCACAAGAAACTGCTTTGGAAAAGTACCAGCAGTTTCTACATAATCAGTACTTCTTTTTAAGACAGCTTTAATTTGTATCTTGAAAGGAAAATTACTGTGACCATACAGCTTCAGGGCCTGTGTTAAGTTGTACTGCTCCCCAGGCCACAGCACCAGGGTACTGGTTCTTCCTAAGCTTTCACTGGTGCTAAGAGAATACCGGAGCCTACAAACAAATACCCATTCCAGAGGCTCAAGCTGTAACTGGCTGAGGAAGCTCATTAATCATCACCCAAAGAGAATGAGCAATAAGGAAAAAAACTGGAACAGCTCAAAAGATACCAACGAGAAGCAAGCCTTCTGTCAGCTCCTCAATATTCATATAGTGAATTCCCAATATTCGCTGTATCACATATAGGACAATTTCCAGTGAAAACCTGCTACAGGTTTCACAAATCAAAGAACACACAAAATCCCTCATGAAAGCTTGGAGGCTGAGTGGCCTCTATTTCCGATGTCTGTTCAAAGTTAGGTAGATGAGAAAGGCCAGGAGCAGGGAGAGGACCCCAGGAGAAATCTTGCCTCTTTTCAAATCCAGGCACCTACCAGCCTGCGGCTGATGGAAAAGCGGGTTCACCGAGCGTGTTTTAGGAATGGACAGCTGGCAGAAAAATCGCCGCCTCCCCTTTTCTATTATATGCACTGGAGGGGGTACTCTCCCTGGGATAGCTCCCGCCTCCTGCTTTCCTGGGAGGTCTTAGCAGACTGGTTACCTTTGTTTAGATATATATACACACTCTCCTAAGATTCCCAAGATAAAAGCACACACTTGTGGTGCTATACAGAATAATACATACACTAATAAGGTGAAAAAAAGAAGAAAAATAGACAGGGCTGGAATATTAAAAAAAAAAAAGTCATCCATCCAAAAATTTAAATGTGGTATCCACATACACAGGTTAGCACATGTTGACTAAAACATTTTCACAGTAAAGCTTTAGCATAAACTAAATGTGCTGGATATCAGTGAGGGGCCTGAACTTTATACCCAAGTATATTCAACACTCTCCTACAGCCAGTAAAGATATACTGTAAGAGGAAAGAGGGTAAATCCACCAATAGCAAGGAAAAAAAGCAGCAAAAGAAAGAAATACATAGTAAACTAACGTATTTCCTACAGTAGGAAAGAGAAAAGAAAAAGTCTTGATGTCATCTCAAAAAACTATAACTAAAAGCAGCACACAAGATGAAATACAGAACTCTTCAATGTGCTTGTGACATGCAGATACCTTGGTCAGGAGAGCATTTTCCTGGAATTTCTGGGTCTTGATCTGGCATTTAATTAACATTACAAAGCCCTGTTTTTTAAAACGATTTTAAAAGCACACCAGATCACATTTAAATGGAAGTCGTTATTAGACTCATTACAATTGCAGAACTAAATTAGGTCACTTCTTCCACTAAATATATTTTGATATTTGCATGTACCACTAGCTCCAAACTGGATTAGTGCAAATCTCTGCCAAAAGACTTTTCAGACAGGCACTGTATCAAAAGGCTTCATTAAACTGTAACACCAGGCATAATATTCATGCTCTAAATGCTGAGGGCTCCATTAATCCCATTTTGTGAATTTACCACTGCCTTCTGATTCACACAACTTTAAAATGCCGAAGCCTCTGTCTTCCCGGAAAATTCTGTGACGTTGAACGTGGACTAGGCTGATACTGGGGAATACCATCATGTATGTGATAACCGACCGCATCCCTCTGCTGCCCATCTTTGATTGCGTCTCAGAAATCGAGCTTTACTTACAACAAAAAAATACTGCTTTCCACATTCAAAATCAGAAGCTTCGAAAGGCTGAGAAACAGACATGCGCCCTCGTTGTTCTTTCCAATGCAAAATACGCTTTCCTGGGTATTTTAACGAAACAGATGGTAGGTGCTAAGCCCCTGTACACGGCTTTCTCGCTTACTTAGTGTCAGCACACATCTAAATGGATCTACTTCTAATGGGTGCCTTTTGATGCCAAACCGTTCCGGGAGCCCCTGCGGGATGCACGGCACGGCCGGAGGAACCCCAAGAGCGGGGAGCCCGCAAGAGCAGGCGCTCCCGGTGTGCGGATGACACGGGGTTGATCACGCACCAGGAGAGACGACGCAATTATAAAACACTGAACCCGCATTCGCCTGGCCGTGCCCGCACGCAGGCGATCGCATCCCAGGCGACGGGCCCTACCTTTCCACGCAGGGCACCGAGATGCTGCAGGGACACACACACAACACGCACACACACGCAGACCTCCCACGGCCCCCGGCACGACCGAGGAGCCGAGAGCTCGCCCACCGCGACCCTCGGGCGGAAAGGACCGTCACCTCCCGGACAAAGGCTGACGGAGACGGGCGGCCGCCCGCGCCCGACCCCCGGCTGCTGCCGCCAGGAACCGCGCGGGGTCGGCGCCGGCGGCGGCCCCCCGGCCTTACCTGCGGCGGGCGGGGGCGGCCGGTCGGGCTCGTCCTGCTCCAGGGTGACGGCGCCGTCCCGCCAGACGCGGAGCTGCGCGGCCGCCGCCCCCAGCCTGGCGGCGGGGGTCTCTCCGCGGCGGGCGCGGGCGCGCAGCGAGGCGCAGCACTGGTAACACACGGCCCACGCCTGCTCCTCGTTGATGGGCTGGTTGTAGAGCCGGAGGATCTCCTCCAGCAACAGTGCCTCCGGCTGCCCGCCGGACCCGCCGCCGCCGTCCTCCTCCTCCTCGGCGGCCGGGCGGGAGGCGCCGGGCTGGGGCTCCATGCCCTGCGGCCGCCGCGGTGCTCCTCGCTCAGTGACCGGCTCCGCGGCCGCGGCAGCGGCTGCTGATGCTGCTGCTTGCGCTGGTGCTGCTGCTGCTGCTGCCTGTGCTGCTGCTGCCGCCCGGTCCCGCCGTGCTCATCCTCTCCGCCCCGCTAGTGCCACCAGGCCGCCGGACGGACAGCCTGGCGCGCGCGGCAGGCAGCAGGAGCCAGGAAACAGGCAGGAGTCAGGAGGAAGGCAGGCACAGGATCGGCGCCCGGTCCGCCCGCTGCCGCTGCCGCCGCCGCAGGGGAAGCGACAGCTCATAGCAACGCAATGGCGTCCTCGTCCTCGCCCGCCCCCGCCGCGCGGCGCCGCCCCTGCCGCAGCGCCCCCTGCCGGCGCGGCCGCCATGGCGCGCGCGGGTAGGGACGCGGCGGTATTCCCTCCAGGGCCGCCACGGCAACCTGCGCCTGGATCGCCTTCCGAGGCGCTCGGCTTCCACCTCTGACGGAGACACGGACAGCGATTTGGTGCACTTATCCCAAAGCCCTCGGGTGTTGGTAACCACCATCCCCAGAAACAAACAACTCCCGGCGGGACGCAGGATGACATTCCCTGCACCCCCAAGCGTTAAACACTGACACCAACCCGCACCATCACGGATATAGTGAAACATATTAGCAGGTCCCCGCTTTCACGGCAGGAGGGCGAGTGGCTTTGAATTCCAGGCTCTGCCCTCACAAAGCAAACGCTTCCTCCGGGAAAGTTCCATCCTCAGCAGCAGCAAGCTGGAAGCGTCCAGGGTACACAGAGAGGCTAGCAGAGTTGAACCAGCCCAAACTGGAAAGGGAACAACAGGGGAATCGTCTTCCAAGCAGCTGGGAACTTGACATCCCTGCCCCTGAACACACCTGGGCACCAGAAGGGCACGGCCCTGCATGCCAGCTTCGCCCCAGGCAAACGAGCACTTTCTCGCAGAAAAACATCAGACTACACAACCTGGAGCTCACACCGAACACGCGGCGTTTCTCTCTTTAGTGTTCTACCCCTCACATGTTAAAGGAAACGAAAAATCTCCGGTTCGCACCGGCTCCACGGGGACCCGGGAAGGTGTGAGGGACAGCGCTGGGAGTGCCCCCTGCCGTACAGGAGCGGTACTGCCCCCGGCGCCGGCCCCAACCCGCCGGCTCCTCTCTCCCATTCCACTTCCAGCTCCCCTCTCCCCTTTCACTTCCAGCTGTACTGAACGCCGCTGCTGTTTTCCTCTTTCCTCTTGTGTAACATACAGCGGCGCATATAAGACGCAACTGGTACTTAAATAACGCTGTTAAATTTGGCGATATTCACCATGCAATATGATCCAGCCTTTCAAGCTACATTTAGATACAATTAAATTGGGGGAGAAAGTGTACTTGTGAAGCTTTCATCAGCATCCTGTATGCTGTGTAATAGCTAAATGAATACATTTTGATCTTTCAGGTATCAAAAGAAAGATAACACAAAACCAGACTTGTAAAGTTAGCAGCAGGGCCAGCAAGCACATAATGTACTAATTAGAGTCCTAAATTTAAAAAACCTCAGTGCTGCCGTAGGAAGCATTTAACACTTCTAAAAAAAAAAAAAAAGGACAAAAATGGTGTCACACTGCCACACTGCTGATTAAATGTACATGCAAAATGCCAACATTCACTCCAGCTGAATGTGTTCCAAGCTTCTCTAGGATAAGGTAATTTTTTTGCTCCAGCACCAGCAGAAAGAGTTGCCTCTTTCTTAAAAGTAGAGCCAAAGGAGGTGGTCATGGGCTATCACTGACACAGAATGGCTTCTACAGAAGAAACCAAATAGTTTCAGATTTTCCAACCTCAAGAAGAGATGCCTGGAGTCCACATGGGGAAAAACCTGAGAGGTTTGGTATGGAGAAGTTCAGTAAGCCCAACTGTTTGCCTTTTGCAAAGCATGAAGACTTAAAGATACTCAGCAAAATCACCACCTACAGATTTAAGACAGACAAAACCAGAGCCAGGTAATTAAGAACAGATCTGATTGTCAGAATTAGACAAAATCATGAATGGTTGTCAAGCAAAATGGCCTGGCTACAACTTCTACCTCAGAACCTTCTTAAGCTAACATGAGGAAAAAGGCATCAGGTTAAACTACTTTATCTAACGCATCATAGCTATTCAAATCTTCAGGTATCCAAGTCTTAATATATATGTTAAAAAATAAATCCATAAATGATTACATTCATAGATCTTCAGGTACCCAAGGCTTAATATATATTTAAAAAATAAATCCATATATTATTAAATTCAGAGATTAACCAGATTACCTTTATCTGACTGAACTGTTCTCAGAAGCTGAATGTAGAAGCTACTGCTAGATCCATGAGAGGCAGAAATAAATTTTGTTGTGCAAAGGACACATGCTTAAACATCAGCATTTCTGGATCTCAGTCACTCACAAAGTACACCCTGTACACACTATAGGGAAAGGAGAGGTAGAACAGAGTCTCTTACCCTGCAGAGGCAAAGCAGACCTACTTCCAAACAAACTCTTACACCAATTCAGAACTGCAAAAATCAAGCCAGTATTTTTTGCACACATTTTAGTAACTTGACCCACATTCCTATAAATATTAAAAGTACATTTTATTACAAAGAATAGATTCTCTTTATAAATACAATCATTACTGTGTACACAATCCCCTTCAATACACACACTGTGGTGTTCAAAACCAGTGGCATTTATATCAAATACTATATTAGTTTTTAATTGAATCATTTTATACCCACATACATTACTTTGCAGCTCTAAAAAAGTATGAATAATTTGGGGGTTTTTTTCAAAGGACAGAGCGGTATTTACAAGCAAACATGATCCAAACAGCACATGCAGATTCAGGATATGTAAACACTCGTACACGAACTGCAAGTCGCACTTGGTCCCCCCTACAACAGATTATTTCTTCACAAAAAGGAGACCTATACAACAAAAAGAAACAGAGGAGTAACAGACAATCCTAAAATATTGTTAAAACTTTTAAGTACATAGTGCAATTTTTTTCACATGTGACTAGCATTTAAGTAACAATGAATATCATGTGTCTGTCATTACAAATAATAATATTTTTCTATAGTGCAAGGGCTGTTGCCTTGGAGGAAAATGACACAACCGCTGATCACTTTTAACAAGTGCAGAGAAATTAAATTAACTCTTCGTTCTTCAATTTAATCCACAATAAGTCTATCACCACTGAATCACCAATGTAACCTAAAAGCTCTGTACCCCATGACCCATTACATATACCACACAACTCTTCCTCCAGTTCTAGCCTAAGGAAATTAATTTTCTTTAAAATTCACTATTAAAAAGATGAGTTGCAATTAGTAGTTAAGGATTACCATTTACTTTTAACGTATACCTGTATCTTTACATTTAGACTTACCGAAGACATGTGGCAAATGCTCTCCTGGCATTTCTGTGCACAAAATGGATGGGAAAGCCTTTGAAGGTGTGACCATCAGGTACCGCTCTCCTTACGGCATCCTGAAACTCTTCATTTCCTGCAGAGACACCTGTTGTACGTTCAAGCTCATAAGCTGCTAATGCTGGTGACAACAGGTAGGAGAGCTGATCATCCCAAACAGTAGAAAGGCCAAGATCCTGGGAGGCAAGCCACAGAACAATGACAACTGTGCAGAAGGTACATCAGGATATGCCTAAACTTGCCTACTGCATAGATCCAAATAAATCCAAGAATCTTTATATTGATAGTTAATGGCAGCGAACCCATGAAGAAGAGTGAGATTTGTATATTGACTCACGCCAACTGGGAGAAGCAAACACCACCACCAGAGGCAAGCAACACCACAAGCATCAAACGTTTATCAAGGAATGAAGTTAAACTATTAGACTTAGACGTAAGACCAGCAGTGTTGAAACCAGATGTTTGAGCTACAGTACCTCTGCATGAACTATAAGAAGATATGCACAAATACACAGCAAAAATATGGAAAGGATCAACTAAGATTCACCTGACATTTTTTCAAATGTCTCATGGAAAACCCTTTCTGAAAAAATGATGCACAACAGCTCCCCAAAACACAAAGGCACCTTCTTTCTATCGTCCATCTTCCCACCACGTACATATGCTTTCCTGCTACCATCCCAAACACAAAGAAGTAGAAAAATCTACCATGTATGCATTCAACACTGCATGAGACTCATACTCCGAGAATTACTTTGCCACTCTACAGGTTGAGCATCGTGTGGAGAGATAAAAACAGAAACAATCAAAAAATCTCATTAAAAACAGACATAAGCTAAGAGGGTCTTAAAATATCATTGCTTTCATATCCAGCACAGGAAGTATAATTTCTGGCACATTATGCCTTGTAAAAATCCTGGTAAAGAACAAAACTAACTTCTGAAAGTATCTCTGATTTTGTAAAGCAGTCGGAGTCAGATCACGAAAGCTGAAAGCCTGCTTTTATCTAGGGACCAGGAACATTTGTGCTGGATTGGCAAAGCCCACTAATAGCCAGATTTGATGTTCCTGGCGCTTTAACAGACCACTCATGGGTGGTCTGCAGATGCCAGTAAGCTGAAGATCACAGACCTAGAACAAGGGGCAAAGGCAGGGTGGGGGGAAGAGCCCACACGTGAGGCTGCAGATCACCACTGCAAATAATAAGTATGATGTCTAAACCAGCTCCTTACAGTCTTCTCAAACATTTCTTTCAGTTATTTCACTTTTCACATACCACATTTCTGCAAAAGCTGATGGAAAACACAGTGCGAAGATACAAATGTGTGAACTAACAGATGGCTATCCAAAACAAGCATAGAATTAACATATGAACCTCTATTACTAAGACAGATCACTGCCAATCTTTCTCACCTTTCTGTGTTCAGAGACCAGTACCCTCAGCTGCACTTCTGTCTCATTGCTTGTTACAGCAGCATCTATTGTAGAAGCACACAGAGGAGGAAAAGGGGGAACTGAAGACGTTGCTCCCGGAGGACATACAGATTTTATTGCTTCTCCACTCATGGGTTTCCATTTAGATTCATTATGCAGGTCAAACACACACACCTCCACAGCATCAGAGGGCTGACAATTTCCAAAAAACTTTTGATGGTTGAAGATACAACCTATCGTGCGATATGGATACAGTGGCTTGGGTTGTTCAACTAGGGGAGGGTCATCAGGGTTGATAGGTCTGTGGATGTACCTAGTCAAAAAGATTCAATTTCTTACTAATACAGCTTATTTCAAGGCAAGGTAAAAATATTTAGATGGGACAGATTTAGCCATTTTACCTTTAAAAATACAAGCCAAGTTTGTCATCAATTTTTCCCCCCAAAATGGCATTCGTTTACAGAAACATAACTGTACATGCTTTGGAGGCATAATATACAACCAAGTAAAACATAATTTTTAGTCTTTAGATCTAGAAAAATTAGCTGATTATTCAAGCACTTAAATTTTGCAACTATAAGAACATGCTCATACAGTTTCCCTGTTATTCATCACATTTGGAGAAATACACCTGCAAATGCTAATCACAGGATACACAAATAGTGGCAAAACAGAATTACTTGTTTTGAACACTGGAAAGAACATGTTCCAGAAGCTTTAGTACACCAAACAATTACATGTGCCCTTCTTAAATGACTCAAGCAAGAGAAAATCTCGGAGAACTTAAAGAGATTTCTGCAGGGGAGAAAAAAGTAATGCAACACTGATTCCACTGATGAAACCAAGAAAAAAATATGAGTTCCTAAATAATCGTGTCAGATTTCATCTCCTTTACAAGTGATGGCAATGATAGCATTGATGGCAATCAGCTGCCATAAGACACAAAACAGTCACTATACAGTATTAAAGACACTGATATATTACAAACTGATGAGACACTTCCCCTCACGCTGAAGCAGTTATTTTCCAAGCAAAAGCAGTAGACAGAAAAAAGATTCAAAGACAAACATCACCTGGATTACACGACAAGGTGTAAAGATTAAAAAAAAACCACAACAGCAAAAATATCCTACACAAACCTCAATATACATTGTTGTTTTCTTATATTCTTTTTACTCACCTATGTCCTGTCAAGCTCTCCCAAAAAGTAATTGTTCCATCAGATCCACAAGTCATTACCCAAGTGTGGGGGACTCCTTTTGCTTTTGTTCCAACACACACAAAAGCTTCCAATCCAAACCCAAGAAGAAGGCTGCACAGAAGGTTAGCATGGTCTTCACAGTCACCCTAGACAGCAAATATTAATAAGCTGTTATGAGTATTAGGCATGGAAAAAACCTTAAAGAAAGAAAATAGTGTTATTTCTCAAATCACCATTTAACAAGTCATGTTACTCTCCTATTTATCTAAAGCATGTACCAAAAGCCAGGATTTTACCATTTAAACTAGACAAGTTTTAGTTTTCTGTAATAGAATAAATCAGTTAAAAATGCATGTTTTAATGACAGATTGTTGATATTGTTTGTTCAAGTATAATGTACAATTAATATCAGGAAACATTTCTTACGGTTATAAAGATACCTTCAAGTAACCCAAAACCAGAATCTATTGACCTGTGACAACAAAAACAATGTTCCAACTAAATGTAAAAATATATATAAGGTGAATACCTGAGGCAAGACTAGAAATTACACAGTATTTTCACACAGTTAGGAAAATTTTATCATTTAATAAAATCTAATTCTACTGGTATTTCACTTCCTCGAATGTGCTGTCTCAGTTCAGACAGTTAGACAAAGATAAAACCAGGTCCCCCACAGACCTAACTGTAAACCAGCTGGGAACCATGCGCAGCTGCTTTCTTCTTCAGTCAGAAAAACATTTATCTCATAAACATATTATTACCACTGATAATTCACAGAAAACAATTTCCTAACACAAAGTATAATATCCTTTGTCTCTTGAGCTCTTTGCAAATGTTAGCTGTAAAGTAAGAACAAAAATCGCTCACACAATGAAGGCTTCATAACACAAAGTACAGCATTCAGAAGCAGAATAGTAAGGCTCTTTAGTCAAATAACTATTCAGAATGTTGAAAATGTAAAATTCAGAGTTCTTGGATGTATCAAGACAACACAAGCTTCCCCTACCGTAGCATCAAAGGGAAACACGCAGAAAAGTAGGTTCAAACAGATCTGCAGTGAACGTGTGTTATTTTAATAATGCCATACCACTTTCCACAAGAAAAGTAATAACGATCCAGCTGGTGTCTCAGGGACTAAATTCAGTTCTTTTCCATACAGCTTCCCACTTCTGCCTTGAAGGAACACCTTTCTCTGTGCCTCCAAACACAGTGGTCCTCAAAGTCCCTATGCCATGTCCATCTGAAAGCCAGTGGGTAGCCAGAGCTGCCTTTACACGGCACCTATGCATTATAAGATTATTCAGAGACAACAGCCAATGCCTGTTCTGTGTGGTCTTGAAGGCAGGTCTAAAATATGGAATACAGCTCCTGCTGCCATGAACACATCTTTTAAATGCAAACGTAACAGTGACATTATTTTTGAAGGCAGAAGTATCTCCGTGGCAATGAAAAGCATTGACCACTCCAAAGAGGTATCAGAAGTGATCACTGTTACTTTTACTCATACAACAGAAGAGCTATAACCCAGAAGAGTTACAATTTATTTCCCTTATTATAGTCATATGATACAAATGTCAGACCACCAAGATCTAGGCTGAAACTTTAAAAGAAAATCCCTATCTTGCAAAAATGAAACATAAAGATTGTCAGTATATTTTAGGCCATCTATTAAAAAAAGAAAAAGAAACTAAAAAAACCCAAACAAACTAAAACACCAAAACAACAAAAGAGACAAGAGACAAAAGAGACTTTTCCTACTATTCCTGGATTAGTCCAAATTAGTGTCCTGCACAGCAGCAGGGATTCATTGGATGATAATGTGTTCGTAGAAATGCAACAGAAGAAAAGCAAATTCAGTGTCAAAGAGATACATTGAGGAATGGACCCCAACTACAGCAGTAAAGGAAGTTTGCTCTATAGCCTTCTTGTCTACTATTTAGCATCTGTTTCTCTTTAAAAACACCTCAAACACATGACTGTAACAGAATCTTCCAAAGCTGACTTTAATCCATGTATTCGCATCCTGCTTTAAATTCCTGATTTCGGTTAGAACAGGGCACCTGTTCAGCAGTGCCACACAAGGGGCACTGTCACGCACCTTGTTCCTGCACAAGAAGGCGAGGAGGGTGCACCACTGCTCCTGTTTGCCGCTGCCCCCGCCGATGACCGGGGCTCTCTCGTGGCCCAGGACGCTGACGAAGCGCGCTGCCTGCCGCGGCGTGTCCAGCAGCCGCCCCGCCCGCAGAGGTCTCACGTAGGAACACACCGGGCGGTTCACGCCATTTTCATCCTGGACACGTCAAATGTGGTTATTTGCCAGCCACACAAGCGTCGCAAAATGTTAAGATTAACTTAGACTTTTTTCCTATGGGATGTATCCTCCCTGGAATAAGTATCACTCAAAAACAGTAAGACATAAAAATACCCCCAGAATTAGGACACAAGGCCATTAAGACAACTCATTTAGAGACATCACAGTTAGATTTTATTCTGGCTCTGTCACTTACAGGGCATTCTGGACTAAATGTTTGAACACCAGGAACAGCACAGGCTGAAATTAATTTTCTTAAATGGGTGAGGAACTGTTCATGTTCTACCCACTATCAATTTCCACATTGTCATCAAGCATAAAAACAAGCCAGAACAAATCTTACACCAAATTCCACAACAAACCCAAAAAATCTCCCCCCCAAACTATTAAACACATAGCGACTGATTCTAGAGTTTTAAAAGGCGTCTATTTGTTTCTGAATTTGAATACTCTACCTCTTTTCATAACAGCAAGCAACAAAAATTACTCAAAATGAAGTAACCAGATCTATCTAAATTTAAGCAATAATACTAAGAATTTCCAAGTTCTTGGAAAAATGAAAAAATAAGATGACCTAAAAAAAAGGTCTGTTTTATTACATGCTGCAGGCAAATGCTATGATTATCACCTATTAAAACTATTTCAAGAAGCACAGAGCTCTTCTGTTCCTCACCGGGCTAAATTGGTACTTTTGCGTTCATATATTTTAAAAGGGATCAAAGCCTTTTAAATCTCTGCAGCTTCAGGAAATTATGGTCTCTTATTTTTACTGTAGTTACATATTGTCCCTGTTATGGTCTTGTCATGCTTTTCCAGCAAGCTGGTGGAAAAAAAGCAGCATTTATTTGAAGCTGACTGGAATCCTGTTGAAAACTATTTCACAGCTCGAAAGCAATAAAAAAAACCCTACAGGCAGGACTTATTTTTTAATATAGGCTCGTATATATAATGCCTGTTTCTGCATTACTCACCGGAAACCGGATGGTAACTAAATTATCAAACTAATCGAATAAACTCATTTCTGTTCCCAGAAAGTTTTACTAAGATTTGCTATGGCCCATGGGAGACTCATAAAAAGCTCTCTATAGGTACTGAGGTAGCAGGAGCCTAGTTCCTATTCTATTTAATTATAGACTTGTTTCTCTTTATACCCTGCCCTGAAACCCTTAAGCCTTTGTACTGGGTCTGTTTGGAAGGGAGTTTGTTTTGTTCACAGCAGCCCTCGTGGTGCTGTGTTTTAGATTTGTGACCAAAACAGTGCTGGGAACACACCAGTGTTTTAGCTGCTGCTGAGCAGGGCATGTACAGTATCAAGGCCTTCTCTGCTTCTCATTCTGCCACCGCACAGCTGTAGGTTCAGCGTGGACAAAAAGCTGGAAGGGGACGCAGCCAGGACAGCTGACCTGCTTTGACCAAAGGGATATTCCTCGCCATATAGTGTCATGCTCAGCAATAAAACCAGTGGGGAACAGAGTTTTTCTAAACTTGCCCCTGCTTGGAGACTAACTGGGCATCTGTCTGCTCTGGAAGGTGGTGCATGACTGTCTTTGCATCTCTGTTTTCCCATTCTTCCTTTCTTTCTTTCCTCCATTTATTAAACCATCTTTATCTCAACCCATGAACTTTTCCTTGCTTTTGCCCTTTTTAGTCTTGCCCCCATCCCACTGGGGTGGAGTGGGAGAGTGACTGGGTGGGGACTCAGCTGTTGGTTGGGATTTGGAAGTTCACATCACTCCTGCACACTCAGGGCACAGCCAGAAGGGAAGTTGTTGCCTCACCGAAGAGGAGGCACAGATTGTTTCAGGACACTACTTTGAGATAAGAAGTGACTGTGGTAGGAAAATTGCTACTATGCAGGGTAAATTCATAGCATGAAAAATGCAAGGATCATACCATTCCTTTTACTGAGGAACAGTTACTGAGGAGCAACTGACACAGTAATTTATCAGACTCCTGAAATTATGACTGTAGCTGTTGTGTGACATTAACCAGATTGCATTGCAGACCACACGGAGTTTAAATACTGTGTGGATCTGTTCTAACAGATCTAGGAAGTCCATTTCTTGTAACTGTTTTATCTGGTACAAAATTATTAGCAATAGTTGGTACAGATCACCTAAGTCTGCCACTTGTGAGTATTCAAGGAAAAGACCAAACAGACTTTTTCAGTTCATACACTAGAGGCAGTTGGAGCAACCCTCCTGTCTGCATCATGCTATTAAGCTTCAATAGACAAACAGAAATTCAATCTTTACAAATTTAATTCTTTTGCATGATACACCACATTTATCCCTGACCTGAACATAACCACATCATAACTCTGTACAGACTCTGCATAAACATGAAGTTCAAAATAAAATAAAAAGATAACATAAAGAAAGGATTGATCTATTTGTAAAATTTACAAACCTGTGCAAAGATCTTTACCAGCCTTGTGTTGTGGGTAGGCCTGATCTGCAGATATTCTCTCCACCACTGTTTGGCATACACAAGAAATAAACGTTCTTTTTCTGCTGTTTTCTGACGTTCCAAAGTGAACTGTAGGTAAGAAAAACAAAACCAATTCTACACATACTAATTCCAAACAGGAGGAAAAACCCCATAATCAGTAAGTACATTAACACCACATCCTGGCATATGTAAAATAAAGCTTAATATTTTAAGTGTGTCATGCAAATCCTTAATATTTTTAAATGGAAATCCAATTAAGAAAAACCTCAAGTTGTATTTCTTGTTTGTAGGTTCATATATTAGGCTTGACCGAAGAACTGTTATTTTAAGTAATGCATTTCTACATAGAAGGATTGCTCAGATTTTAATGTGCAGAAGATTTTAATCTGCATGTACCTTCAGGCCAACATTTACTGACTTTCCAAGCAGAATAGCTGACTTGAAATTACTGTTTCTCATGGGAAAGAGCAAGGAAACATATATACTACCTGAAGAAAATTAGGTGTATTGCATCTTTCTTTTTTCTTCAGGGGTTCTGATACAAGTAATTAGAAAAAACTAAGAAAGCAGTATTTTGAGTAACGTTCAGTATAGACAAAGTCATTTTAAAAAGGTAATTACATTTAAATTTAATAATAATAAAAAAAAAAGAAGTATCAAACATTCAAAAACCCCACAGACTTCTACATGTACAATTCTATACTAAGCTTCCTCCCCCGCCAACAAAAGAATAAGTTAGCCCTCCCAGAAATTACTTACTTGAGTACTAGTTATTTCTGAAGAAAGTGTCTTATTAAGCTGTGGATACATTTCCAGTCTGATGTTTAAAACACCAACAGAAACCTTAGACTCGGTACCTTTGAAACAAAATAAATTTTCATCAGTTCTCTCATATTCAGTTGGCTTGGATTATTTTAGCCAGGCAGGGGCAAATTATTAAAATATGTATGTTAGCCTTATATATAATCACAAAAAGTAACAAAACTTCTTTAAACATCAGCAAAGTAAGAATCTTTATTTAAATTTCAAACTCAAATGAGGCTGTAAGAAAGCATAATATGACAAAAAAAGAGCACAGGTGTCTAGATCCAAGACAATTATCCAAGGCCCTATTTGTAGCCAGTACTGGGACATGTGAGATGAATGGTATTCTAGAAATGTCTAGAATAGAAATGTAAAATCAAGTCAGAGAATCACACACTGTAAATGTGCCTACTCCTACTGATTACACAAGTAACTCAAATTTAAATAGTTGGAAGTAAGTGAAGTTCATCTTCCCCAAGACAGAGTTTATTATGAAGGACCCTGGCTGTCGTACAGACATTAATCAACTTTAAAAAACTCCCCAAAACAACAACCAAACAAACAACAACCCCCTCCCAACTTAATGTTGTTGCCTAATGCTTAAAAATGCCTAATTTTAAGCATTAGGCAACAACAATAAGAATTACAAAACAGATCACAGATGGGACCATAAGTAATACAAGCAATGGGAGCCGTGCATAATAGTTTATCTATTTATCTGAGATGGCAGCATCCTTTGATGTTCTTGATGCATTTTGTACAATGACAAGATTTTTAAGAGGAGATAAAGCACTGGATTCATTGGATTGATACTTTATTACTTGGAAAAAAGCTAATGAGAATTAAATTTAACTTGTTCCATCACCCATCCAAGAACTAAACTCATTTGCTATGCATTTCCAAGTCGTTATAGAAAATTAAAATCAGAATGCCTGGGTTGGATGGGATCTTAGAGATTGCCTAGTTCCAATCCCCCTGCCACGAGCAGGGACACCTTCCACTAAATCGCGTTGCTCAGAGTTCCATCCAACCTGGCTTTGAACGCTTCTTGGGATGTGGCATCCACAGCTCCTTTGGGCAACCTGTTCCAGTGCCTCACCACCCTCACAGGAAAGAATTTCATCCTAATATCTAATCTAAATCTACTCTCATTCAGTTTGAATCCATCCCCTCTTGTCCTGTCATTACATGGTCTTGTAAAAAGTCTTGTAGGAAGTCATGAGAGATCTAGTCTTTACTCATTAAATCATAATATCCTAAAAACTTAGGTTGGAACTCCTGAGAAGAGGACTGGGGACAAGTGATATACAAAAATACACATGTGTACTAACTGCTAAGCACCTAAACCAAGCAATTCAGAAAACATGCTTCCAGCTACTGGGATAAATGGGAGCAGAACAGAGATCCCTTTCTCCAGCAGTTGTTAGTTTGCTATGAAAGACACACAAGCTGAATTTTACTCCTCATTGCACTGATCAGATATACTCCTGGAGACGAACTACTGGATTTTTGTTTGGTTGGTTTGTTTCTAAAAACTTATCCAGATTTTGCAGATAATCAATAGTGGGAATTCCCAGACATGAGGACCATTATTACATGGGATCTGGAATACTGATTTTTAGCAGCTTGGTAACAGAAAAATCTGACCATTAGGTTTTCAAGGCATTTTCTAAGGACACTTTACAGTTACTTCTGAATTGAATAAAAAGTGAACTAGATCTAAAATACTGCTTTAAGCTTGTAAGAAAGCACAGTACCAAATATTTTAAGTCATTATCACATACTTATTGTTTATCCTTACCTACACCCAGGAGTTCCACAGCAACGTTTGTTATGCCGTTCTCTGCAGCCAAGACAGACCTCCACTCCAAGAAATAGGATGCTACCAGTGTGGTCTCACCAAATGTGTCTGTTTTGATCAGAACTATATGCACTGGGTCACATATAGATAACATAGTGGTTGCATCCACCATCTTACTTCCGTCACCTGCCATTATTAAACCAAAATAAGACAGCAAGAATATTATCATCCCAAGTTCTCCTCAGAATTGAAAGAAAGTATGCAACAAAATGCAATGTATGCAATGTGTATAAAGAAAAATCTTGAGTGTAGAAGCGTAAGTAATGGTCCCTAAACTCAGTTTAGGACAGAGCTACAGAAAGATTACAGTTAATTTACAGAGAAGATAAAAAGATTTTTGTAGTTGAGTACTGCAATGCAACCAGTTCAGATACACAAAAAAATTAAAATGGAATTAACATTTAAGAATGGATAAAGTTGGTCAATTTCAAGTTATTTTAGAGTGAAAAAGAAGGAAAAGAAACAAGAGCAGAGAAAGATCTACAAGTGGCATAATCCAACACAGTAATCAGTTTCCTTAGGAAAACATCACAAGAAACAGGAAAGAAATCCACTAAATAATATCACACATATTTCACAATAATTCTTAGGTCAGAAAAAATCCCAAGAGCATCAGCTTTAAAACCACAATACTCCTTACCTAGGCTGTCCTTGTGTATTTCAAGTAGAAAACCATCCTGAAAATCTGGCTCACAGGCACAGGGTACAGGTTTGGAACGGAAACGCTGGTTTCGAAAATGTAAACACAGAGTGAAGGTAGAACAGATTTGCCCAGGCAGAGGCTCTGGTTCCTGAAGATGTTCCAGAAAAGCTTTTCCACCCAAAACCTGAAGGTAAAGATACCTCCGTGTTGGGTCAATGTTAGCTGCAAAGCGTAGCAATAAAAATGAAGAGACTACAAACAGATCTTAGAAAACTTAATTTGTTATATATCAGCTAACTATCAGGAGACTAGCAAAAAAAGAAACTTCTCTGAAACAAGTGCTTAGGAGAAAGTGATTTTTAAATATATGGAAGGTATCTTAGTGTAGAATAAATGAAATAATAATAATAAATCATGTTTAATGCAACACTGATTGCTGCTGCTTACATGAGTTTACTCCCTGTGGATAAGCAGAGGAAACATCCACCTTTATGCCAGTTCATACTGGATTACTAATTCAGAATGCAAAAATCATAGACTTCAAATTTGTTTCAAAACTCTGATTCAAACATTTAAATAAAAAGAAACATACTTTTTTTCAAAACTGGTGGTTCTCTGTCAACAAAATGTGTTGATGGTTTTGAAGCCGAAGTCCTCTCCTTTTCATTCACATCCTGGAATTACAATTAAGACTTTTTAAGGAGTCAAGGGATGCAACAGTGCTCTTACCATAGTCTTCCAAAAATAAAAGAATCCTCCATTTCATATGAATCCCATTCCTTAGGTATGCTCCCTTCTAAAACTGAACAAATATTTTCAGTGTGGTATTATCACCAAACCAATTTCAGCACATGCATTAATCTTCTCTGCTCCTTTAATGTCACAGATCAGTAACGCCCTTACAAACCTCCAGAACCAGCATATTTTCACTTTGTCAAAACACCACGTGCTGTTTTGAGGAATAAGCAAAAACACTTTCACTCTTCAAAAGCTACTTACAGTTACAAATTTAAGTTCTTTCATAACCTCATCAATGATTCCTCGCTGTCTTAGGGCTTTTATCAGATCTTCCGTGGACAACTGCTGATGCTCAGGCGCCAGCTCTTCTCGTATAGTCTCAGCAAGAACTTCTCGTATCCTCCCATGGACATCCATCTGAAAGAAAATTCATTATATGTTACAAACACCAGCTCTCTGTGTGGCAGCAGGTATGACTTGACAGGTAAGTCTGTAAGGTTAAGGGTGTTTTCCAAGGAACACAGAAATAACTACACCAAAATATGGATCCTTTCAGAACTAATCAAATGAGCCACTATCTTACAAAAGCAGCTCTCCCAGTAAAAAAAATTGCAAGCCCATTAAACTTGAGCATTTTCACTGCTCTTCAACAGCAACCCATCTTGAACTTCCCTCCTTACAAAAAGGTTTGCAAATCCATCAGTTACAAAATGGTTACTCTTCCAATTTCTTGTCTCCCTCAAAATTCAACCTTAATACATAGTTTCTTATCTTTTAAGGGAAAAAATACACTTTTATATACTTGTAGGTAAGGTATAAAAGTAGCAGATCTTCCTTGCAAGCTTTTCTTAAGTTCAAAGGGAAGTCTGAGAATGTCTGCCCATCATCTGAGCTGTAAAAGCAAATGGATTTATAGAGCTGACTCTCACACTGGAAGGATGTTAAGGACACAGCCACCGGGACCTGAAATAGAATCACAGAATGGCCTGGGTTGGAAAATACCTTAAATATCATCTCATTCCAAGCCCCCGGCCACGGGCAGGGACACCTTCCACCAGACACGGTTACTCAGAGCCCCACCCAGCCTGGTCTTGAACAATTCCAGGGATGGGGCATCCACAACTTCTCTGGGCAACCTGTTCCAGTGCCTCAGCACCCATCACAGTGAAAAATTCTTCCTAATATCTAATCTAAACCTGCTTTCTTTCAGTTTTGATCCATCCCCCCTTGTTCTGTCACTACACGCTCTGGTAAAAAGTCTCTCTCCATCTTTCTTACAGGCTCCCTTCAGGTACTGGAAGGCTGCTGTGAAGTCTCCACTGAGCCTTCACTTTTCCAGTGAACAATGGGCTGCACAATCCCAGTTCTGACAGCCTTTCCTCGTAGCAGAGGTGCTCCCTTCCTCTAATCATCTTGGTGGCCTCCTCTGGACTCGCTCCAAGAACCCCGTTCTCCTGTGTGACAGGTGGGAATACTCACCACTGCACTAACAAGAGATACCGGAGTTACAGCCTCCGTACCTATTTCCCCGTCAGTTCAAGACCCTCGCTCAAAAAGCGACAAGGACACGACAGAACGGCGCCTGGGAACCACCTGCAGCGACCCAAGTTGGGGAAAACAAAACGGGGCGCGCCTCAGCGGGCGCTGCCGCCACCGCCACCCGCGGCGGGGTGGCACCGGCACGGGAGCCGGCACAGCCCTCCGAGGGCCAGGGGGAGTCTCTCCGGCGCCGGGCCGCAGCGCCAGTCCCACCTTGAGCAGCTGCTGGTGGATGATCTGCTTCAGCTCCGAGGCTTTCTCCGGCGGCAGCGACATGGCGGAGCCGGCAGGGAACAAGCCCCAACTGCCGCCCAGCGAGCGCGGGCAGCGCCGCCACCGCCCTCTGGCGGCAGCACGTGGGCACGGCGTCCCCGCCCTGCTTCCTTCCTTCCCTCCCTCCTTCCCTCCCTCCTTATTTCCTTCCTTCCTTCCTTCCTTTCTTCACTGCCTCCTTCCCTCCTCCCTTCCCGGCGGCATGTTCATTCCGTGCGACCGCGGCGGGGGCTCCGCCGCCCCCGACTTTAAAGGCTTCACTCTGCTCATGGTGAGTCACGCTCCTGCTTCCCCCTTCTCCCCGCCATCGGTGGGTTTGAGGGGTCGCTGCCCCGGGCCCCTGTGCTGAGGGCTCCGCTCCGCTCCGCTCCTGTGGGACGGGACACGGGGGGCTCTGGTGTCTCTCCCTGCCCTGCCCGAGGCTCGTCCCTGGGTGCTTGGCCGCGGGATAAGCCGAGGCGGTGTGTGTGGAATCTGTGGGGTGTTCTTCTGAGGAAAAGGGGGTTTGGAGGGCTCTGTCTGCAGCAGAGCTTAGCGCGGTTTTCTCTGTTTCTGTCAGCTTCTCCCTCCTCAGAACCCGGGGTTTGCCCCTGTCAAAATGATCCGCGCCGAGCTGCAATAGCTATATGTTATTTTAGAGCAATAGCTATATGCTGTTTTAGAGCTATAGTTATATGCTGTTGCTCTAAAAATTAATGCGCCCTATGTGCATTTACAAGACTTGCAGCACCCGTGGGTTGCCACTGCAATAAAGGCTTGGGGGTTTTTTCATTTAGATGCGATATATAAATGTTTCCAATGTAAAACAAACAAAACAACAACAACAACAACAACAACAAAAAAAACCACAAACCAAAAAACCAACAATTTCTGCTATATTTAAATCTCGGTTAGGATTGTTTTAGGGAGTGTTTTTATCGCCTTCACACATGGTGTGACATCAGTGTCAGGTCATGTGCCCGAGGTGGCGATGTCAGTGTGGGACGAGAGCTCCAGCGCAGGCTGCGGCGGGGCAAACCCCGTGATTTCTCCCCTTTTGCTGGGTTAGCTGCAGGGAACCCCATCGCTTCCCTGGCAGGGCTGCACAGCCCGGGATGACTGTGCAGGCTGCGCAGGAAGTAATTCCCGGTCAGCTGACAAGCAGCAGGAAACACATCACTGCCGTGCTCCTCGCGTGGCACCGGCGGGGAGCTGGCTACCAGCCAGGGCGTGGGGCCACTCAGTACAGCCGCGACCTCCTTCACTTTGTGTCAGCCACAGATCCGGTCTCTGTCCGCAATGGGCAGCAGCAGCAATTCGTAGATTTGATTCTAAATTAGAGGAAAGCAACCGAATGTTTTATTGTTGTCTTCCTGTAACAGTTTCTTTGGAAGGATACAGACTCTTGACTTTCCCTTTCCGTGCCATTATATTAGGTCAGTCTATTAGGTCATTATCTGCCCCGATTGACGACAACCCACAGCAATTCCTATGAAATGAATTCAGGAGCACCCTTATCATTTTCATCCTTAAAAAAATGAAAAACAACCTACTCTTGTCTGTGGGTCAGTCTGAGATTTAGAGGCTTAATATGTAATACCAGCGTTCTCTTTGGGCATCATGTGAGGTTTGCCAGTCTCACATCAGTTTTTTGAGTGGCTTTTATCTACTCTCAATCCAGAAATGAGGGGGAGGAGGTGGATTTCCAAGGTTTTCTTTCAGTTTACAGTGAGACAGGATTATTCACAGAAGTGGCCAGGATGTTTTTGTGGAACAGGGACCAAATTCTGTATTTACCAATTCTTCTGGTAAGAAATGGTTATCTTTGCCAGAGGATGAGCAGCCACTTTTAGAAGTCATGTTTGACCAGATTTTAAGGAATTTAAGCTTTCGGTATTTGAAGAGCACCTTATGCCATCCATAAAGCACCCTGTAATTTAGCACATTCTGTTACTTCAGCCAGCAGTGTCCGTGGGAAATGTTGGTCAGCTGGCAATAGATCTGGTGATTTCCACACTTGACATGACTAAAGTTGGTTACTTCTACACCGATTGCCTGGTGCCAATGGTTGGAAATAACCCATATGCAACAGCAGAAGAAAACTCAACGGAGCTGAGTATAAACGCTGAAGGTGGGTATTGAATGCTGAAGGTATTTTGAGGGGCATAAGATGCAAGAACATCACATTTACTTTTTTTGTTGTTAAATTTTGCTGATGTGCTTAAATTAAGGTCAGTAATAACAACTGCAGAAACCTACAAACAGGAACGTATTTACACTTCACAGAGGAAACTGTTCCTGTTGTTATTTTGGAAACCTAATTTGACATTTAGAACCAGTAAGAAATGTTGGATTTCAGCCATATTGCAAAACTCTCTGCGGTGTTAATCCAAAGCAATATCAAGGGTGCACATACTTAAAATAAATTATTGGAATACAAGTTGAGTTTCTGATTTAGAAGGATACTTAACCACTCTTCTTCCTTCCTACATACCTTTGCCTTTCTCGCACTCCCCCTACAAATGCTTAGTTTCTTTCCCTACACTGATGTTTGCATTTAATTTTTTTTTTACCCTCTTAAATCACAGAAATCTCGGAATAATCTCTCAATCTTTGCAGAGATTATCTGAATCATTACAGGAGGCAAATCTTCATATATCTTTCATAATTCAATCCTTTGAATTTAGTACAATTGAAATTAGGTCTGATGAAAATACAATGCACAGAAATATGTGTTGTTAACACAGTGGATGTTGTCAGGCTTTCCTGTAAGAATTGATAGCTGAAGGGTTTACTATCCTGAAGTTCGTAAATGGGATAATGCTTCATATATTTAAACCCAGATCTCTTTCTCAGTTTCTTCTTAACAAGACTTAATGATTTCTTCTTATAGTGTACTCCTTACCTTCAAAGAAACTTGTAGTACTGCAGATCAGATCACCTTTTATAAAGGTATGTATGTTCATTGATTGTTCTTACTTCACTGTTTGGTTTGAACAGTTCTGCTGGCAAATAGTTTTAAGTGGCCTGGCAAAATTATTTTTCTACTTCATGCTGTAACACCTTCTGCAATTGGCACAGTTTTAGTGATTTCTGCATTCATTGAGGGTTGAGGTTTTGCTTTTGTTTTTCCAAGCTCCACAACAGCTGCCTGTGTTGGTAGATTTTAGTGTAAATTATCTCCTTAGTTATTAAGAGTCATGAAAATACAAAATGGTCTGGGTTATGTCTGTTTATTTTTTTCCCTTACATTTATTTTTTTCTGTGTTCTTTGTAATAGCTTTGGTTTTTTTGTGTGTCATACCAATTATTTCTGTAGTATGCTATATCCATTTAAACTGCATTCATTATGTAAAAATGAAGAATTTAGTATTACTGGACAGTGGCTGTAATTTAAAGTAAGCAGAATGCCATGCCAGAAAAAAATTTTGTGGTGCAGTATTTTAGCAGTTCAACCTGTGGAAAAATACTGTGTAATCCTGCCATCCCATCTTGCTCTGAAGTTTTTTCCTTTGGTATTAATGGCACACAAAGCAGGTGGTACTGTTGTTGTTGACATGGTCTTAATGCTAATTCTTATAATTCTATGTGTAGTTTTGATTAAGTAAACAACCAGGGCAGTTCTCTGCTTTTTAAAAATCTATCTGGGGCTGAAGACTAAGTGGATATGAACAATTAACTTACATCACTGCTAAATATACTATGTAACACCTAGTATTGTTAAGGACCCATTAAATTTTTCACTTTTTGTCTGTGTCTTTGCGTAAAGAACAAGTACAGGCCATTCTGTGAAACCCTGCTTTCTTGGGTGAAGAGCAGCAACTGTGCCAGGGTTGTCCTTCTGTCCAGCAGCCACGCGTACCAGCGCGACGATGAGCAGCTTCTGGGGTATGTTTGTGTCCCTAAAAGACCTAAATGATGTTTCTGGGGTTTTTTGGCTGACATACTTCCCTCTACTTCCATGTACTTAGTACTTCTCACAGGGTGCTTTTGCTTGCATGTGTACATAGGTCATAAAATGCTTAGTATACTATTAAAACATCATGTTATACAGGATTAATCTCTGAATTTTCTGGGTTACTACTGTCAAAAGTTCTGATCAAATGAAAAGCTGTAAGCAAATTGCACTTGGCCTGCACTGCCAGGCAACAGAGCCTCGGTTTTAACGTGTGGCTGCAAGCAATGTCAGGGATTAACTGCTGACATACAGGTCACAGATTACTTTTTTAACAGTTGATTACAATATTGGTTCCTTTCCTACCTCTTCTTCATCATTCTGTTTGTGGAAGGTTTTCTTTAATACAGTAAGTTGTCATTCCTTTTTGTTTTTTTAATAGGAAGTTATCAGTTATTATTTGTCAGGAGGCAGCTGCAAGGTTGCAACTGCAATGTATTTTTACTAATATTACCCATTTAAAAACCAAGCATTTCTTGCTGATTGAAGGGCATCATAACTGGTGATTTAATGAAAAACAAATAAAATCTGTATTTCTGCAAATAAAACCAGTATTTCTGCAGTTGTTATGCTCAGGCTCTATAAATGTGTAGGGCCACAAAGGAGGTTTAGATCTATGCACGTTCCTGATGTAGTGGTAGATCCATACAATTTCAGGATGGCCAGCTAACATGGAATGAAATGAGAGGGACTGATGGTTATTTGATGAGGTCTGAGTCATAAGTTGTGGTAATTTAAAGCCCCCCCAGCTCCCTCAGCCCCACAGAACAACTCCCTTATAGCAGATTTACCAAAGAGGGAGGGTAGTGCATTCAGAAAATACTTTTAACTTGACTGAAATCTGAATGTATTAGTAGTGTAAGCTTATTAAAAATAGTGTATCCTGGTGAAGTCCAAGTTGACCCTAACAGATTGTGAATTAATCACCTCCTATCTGAAGGAAGAAAAAACATGTTTTATTTGTAAATTATTTTAACAACTATAAGCAGTTCCCCTATTTATGTGCTTATGTATTTAGCACTTGTCTGTTATTTGAGCCCTTAAAAGTCGGGTACCTACATTCTATTTGTAGCAGAAAGCTGAGTAGTTTGTACAGTTCTGAGGCCACAGACTTACTTTCTAACTTCGACCTGAAGAGGGAGAGAATGTCAGAGCAATTCTTCATGGCAGATGTGAGGTCCTCAGTGCTTGCACCTTCTGTCTGCCACAAGTGGTAGCTGGGGTAGTGTCTGTCCTTGGCAGACTGAAGGCATCCTTGACTTGTTTCTAGGACACCACTGCGCTACCTGCTCACACCTGATCTGGAGAAAGCAGTTGGGGGCCGCATGCAGGAGTTGAACTGGAAAGAAATGGAAAAAGTAGCAGCTTACCCTGGAGTAAGTGACACAGACAAAGTTCTGCATATACCTGGAGGAGGCATCACAAAACTGTTGTTCACTGAGAGGTGAGTTGCCTAAAGAGAAGCACAGAAAGATATCAGAAGTCACGTTTTTAGTACTTGGGTAAAATTGTCTTATAAACTGCTATGTTATAGGAAAAGAAAAGTCCTTCTTTTTACAGAACAGGGCTTTATAGGAATAGAACTTCTTTCAGGTCAGACCCATAATTAAGAGGAAGAGAAGTAGAGAATTCTGTGTCATAAAGTTAGAATAAAATAAAAATATAAGGGAATGGGCTACAGGAAAGTAATAAAGCCTTTACAGTTATGATCATGATCAACCTGGAATCTGATATTATGCAAACCATGATCTGTAAATAGTAGGATTCCTGTACCTGTGCTACTTTAACTAAAACTGTTTCCTGAGGCAAATGGTTCCAACATCAAGTTATAAAAAAAAAAACAAAAACCCACAAACAATTCTGAGCACTAAGAATGAGTTAAGATTTCAGGGCTAGCAAAAAAATTAGATGTGGGGGTTTTGTTAAAAGGTGTGTGTATCAGAAGTTGTGCTGAAAGCATGCCTGAGTTTTTAAATTTTGGATACTAATACTCATTTATAGCACAACTGTGTAGTTCTGCAAAAGATGTGTTGGATCAGGTGTAAAACTGACTTTTATTTTTTAACTGTTACTTTTGACACCTGTCCACACTGTTGCATTCAACAGCAGCAAAGTTCCTAATGCCATGCTTACCTTTATACTGACTTCAGTATGGAAACAATATATAATTGCAAAAGAAAAGACCTGCCAGGACTTGGGGAAAAAAAAATTAAAATAACAATCTTAATATCTAAATGAAAAAATGAGAATATTCCAAGTAAAGTAGTGACATGCAGCCTGCAAAACTGCTGGTTTCAAATACACAGAAAGAGAAGGAGTGATTGTACCAAAGGATGTGAAAAATGCCTCACCAGCACAAAAATGCTAACCAAGTACATAAAAGAGGCCTGAGTACTCTTGCAAGATGTAGGATACCTGCCTTGCAAAGTAAAGAAAAAATTCAAGACTAAGAAAAAGAGCATGAAGTGTGAAAATGTGATCAAGGAAATCTGGAGAGGGGAAAAAAAAAAAAAAGTATCTCCATATATTTTTCCTTTTTGGTTTTTGCTTTTCACCAGATACATGCATATTGTTGCTGCTCTTTATACATAAATATAATTGTGGATCTCAAAATGAAGTACAAATGCTTGCTCATTTTTGTTGCAGCTGTTCAAAGGGAATCCAAATGGCAGTTCTTCTGAAATTTTGCTCAGAAGGAGACAACATCCCTGATGCATTTGTTCTTGTTAACTATCTTAATGAATGGCTCCAGCTAATTAAAACTGAAGTAAGTAATGTTTGATCTAAATTTCTTGCCTCCATATTTTATATCCATTATTTTCATTTTTCTTCAGTCCAGATGGGTTCATTTTGGCTCTTGGTCATCAAGAATATGCAAAATTAAATACATATTTTGATTTAAATCTCACTGGGATTTTCCCCACCTGAAAAAACAAATCTGAACACCAGTTCTTTTGTTTGACAGGTGTGGGCAAAAATTGTGTAAAGGTTTGATTGAATTCTCTCTTCCAGTGCCCTTCTCTAAAGCAACCCACCGTGACACTGACACTTGTACTACTGCCCATTATTTTAATACCCGTTCCAGACTTACGTATTTACTACTTAAAACTTAATTATTCTGGGTTTGTTGCAGAGCAACAATTCCACAGATGCTTCTTCACAGTGGAAGATACCGAGTTCTTGGCGCTTGCTTTTTGGCAGTGGTCTCCCACCTGCCCTCTTCTGATCAGCTCTGAACTCGCTGTGAGTCACGCGTGCGGTCGCAGATGTCCCTTGAGGTAGTGATTACACAGTAATTGCCAAGGAGCAGCAGCTTGCTTTGGTGTCTACATAAATGCTTTATTTAAGAAAAATTCCTTTTGTGTATGTGAGTAGCTAAAGAAATTAAGATAACTTTTGCAAACTCACCAAAGGAAATATGTTTTGTACAGTTGTTTATTGAGTAACTTTGGTTGGAAGTTTTTTCTAATAAAATATTTTTTAAGAAATCTTTTTCCCTGGTTAAGTGTTACTGCCATGGACGAGCTTATGGTGCTCCTTCTTAATGCAGCTGAGAACTGAGAGTGATATGCAGGCATGGATTTTCTTGGAAGAAAAAAGTTCCTAATGCCATGCTTACCTCCTCTGCCATGTCACCTGTGGATCTTTTTTTTCAAAACTTCCTAGTGAGTTAAGTGAAGGTCAGAAGTGATCTGGTTTTGCATTCTTTTCCCAGTGCTGTTGTGGTAGCTTCAACTGGGGAGATTGCAAGCAGTGTAACAGCCTGTTCTGTCTTTTCTGTCTACATAGAATGGTTTGGGTTGGAAGGGATCCTGAAGATCCTCTAGTTCCAATCCCACTGCTGTAGGCAGGGACACCTTCCACTGGAACAGGTTGCTCAGAGCCCCAGCCAAACTGGTCTTAAACACTTCCAGGGATGAGGCATCCACAACTTTTCTGGGCAACCTGAGCCTGTGCCTCACCACCCTCACAGTAAAAAATTTCTCCCCAATTCTCAACCTAAGCTTGCTCTCAGTTTGAAGCCATTTCCCTTTATCCTGTCACTACATGCCTTTGTAAAAAGTCCCTCTCCAGCTCTCTAGTAGGCTCCCTCTGGGAACTGGGAGGCCACAATTAGGTTACCCCTGAGCTTTTTCCAGGCTTCTGTTCATTTCCAGAAGCTGCTAAGATGCTGAAACTAAAGCTTCTAGGTCAATAAGCTGCCTTAGACTGAACATGAATACAGTGCTCTGTAAAATAATTAGGGAACCTTGCCTGGTATCAGGCAGTCTGGTATCTGTGTATTTTACAGCTTTAGTCTGAGACAGCAGTTACGTGATGGACAGTTCACATGTTCAGAGCTTGTGATGGTCCCTGTTGCATTACAGTATTTAGCAATGTGTTCAGTTCTGATGTTTTGGAAGTGCTTGGTCACATCAGCTGATTTTAAAGCAACTTTGTATCATGGGTGCAAGATGGTCAGTTCTAGAGTTGAAAAGTGAGAATTAACCTAAATATATTTTTAGGAGTTCCCACACGTATCCTGACTAAATTGGTGAGTCAAAATGCAGATGCAGTCAGGGAATGCAGACAAAAGGCCATGTGTAGCACAGGGCAAGTCTGATAAGCCTAAAGCTAGTTGGAAAAAATAACCATATTCAAACTGAGCCAAGTGACTATGAGGTGTATATAGAGCAGGAGGGCAAATTAAATCTTGAAGAACTGAAGGACCAGACAGAAGCAATGAAAGGGGTGTTACTTGCTTTGCAGTATTTTTCTTAAGTGAGCCACAGATATTCAGTACCTCCTCGAGAGGCACAGCCGAGTGAAACCTTGAGAAGGGGAAGGGAGAACACTGGGAAGACTTTGTGAAAGAGAAAATCCTCAGGGCTTTCTTGTTCCCCGTGGAGAAGGTAGAGGGCAGTCGGATCCTTGTGAGTGGAACAAGGACGCAGCTTCTGCAGGGCCGGCAGTTCCGCGGGCGGTCGCCGCAGGGCGGGCAGCGCTGCCCTTGGCCCCGAGCCGCTCCTGCCTCCAGTGCCCGGGACAGGCGAGCGCAGCCCCTGCACACACCAACACCTTCCTGCAGGACAAGGCCGCGCCTTTGGCCTGATGTTCAGAGGACTAGGAAAAATAAAACGCACCTCTGCAACACTGCTCTTGAACATGGGGAAAAAACGGCCGTCAGTAAATCATAGTTTTTTCATAGCGAAAAAAATGCCTTTCACAAACAAGTCTGATCATTCTAACCCGATTTCTTTAAAGGCTGCCATTACACACTCACTTGTCCTTTCTCTCCCCTTCCTTCACCTTTTTAAATACACTTTCCCAGCAGTAGTAAAGAACGGGGGCCTGTGTAGTAATAACCAAACAAGTGCACTGGTCAGAAAGCCAAGATTTCTGTCACAAGGCAGCACTCAATGAAACCCGGCAAAGCCCTGGGTTTGGAACTCCTGTATCTTAATCTCCTTTGCCGATTCATCAAGTTGGCTGACATCAACTTCATTCCAGCATCTCAGTAGCTGAAAACCATTTACAAGCTAAGGGCAATTAGCATTTTTATTAGGATATTCAGCTGTCTATGCCCCACAAGATAAACTAGTTGTGTATGTGATAGCACCAGGTAGACTAATGAAGCACATGCACATTTCCAGTAGTCATGCAGTGCATGCTTACTCACAACCCCAAGAGGGGGAAAATAATGAAAACCTAAACCATAGCAAAAGGTAAAAGGCATGAACAGCTGGAAGCTTTACGCAAAGATGTCCCACGTGGTATAAACAGGCCCTGTTCCTGTAATCAACAATAGCAGGATTTATTGCAGTGGTTTTGGCAGAGCTTGATCTCTTGGTACAAACACTCCTGGTTTCACAGCTGCACCAACTTGAAAATGGAAACTGAATCAAGTCACAATGTTGTTTTCTCCTCCAGCATAGGCTCAGAACAATAGTAAACCTTGTAAAGAAAACAAAATTTGGACAAACCAGACTGGCAATTTAGACTATTTCAGGACGGTGTCAAGTGTGTCTTTAGCTCAAGTAATAGCATTATGTACTCTCTGCTTCAGCTTCCTCTTCAAGTTCAACACAACTCTGAATATGACTGCTTTCATGAATAGGCCTCAACACCAAATTCTGCTAAGATTTCAGGCTGCTGCCTTTTTTAGCAAAAAGTGCCTGAGTTGGCTGAGATTTCCCCCCTCTTCCACACTTCACTTTCAGTAACTATATGACTTGTACAAAAAACTGTTACAAAAATATACAACGTGCAAATCCCACGTAAAACCCCACCACATGGCAGTTTAGACAGTCATAGTAAATATATAGGGGTTTTGTGAGTTAAGGTTTATCTGAAGCCATCAGAGAACATGTGCAGAATTGACATCAACTCTGTTACCAAAGGCACAAGGCTGGAAACCCTGCTGACCCCACTGGAAGAACTCCTTTACACAGCACTGTGGCTTACCCATTTCCAATCTATCCTGACTGTGTCAAGGAGAACACTGACAGAAGGTGGGAGACATGGAGGAAAATACCGTACATACAACACACGGCAATGGCACAATCCAAAACCTGTTTAATTACAGACACCATTGACTTTTGTGCGCTTCAGTTTTGTTCCTCAGCTCCCGTTAACTACACAGGACCGTGGGCCAAGAGAGGTCAGGTTGTCCATCTTTCTTCCCTTTAGAGCATCACCAGCAGAACACTTTCCCGTCGCAAAGTTATTCTGAACATTTTGTGCATATTTTATAGCAAACATAAAAAGGATTACCAAACTGACTGGTCAGATTAGTAAAATAAGATTCTTAGTGGTGTATTACAAAAGAAATGTGCAAGAGTTCCTCCTAAATCAAACTACAATACTTAGCATTAATGAAAATACTTGCATAAAGCGCACTCTAATAATTTTGCCATTTTCCATTTAAGACAGGTATCAGGAAACCTTAAGGCAAACCCCTTCTTTTTCCACAACACACACTCTTTAACAGGTTCTCCCTAACATAACGCGCACACAACAGCACATCATCAAGTTAAAAAAATATTTAATGCTGCCAAAAAGTATAAAAATACAATAAGAATGGCAGTACAAAACAAAATATTTCCTAATTTATTTCTTTTACATCTTTCTACATTAATACAGGCATTATAAAAACACAAGATGGCAAATTATTTCGTTTTGCAAAGTAGCACACGCTGCTGGTGGTCTTCATCCCCTCGGTGCAGTTTACGCTGTAAACAGATAACTGAGGTCTTCTTGGTACTTAACAGACCTCACTTTTTGTTCCCGAAGAGGGGGTTCATGTCTCGCTTTGCATGTCAATAGTTTGCAGTTTATAGCTGCAGAATATTCACAAGTCTTGAAGGCTTAGGTGTCAGTCAGTCTCGGCCTGCGACATACAACCAAAAGAAAGTCACCGATTCAGTACAGAATACGGGGATAAAAAACAACAGCAAAAAAAAAAAAAAAAAAACCACCTAAGAACTGACAGTGGATTTGCAGCTCACTGTCAACACCAAACAGCTTCTCATGTGTTCCCTGGAGCAACTACTGCCTCTGAGCAAGTGCTCTTGGAAAGCCGTTGCTTTTCCAGAAGGTGTTTCCATGTTACAGTACGAGGCACATCCTTGCTGGAGAGTTTCAAGTATAGGGCTCAGTCCAGCAAACCACTTCCTCACACCTTTAACCACAAGCACTGCAGAAGTCTCCTTGGGCCTCAGTAGGACTATGGCAGGCTGCATCTTAGAACACATCACCTCTCACAGCTTTGTAGGCCAATTCTGCTACAGCGGCACAAAAGTAACTGTCTCTAGGCAAAGATTTCCTGTAGTGAGAAAGACACCCCAGCACTGGACACTTTTTTCTTAGGCAAGGCAAAGCTCCACTCCGAGCCTACAGAAAGAGACCTTGGTGTTCACAGCACCACACCCCCAAGCTACTACGGGTAAAATGCGTCTGAGTTCTGCAAGGACTACACTGATTCATAAAGCAGCTTTCCTCCACCAGTTACGACACATTGAAAGAGGGCTTCCAAATATTTATCCTTCCAATTTAAATAAAGACTCAGACAGAGATGCAATTTTGAACACGTTTATTTTTTGTACATAAAAATGAAAGACTGACTTAAAACTTTGGGGGCAAACAAAAAGGCCCAGGAAGACTACTGTGTGTCACATCACCTTTGCAAGTACAGTCCTCTGGCTTAAGCCACTTGGCCCTGCAGAAGACTTCCTCTTTTGTCATTGTTAATTTAGTTTCTCATGCAGTCCTCAAGTGTCTCAGGTTTTACTATAATGCCAAACAGCAAACTAAATAATTTGGTTTACATTCATTAAACATAAAGCTAACCAGGCTTTTTCATTGCCTGCATGACCCAGTCACACATACATGCATACATATTTATGCCTCCTCCCTTTTCAGGGGGACATAAACTGATGTCAGTAAACCATATTACTCGAGCTTTAACAGAATAAGCTACGTTTCACTGGCAACATCTCACTCCCATAACAAATCCAGAGGTTTATTTCCAAATTGCTATTTCACACTGAATTAAATTATTTTACTTAATACATTTCAAGGAAAATACAGATGTACCGTCACTAAGTGGACTGTCCCTGCACCAAAAACACAAATAGGAAACCTAAAGGATTAATTCCAAATTTGCAAACCCCTTGCAGTGGAGGTCCAAATGTTTGCTAGGTATTTTTTCATGAACACGTGCATGATTTGTACACAAGTGTTTATCTGAGACTCAAACACTGTTTAATCAGAGATGCCCACTATGCATCAAGTATTTCGGCTGATGCATTTCCAGAGAAGAGGGGAAGAACAAACATAGTAACATTCTGAATAGAGCCCAACAACATTTTAGAAGTAGCATGGGACCAGCCAGCAGCTTGCCAGAAATTGGGGAGGGGGAGAGAAGAGGGGTCAGAAGGCATGTCCTTCAATTTCACCCTTTAAGCATTTCCTATGACAGAGGTGACTGGGATTGACAGTTCTTCATTTTGGCCCATATTTGTTCCTATTTAACATCCAAGCTGTGCAAAACTGCTGCAAATTTAAATCCTACAGAATAACAAAGTATCACAAGGGCTTAGTGTGCAGCACAGAAAACAATCCTCCAGATTTTAGGTTTTAAGGATTAGTGATGGACCAGAAAGAAGATTTTTATCCGAATTATTTCCTGGAATGTACAAAGAGACCAATCATTTGATTTTCCTTACTATTCTCATACTGTCATGAACAATTCACTGTTCAAAACAATTTTGTCCAAGGCTTGTACTGGTTCCTCCTCCTTAAATTATTAACAGTTAAAGACTCCCAAGGTACTTGCAAGCACAGAACCAAACCAAACTTTCACAGAACAACTGCTGCATGTGCAAGTCCTGCTTTATTGCATCAAGAAGGTAACAGAGTGTGAGGTGATCTGAATTGGCTGCCCCCTGCCCTGCCCCACCCTGAACTGAGGAATGCTTACTCAGGATCAAGAAAACTGAAAAGCCAGAATTTAGAAGATGGAACCAGGAAAAAAATCAAGTGACAACTTGACAAGCTGCAGTTAGAGCTCAGTGCCTGTAAGATCCTGGTAGCCCAGGAAATCCGTCTCATGCCAAAAGAAGGGCAATAAATGACAGTGTGGTATCAGTCTAAGTTTCGCCTGCACTTTTTCCTTAGCTGCTTTTAAGTATTTAGAATAAAATCTGGAATATTTCTGTTACAAAAGCATTTAAATTACATTCCGTGTATTTTTCTATAACCAAAATATCTTTATAAGGCACATACATTTATACCTACTATCAGTTGTAGCTGATACTGAAAAACCTGTCCTCAATTTAAAGGAAAAAAAATCTATTGACAGTCTTCTTGCTGACTAGAAGTTACTGTGGTTGTAAAAATTGTGAAATGTCTTAAAATACATGAGCTGTGTGCCTGTGCTATGTCCCAGCAGTCAGCAAGTCGTTTTGCTATTTGAGCTGGATGGTTGGTCAGCAATGCCGTGGAACAAATTGTCTTGTCCTAGTGATGCACAAGTTCCCAAATCCAGTACTCTATGAAACTACACTTGTTTTCCTCATCAGGACCCTTCAGCATCTGTTTACTATACAAACAGTGTAGTCCAGAATAGTATTGGCTACTGCAAAATGAGAATTTTAAAGAGTAAACTGTACTTAGCTTTGTGTAGTAAATGTCAGAGTAATTGGGCCCCATGCCTCGTATATGACTACCAAGCTTGGATGTACTGGAAAACTTTGAAGTCAATTCCTTTGAATAAGGAGCAAAGTAATCATCCAGCTCTTTGAGTATTTTTCAGCAGTAAATCCAAGAAGTGCTTTACAAAATGGGGGAGGGGGGTGGAAGAAAACCCCCAAGACCCCACACCCAAGAGAAAATGGAAAGAGAAAACACAACTTCTCTGAAGTCACCCAACAAGGCAATGCTTGAATAAATAAAATTCACATTTCAAAATACAATCCAATCCTACACATTATTAGATTCTAACTTGAACAACAAGCTACATTCAGCCACATACCATTTCTGTATTCAAAAGTAATTTAAAGGGCAGAAAATGGTTTGTGTTACATTACTATATAGGAAGTGTTATTGCCCAAGTAATGGAAAGGGAGTGCTCAGTAATTTTAAAGGAGCTGTAGCACAGATATTCCCAAAATATTAGTCAAGTGTTTTACTAGCACGTCTCTCTAATACAGTGCTGGGGAACCTGAAAAGCAGTTCTAGACTTTGTGAAGCTACCAAAATGGCTCATACAGCTGAAAACACTGGGTATGGCAGAACACTACCAACATTTCTTTTCTATTAGAGCAACCCTTGAAAGTCCAACTACAGTTTCCTTTGATGTGCTTTCTACACCTAGTACTGATGAATTAATTTTATTTTTTCTAGCAATTAAAATCTATAGACACACAAAACATTAAGTTTCACATTTAATGGAATGTCAGAACTTGAACAATGTTGGCCTTCAAACAGTAGCTGAAGTCTGAATTAATTAACATTAATCAACAGTATAATTTGCAGTGGGAGCTAAGTTCTCAAAAGCCTTAAAAAAATCAAATTTCTACGTCTTACTTAAATAATGAAAACTACAAAAAATAAATAAGGAATGCAAATTAACAGAGTAGAAACTGGCAAGTGCTTTATCAGACCCCTAGCTGCTCATTTCAAACGGGAGAGTCAAATATGGGGAATGGTTGCACTGTTCTTTTCATGCACAAATTATAATTACATTTAGTTTCAAAATGAAATTCTTTTGGTCAGAAATTTGTACAAACTGAGCTTTTGAAAGTACAGTGAACTACAAAAAGATTAAATATGCAATTATAAAATATATTTATCCTAGGTCGTAAGAATATAAAATGTTTATGTTCATGTCACTAGTACATTACACATTACACATATTTAAGGATAACTTCTTTGCATTAATAATGTAAATGATACAACACTGTTTATTGCTTATGTCAGGCATGTAAATTTAAATCCAGACAGCCTTCGGTAGCTAAACCTCCATGGTTCAGCATTTGCTGAAGATCTGGTAGAACACCATTTTTAAAAGTGTATAAACAGTTGCGGCAAGTTTGTACCTGCTCATATAAACAAAAACCATCAACTCTGTTGGGGGGGCAGCGGTTCATTTTTCTAAGTACCTGCAGGGGAAAGTCCTGAGATGTCAACACAAGATCAAGTTTACATCACTTCTCTATTGTATGTAACAGTCTGTACCCATTCCAGGAATAAGGAGTTTATGCTTAAAGTCACACCCCTACTCATTACCTTCCAGCAAAATTAGCCGTTGGAGAGGTCACACTTACTGTTTACTTACAAGGAATGTTATTGAAAATACATTTTCCAGCAATAAGCACCAACTAAAATCAGTGTACCAAACCCAATCTTAGTGAGAATAGGTTTCCAGTATAACCACCTTTTTCTTTTTCTTTCAGTCTCATTTAGCTTCTGCTTCATCTGCTGCAGCTTCTGTGCTGTGTTCGCTCTTCTATCCTCCCGCAGTCGTTTTCGGACAGAACTTAAAAAGAAAAAAACGTAAATCTTACACTGAAGAACAGGAAAAAAGGCTATTATCATATCCAACACTTCCAGTAGTTAACCCACCAGTAGCATATGACAGCAGTATATAAAATCCAAACCAAGCAATCTTTTATTATGTTTTAACCACCTTAATGTAGAGAGTTTCAGATAGTGAAGCCCCATGAATAAGTAAATGACAGATGTAAAGATGTACATGGTACTTCATCTACAAGTTCAACAGAGAACAGAGTTAGTTAAATTATGTGAGCAGAGGCTTTCACCCCTGTCTCTGCCCCATTTGGTGGCTGAAATGTTTTGCATGGAGGCTACTTTTATACGCAATGCCAGGTATGATGTACAAGCGTCACAGTACACGGCGCCTCCACTGCAGAGTTCACACCAGCCTCAATGATACACTGACCCCAACCCCTACTCACAGCTGCATGCAGCTTTAATAGTACTCATCTCAGGATGTAAACCAGATCATGATAAAGGACACAATAAACCAGAGTTCAGTGTGGTACACTACCAGGACCACCTTGTAATTCTTGTCTCCAAAAGTGCCCTCACAATCTCTAAAACAGCATAACTCTGACACAAAAACCAACTTTCTTTGACTTCCAACACACAGCCACCACTCACATCCATACCCTCACTCCTGCTTGTGAGGGGTTCCTTCAAACATCTACAGAATTGCTGTCATTCTCTCTCAAAACACTCATGAATACACAGAAAGAAACCCATAGGGGCATTTGGTGAGCCAGCTGTTATTTCAGAATTCCAGCTTATCTACACAGAACTGCTGTGTCTCATCTCGGGCTGCAGCCCTTTGGGACAGACACTGCCTCCTTCTGTGCACCACATGGCTCAGCTTGGCACAGCCCTGGCCCAGTTTTTGGATCTCTGGCCATGGATCAACATTTGGTGACCCGCATGTTGGAAGGCCCAAGTGACACACAGTGCCTTCCAGCTGAGGCATCAGCACTCCTAAGAGAAAGGCAAATTCACCTGACACAGCTGAGCCACAGGAACCTACTCTCAGCAGGCAGATTTAACACGAACAGAGGCTAATACACGGCTCCAGTGGTACAATTTCAACCACTATACAGAAAGTGGTATTGTGATCAAACCTTTGTGTTTCTGAGGAACCATGTATTTTTTGAAACATAAGTTAGCATAGTATTTAAAAATCAGTATGAAATTATGCTGGACAATTTTAGGACCTCATTCACACTGCACAATGGAGTTCACTGACAATCTGTAAGAAAATGCTTTCAAAAGTGTGAGGTCTAGCTGGTTCAGTTAGAGACATTTGCTTTTCTTCTCTTGACCTCTGAACAGTAAAACCATATCACAAAGAATCACTGAGGTTGTATTTTTAAAATCATTAAATAAGACAGTCAAATACCACGTGTCCTCCCCTGCTACTGCAGAAAGATCTTGAAGGTTTTTTACAATAAGAAAAGCAGACAATAATTCAACCTTTTGAGAGAGTGCATCTGCCTTTTAAAAGTTTATCTTGCCTACTTTTCAATGTTCCCATCTGTGATATCTTGAACTTTAGTGGACAGGTCAGTGTTTATTTTCTCCATTTGATCTTTGTTCTCCAGGGCTATGCTGTTCCCATTGTACTTCTCTGTGGTTATTTTGGTTGGGTGTGGAGGAGACTGCTCGGAACTTGGCGCTTGGTCCTCCTTAGAGAGCTCCTTCCACCGTTTCTGAAAACAAGGAGAACATATTTCAAACATTCCCCTAACATTAAAGGGCCCCCTTGCCAAGATGTCTTCCAAAAGAAGAGTCACAGAAGTAGATTAAAGGAACTACCAGATCAAGAAAAAAAAATTGCTACATGAAGAAATAAAGTTCGGTCAAGATGTGTCTCGTCCAACAACCATGAATGATCCTTTTTTCTGTTTCTCTGGGATGGTGCCACTGTGAAGGCATGAGGCCACTGTCTCCAGGGTCTGTACTGTCCACAGCAGCTCCACAATTAGGAAGCATCCTGTCTTAAAAATCCTGTGCTGTCCAGCACTTCCCATCTCCCTCTACTTGCTACAGGCCTGTGCTGTGCTCTTACCTTTTCTGGCTTCAAAATACAAAAGGACCTTGTATGCAAGAACTGCCTAAGAAGAGAGAACTGGGAAACTTTAACGAAGAGTTATCTATGCCAGAGTCATGGCCTACTATTTCACCTAGTGGCCCATTAGTCCAGAGATCTACTGCATCATAAAAGAGTTATTCACCTTGTTTTGAGAAGTAATCTGAAATGAGATGGAAGAAAAAAAGAAATTGCAAGTAAACCTGTTTTGCTATATCTCTGTCCTAATGATAAATAGTCTGAAGGACTTGCTGCAAAAACTTCATGCAGAAAAGAACCCTAGAAAGTGCACAGGAAGGAAAAGAATCAGCCCTAAAAAACAGTCACTTCTTTTCTCACACAAATTAGCCAGTGCCTATAAAGACATAAAATACCTTGTAGGAAAAAAATCAGTTACTTTTAAAAGTCTGTGGCAAGGTAAATGAACTGAAAACTGACTCTTCTCAAAACAAGTGATAGATTCCTGTCTGTGGAATGACTTCACAACTGCTGGTCTAAACTAAATATCAAATTCACAGAATGATATTAAAAAACCAGCTACTTATAAATGGACTGCTGGCAAAAAGAGTTTTAACAATGAACCAACTCCTCCACTGCAAATGAAAGTTGTGTTTGCACATTTACTGACTTCCAAAATCCAAGGAGATGTCAGAGATAAACATTTGGCTAATGTTAAATTAGAGAGGCGTTCAGTAACTTCAGGCCCTCTCCATCACTAGCAGAGAGAAGTGAATACCTCTCACATTCTGAAGAGTACAACTGTTCCTTATGGAATAAAAATGATCTAGCTGACCTTAAAAGGAGAAATTTGCTTTTTAAGTACTGCGAATTGATTTTCTGCACATAATGCTGAGGACTGAAGAGAGAAGCACCAGGACAAATGCCTGCACTGCAGGAAACACTGGTTTAAGAAATATCATCGGAACAATCATAACAAGAGAACAAATGAGAAGTGTGCCTTCCTAGGCATTCTCTTACTATGAATAAATAACACACTTGAACATGACAAGAAGTATTCGGAGTTGAATGCTCCCTCATATCCCGAAGTAAGAAATCCTGTGATCTAGATGGGTAAGTGTGGGAACCAGAACTGCTCCGTTTGGAGCAGTTCTTTTTAAAAAAAGGAAAGCAGAAAAATGTTACTGGACACAATACCTCATACCACCAGAAACAGCTTCCAGAAAATGAAGAGACTAAACTGCTGTTAGTCTTAGGATGAATCATGAAGTCTTCTAGACATAGGGCACAGGTGTCAGACCAGCAGCACACTATCTAGGTGTTGATTAGCAGTTGTGCAAAATTATTTCTTTATTTACACAGCAAGTCAAGAAACATTTGTTAAAGGGAAGAATCAGACCACTACCGGTACCACAAAGAAAGGAAATGTGCTTTCGCTTATCTGCCCTATTCGTGATTTTAAGAAATCAACAAAATAAAAAAGCCCTAGCATATGAAAGTAGAATTAAAGGTGTTTCAAAGCCTCTCCTCCCAGTTCTCCCTCCCACCTAGCCCCAGCCACTTAACACAGCTGTAAGCTGTTATGTCTGCAAGCCACACTGATAAAACAGTGAGATTTGGTAATCTCTTTGCACCCAAAATCATTGTATTTGGCTAGACTGTACTAACTGTAACACGAATTTTAAAGGTTTTTAAGAAAAAAGGCAGTTTTAACCAAAAAATGTTATCTGTAGCATCAGGCAACTTATCTGCTAGGAAAATACACAGCAAACATCAAGAGATTCTAAAAAAGATCCTTGCTATTTTCAAAGTGATACTGGGCATTACTTTTCACTTTTCAGTATTGAAAATACTGATTGAACTTTTTTTTTTAACATTTGGACAGAAAAATTATTTTTATATTTTATCTAAGAGGGGACATATACACAGGGTTATAAGTTTCATTTGATAGAAGGCACTGAACAGTGCCTCCTAGGCATCTACTAAAAAAGGCTAATTATTTAAATCTCAAAAAATTACATGTTTTAAAGTAATCTGGAGCCTATTTTTTACTACTGTTGCAATCTGCTGTTCAAATACATGGAGCTAACCATGGAGCTAAACCAGCTATTTACCTGTATAGTTGAATCCCCCATTATAAATTTTGCTCCTTCTATTACAGCCATATATGAAAATCTTAGTTGATCAGGAGTCTGAATAAGTCCCATTCGATATTTTCTCATATCCAGTAATACCTTCTTAATATCTACAGAAAATGGGTCTTTTTTCTCCATCTGTAAAGCAAGTTACATTGAAAGTGTCAATGGTATATAAAAAATAATTACAAATAAAAATTAGTCATAAAATTCAATCTAAAAATTAATTTCTCCCTATTATGCTTCTATTAGTAATATGGAAGATTAACATCTCAAATGATTTCTAATTTGTTTTTGAAGGAAAAATGCAAACCATCTAATGAAAACTTACTATGAACAAATCAAGGATCATGTATTAAACAAATAAATTAGTACCCTAATACTAAGTCTTAAAATTAAGACATTTAGATATGCTCAATTTCATTCAGGCTTGTATTCAGACTTTGAAATAGGACTGTAAGAATCAGAGCCATAAAGTAGTATTTCCTACTGCTTCTGAATAGAGCAGTAATTCAGACTGACTATGGCAGAAGTTCCCTTATTTAAAGGAGAATCCCTAACCCAAGCCATGCATACACTTGTCCCCACATTACACACACAGGGTGTTTTTGAAGTATACTTGCATCAAAATATACCCCTATGTTTTCCAAAATGTATAAAACCAAAGAAAAACTGAAGTAAAAAAAACCAACAAAAAGTAAGTTGAGAGGATCTAACCAAACCGGAAAAATGTGTCTCTTGTAATTTAACTGAAATCCCATTTCAGTTAAACCTGTGCTGTCCTTTTCACTATTACCAAGCAGAAAGAGAAAATTCTGTGCCTGGACTTCTAAGTCCAACAAAAATTTAAACTGATTTAAAATATTATTTAACATTCAAGGTTCACTCACACCATGAGCAACTATAGATGATGCAGTTCACTAAGTAATCAAAAAATCTATACATCCATGTGGCCCTGGAACTGGCTATCAAGCCCCACAACCCAGAGGGCTGCACAGCAAGGAAATTCTGCACCGCCCACAATTACACACTGCATGAGAATCAGGGGCATGCCTGAGTTCTCATCCTAGTTCAGATAACAATTTCTCTGCATCCTTAAGAAAAGGGCTCTTGAGCAAAAGACTTATAGATTCAACCATCTCAATATATATTCACAAGCTTTTTTCATATTAAAACCCAACTGATCCTCAACCTTTTCCAAGCACATCTTAGGTAAAAGGAAAAGAATGTTTACAATTTACTTTCCAGGAAGCTTTGAAAATATGTAATGTACTTCAAGATGGATTTGTAAATGCATTTCAAGAGCTGTGTTTTTGCCATCAAAATATGTGAAGGGAAAAAAAGCATGCTGTCTTAATTTCAGTTTCCACTGGAATGTCATTAACTTCAATGCTTTTAAAGCCTTCTGACCAAAAAGCCCATATTGGGAAGGTTGGCAGGGTGTCAGGAGAAAGAAAGAGGCAACAGAGAAAATGCAAACACTTACCAGAACAAGACAAGTATCCACTAATGAAAATGTGCCGGAACGTCCTATTCCTGCACTGCAGTGAACTACTGCAGGTCCATGTTCAGGACTCAGTGAACCAGATTCTCTGACTTTAAACAGGAAGTTCAGGAATGAAGCTGGGGATTCAGGAACTCCAAAGTCTGGCCATGTAGTATAATGAAAATGAGAGATCATCCTGGACTCACCACTCTAGAAGTGAAAACAAATAAACAGTAGAACTAGAAAGCATTCCTCTTTGGCTCAGTTAGCGCACATTTCCCCAGTCGCAATCAACAGCTATTTTCTATTTTAAACATCCCCTTTAGACAAACAACCCAGTAACTTGCTTCAAGTTGGATGACAACCAACAGTGCAAGCAGAAGCAGTCAGTAACTTTCTCCTTTGTAATTATTACCACACACATTCTTTTTTTCTTCTCAAACTTCCACTGCTATGTTTGATTTGCTTTACTCCTTACTCCCAAATACCCTTCTTTTTCTAGCAATAATGCAGTTCAATGGCTGACAGCAGTTACTAGACAGCTAGAACTAACATGACTGAAAAAACCCCTGTCAGCATTGTATACACTCTGCACTCTTGCTCAGAGCAAGTTTTAATGTCAAGAGGTATTACATCTCCTTTATACTAACCACATTACTGAGAGGAGCAGGAAGCGTTCCTTCCTGGAAAAGGCCTATAAAAATCCAGCAGGATGTCTAGCAAGACTTCTGCTGGACATATTCTTGTTTAGTAAAAAAGGAGGATTCCAAAATCATACAGCTGCTTTAGAACCCCTCTAGCAGAGTTTCTTCTCCTAACATGATGAACTAACCCCAAGTACTGAAATGACAGCATGAAAGTATGTATATAAAATCTGGATCATACTTTTATGGAACTCACTTCAGACCTGCTGTTAAATGCTACTCCTTGCCATGGTGATTCTGAGACAAAATGATCACCCATTTTAGCTCAGGAATTTTAGAAATATTCAGTTATTTTTACCCTCCCTCCATTACATCCAATTTTCCGCATAGACTGAAATCGACATAAACTTTGGCAAAGTTTAAACACAAAAGGATTTAAAATATCAATGTATTCCAGAAAAGCTATTTTTCTTCTTCAGCAACAGTAAAATATAGCCATGAAATTAAAATAAATTCTACTGTTCTTCGTCTGCTCAGTCTGTTTCAACTTCTTATGAGAGACAACTTATGAAATTCCTTTGTGAAACTAAAATATGGTTTCTGCAGTAACAAAAACACTCTCCCAATTTGTCTTTTGCCTTCAATCTCTGATACTGCAAGACTCGCTAATACTTTCACAGAAAACAGTGGATATTAACATGACTCCAGTCACTCTCAAATGCACAGTTATCTTCCAAAAATATTTTGTCTTTTGGCTAGGTGATCAACAAGGACAACAAATTGTGATCTATGATATTGGGAAAACGAGTTCACACAAAGATTTTATAGGGGAAAAAAGAGTATCAGCCCCTAAATTGTATAAATATACTGAGGCTTCCCTTTGTCTGGAGCAAAGCATTAAAGAGTTTGCATTTTCTTTCCTACTGCTCTTTTGTACCTAGTTTTTCAAGTTAGCAAGCTAACTCACAAATCAACTGAAATGACCTGTTTGTTTAAAAATCATGGAGATATATTTTTTGTAAGAAATCTGGAAATAGCACTTAAGCAATTTCCTCTATTTCTAAGAAAAATAATTCATCACTTTAAAAACAAAATTAAGAAGAAAACTCGAGAGGTGAGCTAAAGGCATGTCATAGGTTAGCAAGCATAGTCCCAGAAGGGACGTCCTTGCTAAGGGGTGCTTACAGTTTCCTCTGGGACCTGATAGAACCTATCAGCTGGCCAGTGTGAATATGGACAATTCTCTAAGCCACTTAAAGTTGTGACCGCCTCTGTGATCCACATTTAAGAATAGACAAACTCCCCCCCAGCTCTCTCTCGTTTCCGGCGCTGGCACAGGTGGCTGCGGGCCCCGTGTGGGGGCCAGCGGGCCCGGCCAGGCCCTGCTTGGGCCAGGCCGGGCCGGGCCACGGCCATCCTGAAGCCATGGACCTGTTCCAGCCGTGGAACCCCCCCCACTGCCTTGCCGTGGGCAGCCGGGAGCGGCTCGGCTCTCCCCCCTCTCCACTGCGATAAGAAAAATTCAACATTCCAGCTGCAAAGCTGCAAGGCCGAGGTGAGATTAACCCTTTTATTGCTGTGAAGAGCTGAAAACCTGAGGGGAGAGGAGATGCTTAAAGCTGAAATTCTGTTGTGAAGCTATGATATATCAGAGTATCCTGTTGTAATTTCATGAAGATATGGGGGGTGGAGTGTTCAACTCGTGAGCAGAAGCACCTGCGCTGAGATAGGCAGATGCTGACGCAGCTGTAATTTCATGAGAAGTTTGGGACAGGGAGAGATGAACCAGATGAGGACTTTTGCTCCAAATGGGAAAGGAGAAAACCTCAGTTCCTAGAGATGCTCCCAGAGATAGTCCTAACGATGAAGATGATGAAGACCCTTTGCTCCCAGGGAAGGAGAAGGGCCTCTGTTTTTGTTTCTGAATGGCTCAACCTTAAAATTGTACCCCAAAAAAGAGTGGACCCTCAAAAGCAGTTGCGGGAAAAGCTGCAAGTCGGGGGAAGGGACTCAAATGCAGGCAGAGAGACTCCTCTTCCTAAATGGACTGAACAATATTTGGAAGTGGGCGGCTGTCTCGTTGTGATACTGTCTTCATAGCATGAGCAAGAAGAGACTTTCTAAATGGACTGAACAAGGTTATTATGGAAGTGGTAAACAGATTGAACATCTTAAGGGTTGTCTTTTTACATTGTCAGTGGGAGAAGGGAGGAAGGTGGGAGGAGGAGGAGAGTTCTGAAGGTGGTATAATTTTTTTTCCCTCTTTTAGGTCTGTTAATAAACTTCTTTATATTCTTTCAAGTTTGGTGCCTGCTTTGCATTTCTCCTAATTCTTATCTCACAGAAGATAAACAGTAATGAGTATTTTGGACCAAACCACTACACTAAATTGGTGTTTCCGCCCGGTTGCAAACCGAACCCGCGACAAGGCACGTGCTAAGTAAAGGTTAAAGTTACTTCTTCTGAATCTAGACAGTCTTTGTAGGTGGTAATCGATACTCCCTACTTCAAGATTCTGAAAAAGCATTCCAGATGAAAGCATCCCTTACACCTCAAGAAGGCAAAAATGCCCTTTTTTGTCATTTGATTTTTGTAATCTCAAAAAAGGTGACTTGTAGGGTTTGTTTGGGGAGGTTTGGGGGAGAGCAGGGGGGGGGTTGCGTGTTTTTTTTCCCCCAATCCTATCCTGTAACAAGCACTAGCATCCTCTTCCTGAAGAAAAAAAAAAATATGGCCAACTGTCACCCTAATTGTATAGTAATCCGAAATAGTTATTTCTAAAAGAGAGATGAAACAGTGCTGTTGTACATGTCACTCTGCTCTAACCCACAGAATTACATTTTTCTTTCCTTTCTTGTATGAAGACTTTATCCAGCCCATGATTTTCCATCCCTTCAGCTCATTATAAAAATACCTAGTCTCTTCATCTCTCTACAAGAGTCCCATTGCAATGCGCTGGAACCAGCTGGTCATCTTTGAATTCGCAATCTCTAATCCTACAGCCAAATCCCATTTGAGTATTTCAAACCTCCCACATTGCTCTTTTAAACAGAATGGCTCTTTCAAGTGGTGCTTGGCAGTCAAGCTGTACAGCTAAAACACTGCCTTTGTGTGGATCTGTACGACCCCTTCTTAAACAACTCCCAGTCACTGGGCCATGCAGCACTTACATGAAGTGATGTGGGACTGTTACGAGAAGAGGTTTGGCTTTTTGGTTCACAGCTGTTGAGGGACAAAAATTCAAATTTAAATAACAACTAATTTAATTTGAAGTGTTACCAGGAAACTAGCTAATCTTTTAAAATAAAAGTCCCTGGACTTCAAGACTCAGGAACTCAGGAAGCAATATAAAATTTTGTATGTTATACACAAGGAACATATTTCTGCATGGTAACTGAAAACCAGCTTGTTCTATGGTAACCACAATGCAATCTTCCAAGATTTATTCCCTAAGACTAGCTACCAAAAAAAAAAAAAATCCTTGAATAATCATGGACAACATTTAAATGACAATTTAAAAAAAAAAATCAAACCATTCTAGTGGAAGTTTTAGGAACTACTGGGATAAGCTTTCCATAAATAACAAAGATAGCTAAAACTGATGAACCACTGGGATAAGCTTTCCATAAATAACAAAGATAGCTAAAACTGATGCACCACACTGCACAGCTCTGCACTGGCTGCTGGAAGTAACAGCATAATCAAGGGATGATCAAAGCACAAGCTCCAAGTTACAAGCAGAGATCCACATGAAGACTTGAGCAGAAAAGTAATATGCCATTAGATTAGCTTCCAGTGAAACAAGCCTTGCCATAACCTTTTTACAGTGACTATCCAATCACTCAAAACAAAAAGGTACAAAAGTCTTAGAGTAACTTCAAGTTGTTCAGTCACCTGAGAGTATGAACATGAATAAAACACTACCCAAAACGCTCAAAGGTTAAGTTGGTGCCTTCAGCGTCAAGTAAAACAGATGAAGACAAAAAAAATGCTGGTCTGTCAAGTTTCACACACTCCTTATAAAAGCCTTCATTTCATAATTGAAGTGCTACTGAAATGGTAAAATATATGAAGATGTAACACACCTACAACCCCACAGTGGTCCCGTATTTAATGAACATGCCTTAAGTTCATTAACAACTAATTTGATCATATAAAAATGAGAATGAATGCTCTAGGGGCACTATTCTACACACTGAAATTCGAAATCATAAATCAACTTCTAACAGAGCCTCCTCTATTTGTTCATTCACGATGGCCAAAATGTTTTTCAAAATTTAAATAAAAATGGCCCTGAGGATAAAGGGGCCAAATAATCATCACAGACATTCTGGTTCATCCACAGGATCAGCTAGTGAGGGTCACTATGCAGTCTTGCATTACCTTAATCTGACAGTCACAGCCACACAGAAGCTTAGTACTAAGTTGAGAATAATTTTACTAATGGGTCTTTCCAAATAGTTGCTATTTGTGGAGGATTCAAGATGCCACTTGGGATTTATTAATGGTCCTTACTCTGAAGTAGCACACCACCGTTGTCACATCAAATTTAGTTCATTTCTCCTAGTCCTTTCTCCTCCAACAAATATTTTCTTTGCAAACCTCTCCTACTGCTGTATTCTTACTTTCAGGAACCCACTCTGAGATACATTCAGAAAGGTTCCTTTTGCAATTCCAAATTCCACTGCTCCATTTCCTCATCCAAGCAATCCCTGGTTTCCCTGAAGATCTGATGGTCATTTGCCCTTGCATAGCTTGTCAGAATTCCCCAGTACCTATGTAATAGTTTTGCTTATCATTCATTATATGTCATACATAAAGTTGTGACATTAAAAAAAAAGCTAAAAGCAACAATAAATAATAATAATATAAAAATACATATTCAACACAAGGTGGAGTCTTTCACAAGTTAGTTGTCAAGATCTAACAATTTTCCCACGACATCGTCACAACACTTAGCAATCCCATCCAACAAAAGGTAATTCTACAGAATTAACAAAAGGCTTTCATACACCTGACTATCACTTCTCCAAAAAGGTGGGAGACTTCGCTTCAAATAACAGCCATGCAATAGTTTCATGTATGATTACAAAATTGTTACATGAGCACAGTATCTTCCCTCTATCCTTATTTTTCCAGGGAGGCACTGGTTGATGGAAGCCTTCACGGTAAGTCTATATTAAGGGAGAGTTCTGAATCTAAGTTATTACAGTAGAAAGCAGCACTCAACTTTCAGAAGAGCTGACAATTGACACCAACAAACCCATGGAGGATACACAATGAGCCATGGTGGAAAAGCAGCTTCAGATGCCTGTACTCTAAAATGCAGATTGGATCAGGTAAAAAAATAAGGAAATTCTAAAATAATCACAGCAAAACAAAGAACATTAGGAATCTTTTCAAAACTTTTGGACAGATACCAATAAACACCATTTTCTCTCCAAAGCTTTACTGGACTGTGATAGCCCCAAGAAAAAAAACAATTTTTTCCTAGAACAGATAGAAAAAAAGAAAAGCAAACCAACAAATGCCTTGATCTAATCCTAAAAAAGAACAACCCCCCAACCCCACCTGTATTTCTAAGTAATCTTTAACAAAAGCAACAACAAAACCAACCAAATATTCAAAGGTTGTTTCATTGGTAACAACATAACAAACACTTTACTCTTCATACCCATATCTTGTTTATGCCTTAAAGAGATTTGCTGCAGTAAGACAAATGTACTTGAGCTCAGAATGGCTGCATTATAAAGACAACCTTGGTTTTCTCTGTTTTCAAGGAAATACTACAATTTAAGTATTCTTGGAATTCAGAGTATATTTTGTTCATGAGTCATCCTATATTCCAGGCACTGAGTGGCTAAATGTCTTACACTCTGCCTCCACCAAAGGCCCCTCCAGAACAACTTACATAAACACAGTTAAGCTCACATTTCAAGTTACTGTGAATACTCAGTTCCCACAAGTTTTATGGTATAATTATCAAATTCTTACAAAAGGCTGCATTTAATTGACAGTGTTAGTCTAGAAACTATGCAGCTTTTTTTGCTTGAGTAACCAAGTATGTTCTGCTTCTTCTAGCTGTTTTATGTAAAAATTATTCTTTGGAGTTAATATTCATGGACCCTTACCACAGTGCTAGAGAGTTAAAATAAAAATTCATTACAGAAAGATTGGTGAGTATTTGTGAAACTGATTTATATGACATACAAGAAACTCTGTACAGTGCTGATAGACCTGCACTGCTGCTCCAAAACAAACCCAGAAATTTAAGTGTTCAATAGCTCCAACTCAAAAGTCTGCTATAGTATACATTGTTCCGTTCCTTGAGGCATTTCTGCCTTTTCCACTTAATGTTATGTTCAAACATACACATGTCATGAAAACTGCATCCTTTGAAAATAGGAAGTTTAGAAGGGCCAACATCAGCCAAACAATTCCATGAAGAAGCCTTTTTGGTAGTTAGGAAAACTTGCCTCAGGTTTCAAAAGGAAGAGTTGTTCTTTTTCAAGCACTAGCTTGCCAGCATTACCCGTCTTTCTTTTGCCTTTGCTGTCAATAAACAAACTACTAAACAGAAATTCTTCAGGTCAGCAGGACAATATTTCATAAAGCTCTTCTAACATGGAGAAGACCAAGGAACAACATGCCAGGTTTTATCATGTTGATCTCATGAAGGAGGTTCTGAATTAACAAATATTATCTCAAAATACCATCAATAGTTACTATAAATTCAAATATGTGGGAACAAATATATCAACAGTTGTATAAAACAACATGCAGAACATCATCTTCAAGCTTTCCTTTCCCAAATTCTCTGACAAAAACAACCTTGAAAACTTGCCATACTAGCACTTTCAATTAATATAAGGCAAGATTTATAGGGAGAGAGAATATCTTACAAGACATCGCTGGGACAGACAAGCTCTTCAATCCTGTCTTCCGCTCTGAAACAAAAGCAGCAAATTCCAACCCAAGCTCAGGCCAGGAACAATTTTTTTGAGCTTAACTTGGTTAAATTGTGAAAATGCTTAATTTTTTAAGAGAAAAGGATGGTTGGTCCTGTGGAGCAAAAGGGGAGGTAAGCAAGAGGAGATAAAGTTACCTATCTAGAGGTGGTAATCACCCCTCCCCCCAAAAACAAGACATCTGGACTAAATTACACAGAAAACTCAAGTTCCACTAAAAAAATCAGTAATTACTCAGTCGGGTTTCTGATATTCAAATGAAATCAGAATTTTCCACTCCTGTGCTCCTCCCTTTAGTTAATTGTTAACAGCTCCTCTTAGAATCACCACTACAATCATTTAGAATTCGGCACGTTAAGCTACTGCCAAATGGAAAATACAAGTATACAAATGCCAAAGATGTTATCTCTCCTCATGTATAGAGTGAGGTCTAACTCACTCGCTTATTTCCACACAAACATCTTCAACATTCTCAGAAGCAAAGTGCATTAAAATTTCCAGTGTAAAAGCACAATCAAACCTGAAGTGACATCATGCTAAGTGGTTCTCATGATACACTTAAGGCCACGAATAGGAGCTGTACAGACTGAGAAAAGCTTACGTTGATATTTTCTAACTGCAGTAGATGTACTGTGTAATAGGATTTGACGTCTTCAGACACTAGCCTCACACGGAAACCTGTTTCACTGAACGTCATAACTTCCTCTTCTTTTGTTGGCCAGTATTGTGCACACTTCACCTAATGGATTTTTTTTTAAAGAAAAAGAAGGGGAAAAAAAAAAAAAAGAAAAACCTTGTTAAATATTCTAGTATCTTGGACTTTTGCATGTGCAGATTCTGAGACCCCACTATTCAATAGAGTAGACTCATGTACCTGCTCCCACTTTGAAGAATTCTCGAAGTCCATAATGTTTACAGCCAAGTTACTACAACTGTTTCAATAGCTATTAAGCATTCCAGCTTTATGTCATTCCAGCTTTATGTCATCACATGGCTAACATGTTTTGAGATACACCTTAAGCTTTCTCCCCCCTCTAGTTCTCTACAGGGAACTGAGATCTCTGCTCAGCTATTTCAGCATTTCCCCCCTTTGTTTCTGACTTGCACACCTTCACGTTTACAGAACTCATCCATCACACCCAGTTCTCCCTAGGCTTTTTTCACTAGAACTGGAAGGTTCTAGTGAAACAAAACAACTAACAAACGAATGCAAAACTATTCTTTGTCTTGTATTCCTCTTGCTCTGCATTCTAACTTTCTGTAGGAAAATTTTTGCACAAGAAAACACGTGACTTTTTAACAGACCAGTCAATTTTTTTTCAGTAACTCATCTGCCCTGAATAAAAACCATAAATGTCAAATTACATACATTTATAACTAAAATCTGCAACGCTTTTAGACACAGTAGCAGAAAAACTCCACCATAACAAAAAATGTGTGTATTCTGCATGTATGCCACCAGTTTCAAAGAATCAAAAATAACTAGATCAGTTTGACAGTTCTTGGGCAGCAGTCTGCCTTCATTGTTACAGCTAACATCCCTATATAACAAATACATTACTTGTATACTTGTTTTCCCACTTTCCATTTTGTCCTAGGAACACCTTACACTGCCTCTACTCCTCACTATTTCTATCTGCACATCCTCCTTCTCTGAATGTTACTTTCACCTTTCTCAATGTACATTTGTTAGATACTATTTTCACCAAACTGAACTGTATGTCTTAGCTCCCTCACTTCACTGTTGTATTAAATACACATTATGCTGCCCACCAGGGAGAATGTTTGTTAGTCCTTCTAACGTAACAACATTGCTCAACTGTATTAAAACTGTGTGGCTTATTTTACAACTTACCGAATCTTTTTCAACAATCCTGTTCAGCATGACAACTGCTTTGGTTTGTTGTTGCCATATCATTAGCCAAAAATGACAACATGTATTAGGTAGTGGACCCTGTGTAGTAAAGAATACAAAAATGGGCATGAGAATGTATTGGCAAAGCAGTATTTGAACACAGTTAATAGTTCACTGTGGGAAACAGGAAAAGGTCTTCCTCTTAAGTTTAAACAAATTATTAATAGGATGATAGAAATGGCAGGCAAGAAAGTAGCCACACTGCACAGATCATTCCAGGACTTAAAAGGGCTGGGGTTTTTTTAAGAAAAGAAAAAACAAAAACAAACTAAAAAAAACCCAACCCAACAACAACAACAAAAAACCACCAACCCAAACAAAACCAAACAACAAAACAGCAAGAACTCAGGGAAGGGATATTTTGGTTTAAGCATCAATACTACTGTGCTGTTAGAAGAAAAGCTACTGCAGGCATGCTCAGAAGGTACAAGATGTACTAACGGGTAGAAGTATTGTTGTAACCTATTTACAAAAGAACTGAAGAAAAGAGCAAGAAATATTTGAGAAGCTTCATATGCAGTAAATTACTCATATTTCAATATTCCCTTTAGCTTTTCTTAAAACTTAAAATAATCTGTTTGCAACTACATCACACTAGCAGTTAGTAAGAGATAGTTGTAATTCATAGAGACAAGAAACCATCCAAATACAAATTACAACCGTACAAATCCTCCTCCCTAGATTCTCAATCCCTGTAATAACCCAGTAATTGTACTACTTACCTGTGTTAAAATATAGTATCTCTGGGCTTCTTCTATGACCACTAGGCTGGCATTGATATAGTCATTCTCGGTGTTCTGGAGTTTTACACGACTGTGATCATCTAAAATTCAAAGAAAATTAAGAATTAATGATGCATCCATCTCAATGAATACTCTCTAACAGGCAAGTTTAGGTCTGACAAGCAACTAGAACTAAATTCTGTGTACTACCCAAACAGCAAACTACAAATATAAGTGAAACTAATTTCTCACATAACTTTGATAACTGTCCCATTCTCCCCTCGGCATTCCATCAGAGTAACTTCAGGCAGCTATTAATAGAAGCTGCTCAGAAAACTGGAATACCTATTTTTCTTTTAAAAACCCCAACCAAACAAAACAAACCTTCCACACATGCCAAAAAGTTCTCACAGTCATCTCTCTACAGCTGCTTGACTCCCTAATCAACAGCACCACAACTCACTTCAGGCAACACTGTCTTATCACACCAGATGACTCCACTACATGATTTCCTAAAATTCCAAGATTTTTGGTGAACTGCAGTTTCAAAGGTTGAGGGAGAATCATAAAGTTAAGCTCACACAGCTAAAAAATCTAATTGCAGTAATTCAAGCCAGGCTTTGATCAATTCAATTTTCCCTCTAAGTTATTGTCTAATATTACAGAACATAAAAATACTAAAAAGGCACATGCAAAACCCAGAAATATTTAAAAAATCATCCAATTAAATGAAGCCTAATCTAACTACATGGTTTCATCTCAAAATTACACAAGCGAGATGGACCATTCCCCTTTTTATGGCAGAGGCAAGCAAAGGACTGTTTAAAATTCTAACATTAATATGAGAAAGATTATCATACTGTCAAACTAAAATACTGCATAATAAAAAGTGATTGTGGTTGTTCCTAGAACCTTTTAGTATCTGATTTATGAACCTCTAGGAGACATCTAGGTAATCAGACTTGTTCACAGTAAGTAATCCTTCAGCCGTTTATCAGTCACTGTATTAAATAAACAGCACTTTCAGTTTAAAATTTGTACACAACTACAGAAATGAGATTCAACTGACTGTAAACCTCCTGAAGCTCAACACCTAGCAGACTAAGAAGAGTAAATAAAAAATAGCAAACTAAAATGAATTCAAGAAACTTCAACATAATTCATGAAGAGATGGAAGAGATTCCATAAGGAAACTAACAGCAGAGTGAATTACGATGTAATACCAATTTTTAAAACCAAATTCACCTAGTCTAACCCACAAAACTCAATCAGGGCCCAGACTGCTGTTAAAATGTCAATCCACCCATCCTTGCACCAAAAGGCTCACTTCCTTTAGACAAACACTTTGGGAAACACACACAAAGCTGTGAGCTTTGACATTAGCAGCTACAAGTATCAAATTCAGCACAAGTACAATAGCTGAACTCACAGCCAGCCTGTACAGCACAAGGCTTATCTCAGAAATCCATAAATATAAACCTGGATAGGCAAAAAGCTGACGGCAATCAAAAAACAGTTACTGAATTAGACTCTTGTTCTACAGACTGCTTGTATGATTTAATATGAATACTTTCCATGTGTTTGGAAACCTGGGAAAAGTACATTTACTACATCTTGATCTGCCTTTACATTCTCCCTCATCTATCTGCTATTGGCAGCTGCCTAAGACGACCTTGCTCAATTCAAGTAAAGAAGTCAACAGTAAAGTAGAACTATTTTGCAGTTGCTGAAGCAGTCAAATTTGGGGTTGTTGCCCTACCTCCTTTAGCTCCTAACTTTTATATACAGTCACACACGAACAAGCAGAGAACAGAAATATGCTGAAAATTTATTTTTGATATAAAAGCATGAGAAATATACTGGACTAGTCTGTTTTCATCAGCATTCCAGTCATAAGGCAACACCATTCTGACTTTCAGGAGTCTTAAAAGACTTATGATACCTCTGTGTGAAGAAAAAAATATTATCAAAGCCAAGACACAGCAAAATTAGGATGCATATGCATTTGAAAGTAAAATACATCTCCTTGTATTATTTTGCCACAATAGGAAAGCATTACTTTTTCCTTTCATGTATCACTTTATCTGAAATGTTTCTACTGGAAAGAAACCAAGACCTCTGTAAATATTACATGTCATTTGCCAACAGGAAAAACTTAAGATCTTGTTATAGTAAATCACACATACCGGTACCAGTGTTCTCGGAAAGGTGACGCAAGCAAGCACTGTTAACAGTTTAATACCCAGCGGCAGCTGCTGTACTGCTGCCAGGGGCAGACAACTGCAGCCTCCAAGGAGGTTTCCTGCTTTAATCCTTACGTTCTCAGCTTCATTTTTCCCCTTCTTATAAATTCTGCTTTGTAAACATGACAAAGTTCTGCAAGTTGTTTTTTTTAAAGTCCCTTTAACAGCTAATTCTGTGCACAGACAGAGCCTCCCTCTCTCTCCCCAGCTAAAACAGAGGAGATCCTGCAAGTACTCTGGCATGCAGTCCACAGGACAAAGAAAGCCACTAGAATATATTGATTTCCCTTCTTTCAAGGGATGAGGTTCTTAAAGGACACAATGACCTAGAAACCTCATTCAAACCCTGGCTTGCTCTTCTGAATTAAGTGAAGCAAGCCAATTTTTGACAGTGAGTTAGCTGTAATGTACTTCCCGTACGTATATAATTTCCAGTTACAAAGTACTTAAGATTTATATGAATGATAAACCCATCTTTAAGATAAGATTTATCTTATGTGTTGCCATGCCTACAGCAGCTAAAATACAGTACTCATTTTCTGAAGTGCTAATTCCCCTATTTCAACAAACTATGCAGCCTGAAAAGGAAGTGGAAACCTTGAAAATTATTCTCATTCTGGCTCCCTGCACTGAGAAAAAACACTCCCAGAATGACCCTGTCTGAGATAAGCAAACTCAGATTACCCATTTCCAGTGAAACCCTGTGTCACTAACAATACTTCCCATGCCTCAAATAATGCTAAGACTTCACACTGCCCATCATCGCTTCCTGCTTAACAGAAAATGACAGATCCAATTAAAACCAAGACACAAAATGTTTGGCATTTTACATGATATAGTTCTTGCAGTTGGTTAATGAAAGGTTTTCATTTAAAAATAACTGTTTCTAGAACACTGTATAACTTCAAAATTATCTTTTATCCAGAAGATGTCTCTGGTTCCCCAAATATAGAGCTAGTAACAATAGAGGAGGGAGAAATGCTACTTAGTGGATTAAATAAAGTCATAAATAAAACATGCAGCTGCAAGTCATCCCAGTGACCCTGCCTGACCCTCTCCTGCCTACCAACAAATCCCCTCCATTTCACTAATCTAAATCTAGTCTATCTGAGCTGCTAAATTATTCAAATTGCAATACTCTGTCACTAGACTTACAGTCTCAAGTTTCAGAGGTAGCCTACGGCAAGGAAAAGGCAAAATTACTTTTCCTCACCACCGTGTCACCAGTTGTACGCAATGAATGCCATCACATCAGTCACGGCCTAGCTCATGACTGAAATGTATTCATACCAAAATATGTGTGTCACTGCCGCACAGGATGCTTACACTTGTAAGCAGGACCATGGAAAAGAAATCTTAAGATACATTTAAGTTTATATCAGCATGTGCTATAAAGTTTCCCTCTTCCCCAACCCCAAAGAAGTATCTGCAAAAGCAGCACATTGAGTTTATTTTACAATGTTTCATGTGGTAAGATGTTTTAGAGAATCATTAGATAATGTCATAAAAATCATCAATGTCAGCTTCTAATATGGACAAGAAATGCAGCAGGGTTATTTTGGGCTGAACATCTCTCTGTTCTCAGCACATACACTCGAAACACAGGACAGAAGGAGAACATTCCTGCAACGGTAATTAATAGGCACCATGTGCAAAAGCATTCAAATCAGCTCCAACTCTGTTCCCTGTAAAGCACAATACTCTTCATGTTCCTCTCCTGTACTCTATGCCAGCTGCAAGCCTATGGTTGAAAGGTCTGACACAAAACCTACTCAAGGCCACAGGAAGAAAACATGAGAAATCTCTACCTTGCAAGATCTTCCAAAAGCAACATGATCTATCAGGGAAAAATGCTCAGATGTCCCAGGTTCTTGAGCCACACACCATATTACAGAGGAAGGCTGAAGAGAAATCTGTGTAAACCCCCATCTACCCTCCAAAAGCAAAAGGAAAAAAAAAAAAAACAACCCTGCCAATTTTGCCAAGGGGATTTCCTTCTTGCCTGTAAATCTGGGAACTCAGCTCTAAAGGTGTTTACAGTCAATCTGAGACACCAGACTCCTCTGATAACAACTAAGGATAAGATTTAGAAGGAAAGTTAATTACAGAAATCTTTGGCGTTTCATTAAAATTATTAATAAAGAACAACAACCTCACAACTTACTTTCCTCTGTTAACAACGTTTTATGAGAAATGGTTTCATCTGTCCGGAAATGACTGGCTGTCAAACCAAACCTATTTCAGATTAACTTCCTGTTTCAATAGTACTATGGAGCCAAAATACTCCTCTCTCTATTCTAGACTAATACCAAACTATTAGACTTCTATTTTTTTTTCAGCTAGCCAGTAACTCTTGAGGGCTTTTACCAAACCAAACTTATATATGCTACAGCTCTTTAGCCAACAAAACCGGACACTAACAAAAATACTTAAGAAACTGGAAACACTGCGAAACTCAACTGTAATGGGCAGAAATGATTAGCCTTTCCCAGCAAACAGAAATCAATTTTTACCTAGAAATACATGTAACAGACACAAGTTTGTTTCAGTGTACTTGTCCCCGATATTGCAGGTCAAATGGGGCAAACCAACCCAAAGCATTTTTTCCTGTACTTGTAATTGACATATTTTCCGTAAAACAGAACAATCTTTGCATTTCCACCACCTCAGATTTTAAACTGGCTTGGCTGCTATCACAGTTAACAAACCATTTTCACACTGCTTTTGGAGAAATAAAATTCTTTCTTTAAATTATGTCTTACAGTATGATGATGTAGATAGATCTTAAAAGTCCAACAGCTGGTTCTGAAGGCCTCTGACTATTAGAGAATATTAATATCACCCATTTTTCATCTAAACACTGTTAAAAGGCAGCAAAATTTGCAAAGTGAAGGACTGAGACATCAAGATTGTGTGAGACTGAGTCATCTCGCATTTCTGCAACACCAAGTCCTTGCATACATGCACCACAATTAGATGTGTTCACCACAGTGACCAAACCATGCAGCTTTTATCCCAGCTGCTTTGAAATTTAGGTACTGCTACCTTGAAATCTTATTTATCATATACTCCCTTTCAGGTGTCTTTCTCCTCCTCTCATCATTACTGAACCAATTATGAGTCATATTTGAAAACACAAAAGTAAAATTCCAGAGGAATCAACTAGTTCAAACACAGTGTTTTGCTCTGTTCTCCTCATACAGCTTTGTTCCTAGTGCCCAGTTCTGCAAGCTATCTAGGTGGAGCAATTCAAACCATCTTTCTTTCATAAATGCTAAAAACTGACACATTCCTCATAAACTTCACCATCTTAGTTCATTCATTATGTTATAATTTATGTCAGAGTGTAACGGCTCTAGCCCTTTCCTGAGCCTGACTACTACTCCAATACTAGATTTTATCTATCTCTGCTTTTGCACTGGGCCCAGGAATTAATACAATCTTTTTTTTTTTCCTACTGGGTATAAACATGTTTCAGAAGCAGGCTTTGCCATGACTAAGCCAGAGGCATTTGATGCTCTTCACTACTGTAAAAGGCATGCCATGATTAAGGAAAATGCTGAGCTCCAAATAACTGCAGGAGATGAATACAAGTCACATCTGTAAGGTATTACTGGAGGCATTATTAAATGCTATTTAAATAATGCAATGTATTTTTATCTATTTTAGAAACACTGTTTTTAAACAGAAAGAAAAAAGCTCAAGTACTTCGAAAGTAAATTTTCATTCTCTTTGTATAAATTAAATCCATGTATGGGAGAAAAGTAAATGCATGGATACAGCTTCTGATTGTATAGGATGTTAGACCCAGGACTAGAACCTGCAACTTCTGGGTTCAAATCTAATTTCCTGCCTTCTCATCTTACAACCCCCATTGCAACTTAAGTATGAAGCAGAAAGTGAATAAAACATCTCCTTCAGCACTGTAAGATGCTAATGCCATGCTGTAACAGGACAGCAAAGCTGGTTCACCCAAGTCCCTCTGCACAAACATGTGTCCCCCAGAGGCCTGTCTCCATTTCCTCAGCCTACAGTGAAAGTCAGTGAGCCTTGCCTCATCGGAGGTATCTCCTCAGAGCTGGACACCTTCTCCAGCAGAATGCCATGCAGACACAGCAAGGAGGCCATGCACTGGATTCCTAAGTTCAGTTTCATCAGTGTGCAGCACAAGGGTTCAGCACCACACCAGACTGGACCTATTTGGTGCGAATTCACTGTGCCACTGGAGCATCCCGGCAGCAGTCTAAGGAGCAGCACGCAGCACCACATCTGACTGGTGTGACTCAATCCAAGACCCTTTCCATGTCATTCTGAGAAGTGCTATGCACATGCTGTTACCACAACTTTCAACTGGAAACAAGGAGCTCAGCACTTCTCCAAATCTTAGAATAGGTATTCAGATCAGGCTCTTAAACAAAAAGTCCCAATATACCAGCAACCCTTCAAAAACTCTAGATCCAGTAACAAGGTGGCTTTTAGGACCCTTTAGTATTCTGGGAAACTTCAAACATGTTATCTGTCCCAGTTTTATTATACTGCAAAAAAATTAAAGCTGTACAATTTTTTTTCCCCTATCTGTAGCTCACATATCTTTTTGCAATAATTTTGGCTTAACAGTTTCTGAAGTAATATGCTGATGAAAAGAAGCCCACAACATCTCTGTAGCAGAGAAGCTGGTCTAAAAAAAAAAAGCTCGTTTCACATGAGACATAAGATCATTATGTCAAAAAGACCATTTCACAGCAATTAGCAGAAGTACAAAGCACTCCATACCTTATTTACCACATACACAAAACCAACAAAATCTGAAGCATTTTTTAAAGCAACAGTAGAAATTGAGTGGCATTTATCCACATCACCTTGTAGATGTGCAGAATCACTCAGTCCAAAAAGAAAACACTTCTGTCAGTCAAGGCTTATTAACTTAAGCTCTATGCTCATTTTTTACAATAGATGAAGCACTACTAAACAAATAATTTCCCTATGAGAAAAATATCTCTAAAACATTATTTTGCAGCTCACAAACATTTACCTATACACTAATACCTATGACTTGCAACCATCTCTCATTCACCATTCAGCACAATGAGTTTAACCAGCAGACTTTTGTTCCTCCTGTTATACACATTTGTGTATGTGTTATCAAAAGCCCCACATTTATCACAGGATACACGCCTACAGAAATAAACAAAATGCAAAATTTGCAATGACCATGATTTATTACCCCAAATATTTTATTGTTTAAAGTCAACAGGGTAAGAGAAGGTCTAGTAAGTTTACTGCAATGACTGCAGAAAAGATACTCACATGGACTAACATCTCTGTATCTGTTTCGATTTCTGTTTTCTGGATATTTTGCAACTCTGTGAGGAAAGTCAGTGGATTTATGTCGGATTTCCTTAAAAAGACAAAAAAAAATTGACTTATAGCCAGCAACCTGATTAAGATTACTGTTCTATACATACTACTAATTAAGTAACATTATTAATAACTAACATTTTTTAAACCAACTTTTACTGCCCCTAGTGTCATTTTCCCTCAAAAGACGTGCCTCATCCATGGCCAAACTGTTACCATTTAGATCTTCCTACATTTGGCTAAAACCACCAAACATAACACAAGTAACTGAGACATCAGGATCAAAGGGCAAAAAACCCCAAACCCCAGATATTTATTACGTTTACAGTTTACCTCAGAGTAGCACATTATCTCCCAAAGCAATAAGGACTCAGATGCAGCAGCAGTATTATGCTGGCTCCTTTACAGCGACTGGTAGCATAAAACCCCACAAAGGTAAGTGAACTAGTTAATGATTATGGCTACTATTAAGAGCCATAGGATTATTCTTGGTGGTTTGATGGCTCATCCCATACAGCTGTAGTTAAACATGAACCAATATGAAGAATTCTAGAGTCACAAATATCAATGTGAAATCAAAGCCTGCTTCTCCCCATGCATTAATACAAACCTTCCAGTAATCTGTGAGACATTCAGACTCACACACTGTTTTAAGGACCCTACTGTTCACATGTTCTGAATATTCTGCTTTATTAATTTGTTGTCTGAGTGCATCTTTTCTACAACTTCACTAAGATACACAGAATTATCTTATGCAGAAAACTGAAAACAGCCTTCAATGTGTTCTACTCTGTCTTTACATCTCTGTACTGACGCTGTCTCAGCAGAAATGTCGTACAGTACAGAATTAACAATATTTTTCTTTGAATTCTCCTTCTGTTTTTAGATTATGTTGCTACATTTGATCATTATATCCCAAAGGGCATTTAAACTTCTTATTACAACTGAGCATTCTTTGGTCTTCTCAATGTTCCCGCTATCTTTGTGCTCAAACTTCCTAAATAGTCTAGTCTATTCCCAGACAATGAACACAGCCAAAATGGGCATCAGCGGAAATATAACGTACAAAAGAAAGCTCCAATTTTTAGCACTGGTTGCGTGACCTTTCTTTAAAATGTAGTGCCAACCTGTAAAGAACATAAATCACAGTGTGGAACACCAACTGCCAAGAATCAATACTCCACATATTTGTATAAAAATCTCTTTCTGTTGGGTTTTTTATTTTGATACAGAAAACTAGAACTTCTCTAGTTTACATGGCTGACAAGCTTTGGGAGCTTGCACAAAGAACAAATGGATTCCTTCACACCCAAGTTCCCATGAAAGGTAAATTTTGTACTATTCTTTAACAGGATGCAACATATTTTGCTTCTTAAAGCACCTGCATTGTCCGTGCACAGAAACAGGCCTATACTTTGGTAAAGAAACACTAAAATAGCTGGAAATACTACTACAGTAATGCGGTGGGAGGGTAGGCTTGCTAAAAAGAATTAAACTTAAGGAAGTGTAATGACTAGTTCTAAAATCAGTTTTCCCACATAATATCCAGCCATCACACAGAATCACAACATGTCCTGACCTGGAAGGGACACACAAATATCATCAAGTTCAGCTCCTGATCCAGCACAGAATAACCCGAAGAACCACACCACGTGCCTGAAAGCATTGTCCAAACCTTTCCTGAACTCTGGCAGGCTTGGTGCTAGATGGTACTTACTTGTAACACAGATATATCCAAAACTGTAACATCTGAAATACGGCAGTAGAGATAGTGCATTTGAATCACATATAAATCAAATAAATTGCTAATTTAACAGAGAAAAAGTGTAATTTGAAATCAATAAAGAAAACTTCGAGTTTTGGTTCTCTTTCCTCATTTGTGAGAGTGCTATAAAATATTGTTGGCTTAAATAACTGCTCTAGTGATACCAGCTGATACATAACGTCTGTTTTATGGAAGTGGCTGTTCTTGGAAATTCTTAATTTCTTTAATAAAAGAAGTGCAAATACTGTATTTTATTAAGTGGCACTCGCGCAGGGCCCCCACAGCAGACGCCGAGCTGGCCAAGGCAGCGGGAACGGGCGCCGAGGAGGGAGCACGGGTGCCTGAGGAGCCGCACGAATCCGCGGGAGAAAGAAAGGGGGGGGAAACCTTGGCCAAATCCGTACTATCGGGCACAGCTTCCCACACCGCCCGCAAGCCGCGGGAGTCCCACAGCGACTGCCCCGGCTCGGACCGGGCCCCGCTCGGTTGAGCCCCGGGTGCAGCGCCGACCAAGAGCCAGCGCCGAGCCCGCGCACTCGCCCCGCCCCGCGCCTGCGCCCCCGCTGCCCCTTCCCGGGGCCGCCCCGCAGGCGCATGCGCAGCATTTGCCCACGGCTCCGCTGCGCGCACCTGAGGGCGAGAGTCGTGTTGGCCCAGCGACTTCCGCTCTCCCCGCTGCTGAGGCGGCGGTGGTGCTGCACACCGGGCATGGGCGCTGCCGGCCCGCGGGGCTCTCTCCCCCCCCCCCCCACTCCCTCCCTCCCTCGCTGTTGCTCCCCGGTTGGAGCCGACCACGCCCGCTCGGCTCACCAGATAACGCGCCTGCCAGTCGTTCGTGGCGTCGATCTCTTGGAACTCCTGCTCGATGGCGGCGGACATGATGGCGGCGGCCGCCAGGGCGCGCGAGCCTGTCCGCAGGAGGCCGAGCGGCGAGCTCGCGCGCAGCCCCCCGCCTCACGGGAGCGGCGGGCGCGCACATACGCTCGCGACCGGGTGTCCCACAGCCGGCGCCGGGCGCATGCGCGGCCGCTGTCCCGCCCACCGAGGGCGGCGGAGAGCACGCCTCCCCGGGAGCAGGAGGCGGGAAGCACCTGGGGTGACGTCACTGGCCTGGTGGGGGGCGGGACCGCGCCCAGGTGTCGCGGGGGCTCGGCAGGGCCGGGGGCTTCGGTCTCCAAATGGCCACGGAGCGCTTGTTTTCACAAAAATCACGGACTCAGTCCTGTTGGAAAAGATCTCCGATATCATCGAGTCCAACCTGTGGCCGAACATCACCACGTCAACTAGACCATGCCACTGAGTGCCACCTCCAGGGACAGTGACGCCATAGCCTTCCTGGGTAGTCCGTCCCAGTATCACCCTTTCTGTGGAGAATTTCTTCCTAATGTCCAACCTGAACCTCCGCTGATGCAGCTTGAGGTTATGTCCTCTCGTCCTATCGCTGGTTGCCTGAGAGAAGAGTCCGACCCCCAGCTGGCCACACCCTCCTTTCGGGCAGTTGTAGAGAGCGATAAGGTCACCCCTGAGCCGCCTCTTCTCCAGGCTAAACACCCTCAGCTCCCTCAGCCGCGTGTCCTCACAGGACGTGTGCTCCAGACCCTTCACCAGCTTCATTGCCTTGCTCTGGAGACGCTCCGGAACAGCAACTGCCAAGTTGTTAATGTCCTTCCTGAACTGAGGGGCCCAGAACTGAACTCAATATTTGAGGTGCAGCCTCACCAAAGTGCGTGCAGGGGGACAATCACTGCCCTGGTCCTGCTGACCACACTATTGTTGATACGAGCCAGGATGCCATTTGCCTTCTTGGCCACCTCCGCACTCTGCTGGCTCACGTTCAGCTGCTGTTCACCACTGGTCCTTTTCCACTGGGCCACTTTGCAGCCACTCTGGCCCCAGCCTGCAGTGCTGCATCCCTGTCCCGATGTCACGGAGCGGTCACAGACCCCGAAGAGGGCATGAGCGCTTCCAGCCGCCGGCGAGACCCAGCTCGGCTAAGCGTCGCCCCCGCCGCGCTGTGCCCCACCGGCAGCCGCTGGTTCCGAAAAGCAGAAGTGCGGAGACACGGACGTGTCGAACAGACAAATCACGGCGGGGCTCGCTGTCCCGAAAGCAGAAACGCCTCGATTGCCTCACTGGGACAGAAAGTCCCTTAGGAGGAGGCTCGGCAGACGCCGGGCAAAGCCAAGGGTCGGGCCGGGTCAGAGAGGGCTGCGCTGCGCGGGCTGCTGCGGACAGCGCCTGAGGCCCCCGGGCAGGCGGGCGACGCCTCATGGCTCAGCACAGGTCGCTGGGTAATGCCCGGCGCCTTAAAAATGTGTAAATTAGCGCCACAAAGGGGAGCTGTGTAGCGTTAGCGCGTGTAAGTGTCTGAAGGGAGGGTGCCAAGAGGATGGATCCAGGCTCTTCTCGGTGGTACCGAGCAACAGGACAAGAGGCCACGGCAAAAAATTGATGCACAGTAAGTTCCACGTGGATATGAGGAAGAACTTCTTTATTGTGAAACAGATTGTCCAGAGAGCTTGTGGAGTTTCCCTCATTGGAGATATTCAAGAACCGTTTGGACGCAAATCTGTGCAACCAACGTGTTCTAGAATGACCCTGCTGGAGCAGGCAGACTGGATCAGATGATCCCTTCCAATCTTCCCCATTTTGTGAGAGATTACAGTGCCTCCCCGCACCCCGGTGCCAGTGCTGCCCTCGGCACCGCCGCCGCCTCCTCTCCCGCGGGTTCCTGTCCTGAGCCTTAGCTCCTGGCACACCCTTTGCGTGCCGCAGGCTCTCCCCCACCATCAACGCGGCGCGTCCCGGACTGGGAGGATTCCGTGGAAACATTTGTATTTGCTCTCTCCCACGGCCGAGGGGCCTCCGCCCTGCTCTGCACCCCAGCCTCTCCCCTCGGCTTCCCTGCTCTGCCACCACCGGTCCCCGCTGCCCTGGGCCCCTCAGCGTGCCCGACCCCAGGCACGTACACACGGGCAGGGGCTGGGCGTGTCAACTGTGGTGTGACTGACAGCTGAATGACATGATGCCATCCAGAGGGATGGCATGGACCTGGACAAGCTCGAGAAGTGGGCCCATGGGAACCTCATGAGGTTTAACAAGACCCAGTGGTCAGGTCAAACTCCAGTATCAATATAGACTGGGGTCTGAACAGATGGAGAGCAGCCCTGCCAAGAAGCACTGGTGGGTGAGAGGCTGGGCATGAGTAGGGAGTGCAAACTTGCAGCCCAGAAAGCCAACCACATCCTGGGATTCTGCCCCTTTACGCTACTGGTGAGACCCCACCTGGAGTGCTGCATCCAGCTCTGGAGTCCCCAGCACAGGAAGGACATTGACCTGTTGGAGTGAGTCCAGAGGAGGGCCATCAAGTTGATCAGATGGATGGAGGACCTCTCTTATGAGGAAAGGCTGAGAGAATTGGAATTGTTCAGCCTGAAAAAAAGAAGGCTCAGGATTGACCTAATTGTGGCCTTCCAGTACCTGGAGGAAGCCTACAAGAAATGTGGAGAGACACTTTTTTACAGGGGCATGTAGTGATAGGACAAGGGTGAATGGCCTTAAACTGAGAGTAGATTTAAATTAGGTATTAGGAGGAAGTTCTTTGCTCAGAGGGTGATGAGACACTGGAACAGGTTGCCCAGAGAAGTTGTGGATGCCCCATCCCTGGAAGTGTTCACAGCCAGATTGGATGGAGCTTTGAGCAACTGGGTCTAGTGGAATGTATCCCTGCCCAATGCAGAGGATCTTTAAGATCCCTTCCAGATATTGATTCTATGCTCTACAGCCCCTGTGATAATGAACATCACAATGCTGGCTGTGCCATCGCTGTGGTTCCCCACATGCTGTCATGGTGCAGCCCCCCTGCCCCCTGTGGGCCTCACCTGATGTTTAAGCACAACAACAACAACAACAACAACTAATATTTTTGAAACAGACTTTTGATTCTGACATCCAAATACCTGCATTTCCTTTCTGCTATACTGTGCTCCAAGTCCACTGGCTCACGTGCTCCCCCAAGTCCTGGAAGAAAAGCTGGTGTCCTAGACACCATGGGACTGTGTGATGCCTCTGAAGCACAGCTGATGGGGCAGTATGAATCAATAAGTTCATAACAAGTTTTTCCAAGTAACTCAAGGAAATGTTGCACAAGATTTTCTTGAACTATGGGTTCAAGCTTTGAAATCAATATAGGGAATGGCATTCTTGGATTTTTCTGCCTGCAAGACTGAAGCACAGGTCATGTCTGTAGTTTTGCAGCTGCTCTCTAGTTAAAGAGTGTTCTATGTGTGATCAGTTATGAAACAAGAAAATAGGACAACATTTCTGAATTATGTTTATGATTTAGGAGTACAGAAAAGAATCCAAGTGTCCATCCTCAAGGTAATGATTGGGTTTCATTTGAAATAGTTTTATTTCATGTTTCAATGAATAAAATTGTTCTTTACCTCAGAAAACTTCCCTTGCACAAGCTGGGGCAAGAAAGTAAATAGATACGTAGAAACAAATAACATATATTATTAAAGAAATGAAAATAGACACCTTCCTTGCTGATTTTGGTATTTGGTAGGCTTTTTCCCTGTATATAAGCTTGCTGACTGATCTGTATTTATAGCATTTATGACGTGAGAAGCTTGTGCTTGTCACTTGTGTTTGTGATATTTGGGGATATTTGGGTAATTCATACTGGGACAGCAATGTAATTGTGTTGTTAGAAAAGGGAGTTTTGTGGTAGCAGCTACGTTTAGTATCTCTAACACAGATCAGTGCCCAAAGATATCTCATGGAAAGCTAAAAATATTTATTAATTGTGATTTAGAGCTGGCTTAGAAAAGCAAAAACTTGTAAACCAGGGATTTCTGAAGAAATTGCTGTTGTCCAGTTTTGGGTTGGTTTTTTACTGCTGAAAATGCAACACCAGCTCTCTGGTTTTTAGTATCTGAGCCCAGGATAGGCCCAAGACTACATTTCTAATGGTCTGTGAAAGAGAACTGTATATACAACATAAACCAAATACACTCGTTAGAAAACTTTATTCTGTTGCCAGTAGTATACTCTCATCCTGCATTAGCTGTGCAGACAAACCCAGATGAACTACTACATAAAGTCTTAAGCCCTTGAGACTGCGTGAGACATACACAGAGTGGGATAACATAGTTGCTGGACAGTCTGGTATATTGTAGTGTTTTCTGTCTTAATATAAACATAAACAAGCAATTTTTTTTATTAAAATCTCTGATAGTTTGAGAAGCCCATTTCTGTACTGACAAAACAGTCACCCCAAAGTAGTTTGGTATCCATAGAAGTTCTGATTTCAAAATTGACTTTGGTGCCCATGAACACCAATCGAGTTAATTTTAAATGTTTTTTGTCCAATGACCTTGGTTGAACAATTATTCTAGTACCAGTCTGGAACAGACTAAATGTTTGTTCCTCCATGTGTACTTTTTTGGGTCATTCACTGGAACTACTTAAGTACCATTTATTGGAAATGGTCTGGTTTGTGCTGCTTTTCTGAGAACCATTTTAGATATTGGGAGATGAAGAACAAATTCTTCCCTGAGGTGGTTTTATTCACAAATATAGTCCACATCAATTTTTTTCTGTTGAGGAAGAGAGCTATAATGTGCTTAATCTTCCCACGATGTGAAAGGAGAACATATAATTCCTGATTTAAGCCTTATAGCCCAAGGCCTGAAAGAGAAGAGGATTCTCCCTTCCCTGATGAACTGGATAGGACTTGAAACCCAGAAGGACTGGCCATTCTTCTGGCATCTGGTAGGGAGTAGGAGAAGCTGAATGGAAAGGCCCAGTGGTGAGGATAAAGCAGGTTTCATTTATGGTGTACAGCTACAGTGCAGTCTTTGTATTTCAGAATTTTGGAAGCTGTATTCCTTGTTCAAGTGAATGCTAAAATTCCCATTACTGAAAGGGGGTGTCAGCGCAAATACCTTTCCTTAACTATATTATTGCTTTCCTTCCCCTGCCCAAAATTGTTTTGTGGTATACAATAAGAGGGGGAAAAAAACCAAAGAAAGCACCCCAAAAACCCATAGCAAACCCTTCAAAACATATGTAGCAAAATGCAAATCCTTGTAGCAGCAACAAAAGCATAAGTACAAGGGCCTCAGACAGGTTTGTTTTCAGGCAAGGAAGTCTTTCACATCAGTCAGAAATCCACAACAGTGGGATCCTCATGTCCAATACCTGATAAAAAACCTCTCTGTAGTAAAGGTGATGGGATTATGGAAGAGGAGGACAATACAGCTCTGCCCAGACTATAGAATTGCCCAAACTGTTGCCTGGAGTTCTGTGTAGAAGAAATTCATGGCCAGGGACGGAAGGAAATAATAAGAACTATTAAGGAAGTCTGTTTCATAGTCTAGAGATTTGTGCCAGGGTGTATGGCACTGGACTCCCATGGTGAAGCTGAAATAATTATGGAGTATGAAAAGGGTAACTGGCAGAAGTGCTGTCATGAGTGAATGGACACACCAACTGGCAGAAAAGGCAGCTGGTCAGGATGTCTGGGGGATAAAACAACTTTAGGGTCTGCTGTGGCTTTGTGAAACAGCCCTTCCAGCAAACTAAGCTGGGGTGTGCAGTCAGCCACAAAGCCTAATGCCTGTGAGTCAGTGCAGGGGGAGTTGGGTATGGCTATGGGAAGAAGAAAAGAGCCAGTTGCCAAGAGAAAGACGACTCTGAGTTATTATTTTCCTCACTTGTAGAGAGGATCTTGCTTGCTGGGGATGGTTTTTGTACATTACTTGACTTTCTGTCTCTCTTTCCTTTCCGCCCCTAGCTACAGTGACATTTACTGAAATCATTGTTTGCAAGTGAGAAACTCTAATTCACTGAGTGTGGCTTGGTGTCATTCCATGATCCTGGTCAGAAGGTCATTTTTTGCTAGAAATGGCATCTATAGTAACTGCCTACAGCTGACATAGAGTTTTCATGTTGAAAGTTTGTTTGAAGATCATGGATTTATTAGACTTTAAAATTGCCTCACAGACTGAATAGGGCTGTTCCATGCTTAGACTCTTTCTAATCTCACAGTTACCATTTCAAAGCATTACTTTACATGATGGCATAATGGTTAAGGAGAAGTTCTGGAAACACCTTTATGCTGGCCAGTGAGCCTTTCATTCAAGTTCTCTTACAATTTTGAAGTCATAGTATCATGATCTTGTAACTTGTCTGTAGCACAGATTCTGTATTTTAGTGGTTTCCAAGCTTGATTATATGTATCTTCATCTATATTCAAGCTTATCTTCCAAATTACAAAATTGAGGGCATTTTCTGAATTACGGCTGGAAAGATTGTGATGCACCAGACCACTGTTATTTGCTAGAAGAAGTTCTGGTAAGAAAGCACTGTTTTAGCAGAAGAAGACTTTCTCCTGAGGAGTAACAGTAAATGTTTCTATTATAAATTTGTATTCTCAGTTTTATGTTCCGTTTTTTCTTTTGGTTTCCCAGCATCAGAACAAAGCAATTATGACTATTTTCATGGGTGTAACAATATCCAAATTGCTTTTGCCTTTTTTTAGTGGCCCCAATAGTTCAAAATAAGAGTCTTCAGATTGTAATCCATGTTTGTAATTCATGCTTCTGTTAGACAACCTGAAGTGCCAATAACAGGAAAGGATTTTCTTGTACTACTTGCTGTAATACTGATTTAAAATATCTTATTGTTACCAACTTCATAGATACTTAAATTTACCATGTGGTGGTAAGCCTTTAACGTATATTACAATAATTACTTCTGTCTTTCCAGTGATAGCAGAGGTAGGTCTGTGCAAGATTTGTGATATCTTTGCCTGGTTTTAAGTTGACATTAATATATCGAATTTCATACTATTTCCCGGAGAAGCTTGTCCTGTTGAGATAATGAGCAGCCCTGTAGGAGCCACATTCTCTGAGTCACTGTTTTGATGGCAGAGTTCCATGAGTGTGAGGCTCATTTTGCCTGCTGAGACGTCCTTCAGTATGTTACAAAGAACAAGGTGTTCACACTTGTGTCACTGTGGAAAGGCACTGGATCTTGTAAGGGCTGTGGAACTCTACATCAGAATTTGCATTGCTACACTTACTTGGCAAAGCAGGACTGTGTTAATGCACCTCTCTTTTTACCTTCAAAGTAAATCAAAAAGCAAGGAGGAAAATAGATTTTGCCTGTAGGTGGCAAAGAGCCATGAAGAAATTGTTAATTTTTCAGGCAGTGTGATTTCCTAACAAAAACAAATTAGTAGTGCATGTGAAATTTATCTTTCCTTTTTTAATTTGATAATGTCTCTTATAAGAATGTCTTTGAAACTAATCTACTAAAGTAAGGAGTCTTAAAAATCTGCTTTGCATAGCAAGTATAACAGAGCTTTTGAATGCATGCTATGTTGCCTTTGGTCCAGACATTTCAAACCTCTAATTCATACCCTTGTGGCATATAAATGGGCTGTAACTGCTAAGCCAATTTGTTTGTTTTCTCAAAGAAAAGAAAAACTGAATGTAATGTACTGAAAGAAGGATCCATAACACACGTTTTCCAATTGGAATGCTGTCAAGGCCTTTAACATCTTATTTTAGTCCATGGAACAGTTCCAGCAGTTCAAGTCATGACATGACCACTTACTGGAATTAACAACCCAGGGAGAAAAGTGCCCTTGTGCAGAACGTGTCCAGTATCGAAATGGGTGTATGAAACTCTCTGGATCTTTTGAATTTTATACTTCTTTTTTTTCTTTTTTTCTCCTACTCTCTCACCGTGTCCAAAGAGACATCACTAACAGGCACTATTTTCCTTTTAAAAACCTTATGTTACCACTCCTCAAGCAGACCTCTGCAAGTTCTTTAGTGGCAGACATTCTAAGACAGATTTCCAGTAAGGAAACCATGTCACAAAGAGATAAAGAAACAAAGTATGTTATTAAAATTGTATTCGTCAAGAAATACCTTACAGGGTCACTTCAGCATCTCAGGTAGCTTCTAGCTCCCATTCCCTTACACTAATTTTGGAAGCTCTATTCACTTGAAATTAATTTTCATTGTCCAAGATGGCTGTTTTCTTCATACCAGCCCTCTCTGAAGCCCTGAGCAGGAAAGGTAAGGTGCAGAGCAAAACCAAAGATGTTTGGGTTTTTTGTTTATTTTGTGCTTAAGAAAGACCACCTCAGTTTTCCATTTTGTTTTTCTTACTTAAGAAAGAACATTTAATTGAATCTGGTGACCAGATTCCTGAAAATGATATTGCGGGGAGGGGATTAAGAGATAGGACTGCTGTAAGCCCGTATCTGCATTCCCTAAGAAGTTGTTACATTACATTTATATCATAACCAGAACAGTCCAGATTTCCCATTGCTTCTCAACACATTGGTAATACCTTATACATACTATTATCAGAACTTAGAAATGCACAATCTAATTTCTAGATTCAGAATGTATTTTGGCTGGTAAATGCCATATGAGGAATAATATGCTGGCAGCAATGGTGAATGAGAAGTGGGATGTATTATTTGTGAAACTCTGCCACATGCATGGTCTTTGTCCTAGGGTTTTCTCTGGGGAACATCACAAATCATGTGATGACAGCATTTCTTTGTCTCAGAAGAACTGGTAAGGATAGCTCTCACCTAATTTCCAGAGTTTCAGCAACCTTGGAAAGCAGGATGAGGCAGACAACTGAAGGAGGGAACTGCATCAGTCATTACAGTTAATTCTGCTGTCAAATATGCATCAACAGTGTGCAATATTACTACTGAATTTACACAATTCTGCCACAACAAGTGGAATAAATCCTGAATATCTTTGGACTGGAGGTTCCAATGAAAAAATGCAAGGATTATGTTTCTAAAACATAAATATATATGCCTTTCAGGGTGACATTGAAACTTTCCCTTCTCTTTTTTTTACCTCTCACTTTCCTGAGAGAGGAAGAAGGTGGGGGTGCTTTGCTCACACAGAGGAGTGAGTCATTAATAGGCCTGATAATTAATCAGATTAATGAAATCTATGCTGCAAGTTGCAGCCCTCTGGCTACTCTAACTGGAAACTTACATGCACAGCATTTTATACAATTGTTTTTCTAATGGGAATTTCCTAGCTGTATACCTTTACATATACCATTCTAACACAATTCGATACAAATTAAATTAGATAGCATTACCAAGCGCTGAATTATATTTTTCTTGATAATTTAGAAATATTTCTGTAAAAAGTAAGGTAGATACTTTTAATGATCATGCAGATAACTGCATGATTAACTCTTGGAAGTTTACTTCTTTCAATATCAGAATATAGCATTATCGGGGGAAAAATGGAAATAACAGTTTTGCTTTCACTAATCTGTGCAAGTCAGCAGATGGTGGCTAAGTAGTCTCTGTGCACTGTTCAGTGTTCCATTTGAGTCCTTATACTCTGTGCATAATACTCGTGTATATAAATATCATCTGCTCCTGCTGTCCTCCCACAGAGCACTTAAATGTACTGTGTATTTTCTTTGTATTTCAGATAACTCAAGGGCAGGGGCTCAAAAGAGATGCTCAGCACTTAGCGATGGTACATAAGCAAAGATACACACATCTGAAATCATTCTATTTCAGCTTGTTCAAAGGTGTAATGGTAGGGGAAATGTTGAATAAGCTGCGTGGGTAGGAATTATGTCTTTTAGGCATACATTGTTTCCTCCCCAACATAGCAATGGCTTACCTTGGGCAGAAAGCAGTTGCTGGCAATTAGTGTCACTTATCTGACCTTGGTTGAAAGGAGCATCCCCTGTACAGCAGTTGCTAATAGGCCTCCATAATAGAACTGCGTGGGAATGTTCAAAGTGCCATTAATCCTAAGGCATGACGTGAACATTTCTTAAAATACTCAAGTGCTCTTTTCAGCATGTTCATATGGTGGATGCTCTCTCAACTTTGGGCTGTGTTTGCTTTGGCATGTGCCTTGAGTTTTCAGTTTAAATATCTATCACAACACAAACATCTCTTATTCCTGTAAGGCCAACTAACCATGCCAATTTGTACAAGTCTGTAGAAAAGAGATTTAACAACATGCAGACTTGATTCTTCTCTTGCAACAGATCTTGAAATTTCAAGAGTTAGAAATAATTTAATTGAAAATATGTTAATGTAAACTATGACCACACAGTCTACACAGTAACAGTTTAAAATAATGTAAATTCTTTACTGCATCTAATGATTCCCTTGAGTAATCTGTCCTCATCAGCAGTTCCTGTTGGGAATTTCTCCTTGTTATGATTCTGATCTAACAGCATTGCTGAGTTGAGATATAAGATGAATAAAGTGGGTGGTGATTAGTATGAAGGCACAGTACATTTTCTCTTTAAAGGGAGTCACCCTCACATCTGACAGTAAGGTAGCATTTTTGTTAGCGAGAATTTCACAGGCAGAGGAGAAGCCTTAAGTGAGCACAACAAAACATTTTCAAAATTTCCAGTGAATAGCAAATTAGCTTTTGTAGTCATGTGTCTTCCAGAAATTCAAGTCTGCTTCCCCTGGAATCTTGTCTGGGATTTCATTACATGTTCTTAATCCAGATGTTTCAAATGCTTTGGAAACAATGAACTACAATTATTGTCAGAATAAATTCATCACATTTCCTTTTAGAAATGTCAGAGGGAGGAGGAGTGCTTAGCACATCTCTAGGGAGCTGTTTGGTGCTCTCTCTACTGGAGTCTGAAGCCTCCCTAGAAAGATAAGTTTAGCTTCTCCTAATGGAGGTCAAAGCAGAAAATTACTCTAGCACTGCCCATTTAATATATGCTGATATATATTATCTGGACTATGTCCCTAGACTGTTCCTTAGTTAAATTTACTCTGTCTTGGTATGCCTCACAATGATTATATATAAACTATATATAGCAGATTACATTCCTAAATAGGTGATTCCAAATCTATAACATAATCTCCCCATACACCTTGTGGAAATTTAGTTTGAAGTCTGAGATGGAGAGACAGGGTCTATTCTCCATAAGAAGAGACTGAAATATCACCTAACAGTTTGAAAATCTTGGGTATGCCCTTTCAGAAATATTCCTTGAAGTCTGAAGCTGCCTGAGCCACTTGCTCTGTTACCTCCAGAGCACATAATAGGTCCTTATTTCTAATGCACCTACTTTTAGATACATGAAAATGGCTCCAAGGATTATTGTTTTGCGGAAAGACAGAACTATAAGGCTGGTTTTGGGATGGAGCCTGAGTTTGTTAAGCTGCTCTGCTTGTAGCAAAGATATGTTAATGTTCCTGAACAGCTGCTTAAGCAATTTTTTTTTAGAATGGGTAATCCTGTTGTGTTTGGGGAATATGTGGTTTTCCTAAAACACTAATTTCAAAAGCTCTTTAGCCTGTTATAGCTAAATAGCATTTTAATGAAGCATGTTTGTTACACTTAACAACAACAAAAGTATTGATCCTGTAATGAGTAATAAACAAGTTACTTCCATAGTAAATACTTCACCGTGTTGTTATCATTCTTCAAACTGCATTGTACCAGCTCTGCTGCACTATAAATTCAGACCAGTATCAGACAAACCTTTAGATTTTATGCTCTAATATAAATCTTTATTCTTCTTTTTCCAAACGAAAAAGAAATTCTTAAAGACATTTATTGCTGAGGTTTCCATTTTAACTTTAGACTTTTTATTTTATTTGAACACACAACAGTAAGGCCAGCTGCAGGTATAGGCAATGTAAGCAGGTTGCCTATGGATGCAGATATTCAGGGTGGCACAATGGCCCCAGTAAAGAGCAACCAAATTCTGCTCTTTCCTCTGTCAAGGCCTTTCTCCTGTGGATAGGAAGACCATGCATTTGAGCTGTTTGTATCGTGTGAGCAACTGATCTCTACCTTCTGACAGCAAACTCTCTCAGCCTAAGTAATTTATACTTTTATACTGTAAGGACATATGTGTTACATTGTATGTGTGCGTGTTTTATACTCACTCGAAGAGTGAGTATGCATCAGCGACACTAGCAAACCTGACCTTCTGACTCAGTCCTATTTCTGCCCCTTCCTTTGCCAGAGCAGCTGAGCCCTGGCAGCAGTGGAGGAGGTGTAAATTACAAGATGTTTGCTTCTTGAGAGGTAAGGAGTGTGGGCAAGGAGAGGAACAATCTTCTGAAACTGGAGACTAGAGGGCTGGGATCCAGTAATTGATGAAGTAGGTGTCTTAATTCTGCTCCTGATCATCCCAAACCTCACTGAATGGTCTTGACAATGGATCTCCCTGCACCTCCCTCTCCTCTTTCCTCCATGCTCTTATTCATGCACATCCACCTTCTACAACGTCCATGTTCTTTTGTATAGACTCTAGTACTGCTACAAAATTCAAATTTTTCTGTACATGGAGAAGCCTTGAGTCAGCTCCAGGAACAAACCACTTGAAATTTTCCAATCTATTAAGCAGATCACATCAAGTTGTATGCTCACTTCAAATATGCGAGAAAGAAAAACTTCAAATGAAGGAAAAAATAATCTACAGTTGTGGTAAATGAAATTAAGTTGCATTTGGAATGGATGGCATCATGGTGCATATCTGGCATCAAACAGTACCATGTGTGCCGTGGCACAGCCCTGCTTTCTGTGGCCCACCACGGCTGTGCCTCTGCCTCTGTCCCCACGGAGCAGGAGGACTGCCATCCTGCAGCTCCATCCATGGTGAGAGGCTGAAGAGGAAAGGCTGCAGCACATGCTCCTTCCCTCAGCACTGCTCTCCCCTCCATGAGCAAACTGCTGAAGGAGATGGCAGTCAGCTCATCTGTGAGGTCACTGAGAGGCTATGGAATCTAGAAGGCAGAAGTCCTTCTTCAAACACAGTTCACCAAACCCTGCCTGACCCCATTGTCCAGATCACTAAATATTACTGTGGTAACTGGTGGTGCAGTGAAATATTTTTATAAGGTAGTGAAAGATTTGTGTTACCATCCAACAGTAAAGGCATTAAAGACTTCCTTACCTTATAAAAAAGCATACACAACCTTTCTGTTAGCAACAGCTATAATAATGCTTTTGATATTCTATCATAATTGTAGTCGGCAAAAATGATTTAACTGGTAACTTTGTCAGCATTTATACCCTGTCTTCTAGTTCTGATGTTTCCTTCCACACTCCAAAACAGATGAAGGAAAGCCACCGCTGCTAAGTTTAGACTTTTCTGTCTGTTCTTACTGTGAAAACTCTCAGTGCCAGCTATTTTCTACTTTTTCTCCTACAAGCTGTTTCTATTTCCCAGCTTAAGCTCACTAGTTTAAAGATAGCTCTGATGTAATTATACCATCTGAGATCAACCTTCATATTCATCTGTTAGGAAGCCATCAGTATTCCCTCCCTAGCTGTCAGTTATGTTGCTTGTCAACTTGTCATTCCAATTTTCCCTTACATTTCTTTGCACATTCATACGACTCAGAATAGTTTCCCATCCACAAGCCACTTACTTATATATAACATCACTGCTGTTTCTCCTTATCTCAACTTTATATGCTGCCACAGCTATACTTGATCATAACCGGGTAACTGTTTTGCTCAACTGTCATTTCTAATAGTTATTATTTTGCCTATTTTGTCTTCCTCTACTCTTTCTTACGTTATGTGGTAAAACATAATTTCACAGAGTTGGAGCTTATCTTTTTTTCTTGCATCTTTGTAATAGTCTTTTTTCTTCTTCTTTTTAGATAAAACACTAAGTTTTAAATCCAGTTTGGGACATTCTATTGAGTTCCTAGCAAAATAAACAGTAACAGGTTGTAAGTGGAACACTGATTGCAGCAGCAACAAAGCAGAGTGACACATAAAGGTTCACCGTTCTGCTTTCTTTAAGTGCCTAATTTATTTTCAGGTTACTCACATAAAGGCTTGGGGCTTTACCCTCATTTTTGCCCACAAAATAAAATTTTGCTATTTATTTCTTGCCATGATTGGCCAGTCATGCCTGGTGAGTGATCCCCTTAATTTGTCTCACTCTTCATAACAGTAATTGCTGGTATTCTTTTTCCTGAACAGGAATTCATCCCACATCTTTCACACACTGCTGTGATTAAGCATGCTTTCCTCTGAAACATCCGCCTTTAGATTTCCAGTTTCTATGACACTCTGTGTTACACATACAAGACCACTTGCTAACATTTTCAAACTCTTTCCAAGTTTTAAGCCTCAGATTCTCAAAGCTAAGCCATCTCCTAAATGACTGGGTTTACCAGAAATTTTTTCCCCCTGTATCTAATTGCTCAATAATATCACTTCATATTTCTACAGTGCCTTAATCCAGGATATATAATAATAGATATCATTTTACTCCCTGTGAAATAATATGAATTGTTGTGAAGCCAGTTTTTAAATTAAGGAAAACATGGTACAGAAAATTGTCTGGATTTCACAGGGTCAGGCAGGTCTTCCTTGCCAAAAATAATATTTTTAAAAGGTTGTCAGGAATGGAACCTTTAACTCTGCTGAAAGCTGTTTGCTGTTGGCATGATAATCCATGATTGTCTGTAACAGACCAGCTTCTAGTGCAGACATGGCTGAAGCATGTAACAGTCGTAGCCATTAAAAGCAGGCTTCCTCCCCCTCTATCCCATGCTGACACAAACATCCTTAATGAGTACAGTTCATTTTTTACTTTCTTTTTGGTAGGCCTTTGCATTTTATAAAATCTCTCTCTACTGGCAAAAGCATCTTTTACTTAAAGAAGATAGTCAAAAGGGAGAAAAGGAAAGTACTAACTGTATTGCTTTTAATTCAAAGCAATGCCAGTTATAGTCATTTTGAATGAGAATATCTCTACCAATGCTAGTACACTTACACTGACTGGACTTCCAGCAGAAATAAATTAAGTTATGCAGTTTTATACAGTCCATTTGAGAACAAAATTGGCCTACTGCATCGAAAGTGAAAAACTAACCTTATTATAGATGCTTTTATTTCTTCTTCTATGCAGTGGTTCAATTTAATTTAATCAATATATAATATTGAATCAAAATGTTAAAAAATATGTATCAGGATTGTTATAGCTCTGTGTGATCTTCCTCTGCACATCATTATGCAAATGGTAATGTTAAAATACGACTGTCTTTTCCACCTCATGCACACCATCACCACAAACAGAAAGTTTTTCCTTACTATTCAGCTGTTAGAGGAAGTCTCCAAGGTTAGCTGGTAGTTGAATCCTAATTCGCGGCTCAGTTAACTGGAAACTGCAAACTTCCTGTGTTTTCTGTGAGTTCCAGCATACTTCCCGTTATCTTGCTATGTGGCACAGAGTGTTCTGGTTACCATCAGCAGCAGATGCTTGTAGCCCCCTGACCTGGCCATGGTGGCTGCCAACCACTGCTGTGCAGTGGGAATTGGCCCATTGTGAACCAACTTTACAAACCTCTGGTTACTCTGGAAGTGCAGCAGGGAGCTGCTGCACTTTTCAGCACTCAGTGCCTTGCTTTCTGGATTTGTTACACCATTCAAAGGGGAATGTCTCCCTAGGCAGTCTTGAATTTGTTATTAATTTCACCTAGATTAAGATAAAAAGAAATTGAAGTATTTATTCATAGCAAAGGTTTATATTAGACCTGAGTGACGAAGCAAAAGGAAAGCGCTCACATACTATTCATATTATTTCCATCTGATTTACCATACTACCCCAGATGTCAAGACTTCTGTGGTTCAAGATATCTTGTGTTCATGTTACATCACTGGAAAATCCCTCTTTTGATGTAGTGTGTTAGCTTTTATAGCCAATTCTTTAGTAACATTTGAAATCTTCCTGAAGAGGTTCAGAGATATTCGATCTTACTGAACAAATTTTGTCTTACTTTTAATGCAGGAGATATTCTGGCCATTTAAAAGAATTTAAACAGTTGTTGTTTTATTTCCCAGAAAATGTGAATGACTCTTCATCAGACTGGATGCCTTCCATCCTAATTGGCTGTCTATTTAATGACTGCCTTAACAAAAGCTGTATCTTGTCCTCTCATCCCTTTGCTAATTATGATGTTTCACTGTGAAGTGGTTCCTCTATTGAATGTCCATTCTGTGGCAGTCTTTCTACTAACAAAAAAAACCTGATACAATTGTCTACATGAGGTAAATGTATTTATCTCATTCCTCGGTACTGACTGAAACCAGACACCACAGTAAACTAAGATTCTGGGATGACAATCACCCACGTTTCCTGGATTTTTTTAAGTAAGTGAAGATTTTGGACCTAGTTTCTAAATAAATCTAAACCGACATAACTTGCTTTGAATCTAGGGAATGAGGTCAGGGGCTGGTTGTATTTAAAAATGGACAAATAATTGTGTATATGTACATGTATAAAAAAAAAAATTCCAGGTGTTTGGTTGTTTTTTTATTTTTTTGCCTACTGACCAAACTAAAATGTTAGAAATAAAGCCTAATCTTGACTTGAAGTGTACAATTTTTGTTTCTTGTCAGAGAAAACAAACACTTTAGGTCAAAATATGCATTTGTGACACACATATTTATATATTGTTCAAATGAAAATGATTGATGCCAATTATTTGTGAATCTGACAATTTTGTCCTGCTCCAATTATACTGATATTACTGGCTGAAGAAATAAACTATACTTCAGCAGGTGAAAAATATTCATTTGCTAGTTGTAACATCCTCAAGTCTCAACAAAATCATTACATTACTAAAATTGCAAAAGAATTGGGTTTTGACAGCTGAATCACTGACTGGAAACAATTGTTCTGAAAAAAAAATGCAATTTTTTATAAACCTAGTCAGTGGTTTACAGTAAAAGACATTTCCCCAAAATAGCTGAAAAAATCAACCATTCAGATACGCTGCCACAAACTAAAGAACTTATAAGTCAGTTTTCATGTTTTTATTAGGAACTGTCTCTCCAGCTGTTTGAATGAAGCAATAACTGAAGTTTCAAAGTACACATGTCCCTAATTATGCTGAAAGGTTAAAAACCAATCTTCCTCCTTAGCAATCTAAATACATGCATTACTATTATTTGTTGGGGGGATTTTTTTGCCTTTTTCTTGTTTGTTTTTTTTTCTTACATATAAGAATAGCATGAAAATCTTACCTCCACTCTAATTACAGCACAGGAACCATCACAAATACTCACATTTGTTTGCTTTTCCTATTGTATTACCTAAATTGTAGCTATTATTTAGAAAATACTGAAATTTCAACTTCCAAAGTGATTGCATGTGATTGCAGGTAGAAAAAATGGGTATTTGTACTATAGCCCTAGAGCCCAGAGTGAGGTTCTCTTGGAGAGGAATTGTGCAATACCAGCTCATCTTCAGAAATGAGAAAATACTTACCTCTTCCTTTCATTAGCTCCTCATATTTTAAAATGCTTTGCAAGTTTTCTCTTATTTACAAATGCCAGCTTAATTTTTCCACTAATGTAAACAGGTAAAGCTTAGATTTCTAAATTTTCTTGACAGTTTTCTTGCAAATTCCTCTTTTCAGCTCCAGCTGTTGTTCTCCACTGAGGTTCAGCTCTGTCGTATTTAAAAAATGTAATTTTAAAACTATCATTGGCCAACTTGGACAAGAATGTAAAACCAGCCGGTGATTTGTCTTCTAAATTCTTCCACATTTTCAATCCTCTGTAATTGAAAACATTTTTAATCATATTTGCTGTACTTGGGAAAAAAATATTTTTCAACCTGTTAACTTTTCCTTACCCAGTATCACTAAAATAATCGAATCCTAGCATTTTAAAGCCATGGTGTCCCTTCAAATCCAAGTTTGTTGTAATTTATCTCAATCTATTATTTTTTATCTATTGTAATTCCTTATCACATTTGGTACCACCATATCTACTCTGAAAATAAGGCCTATCAATGAAACACATGCATTAGGGTGCTAAATACTTGCGTATTATGCATGCAGGTTATGCAGAAAGAGTGAAGGGATCCCTCTGGCATGTGATAACAGCACCTCCATCAGTCCCTACTGAATGTAGTTTACAGTTTGCAAAATTAAATGCATTAAATGTCGAACTGTCAGGTTTATTTCACAAGCAGTTAACAGTTTCTTTATAATTCTGTGAAGAATTTGGACAAATCGCTGAACAAATTCTATTTACCAAGTGAACAGAATTTGACTCCTCATTACCATGTACATGAAAATTTTAAATGAGGTGGTGAGAAGCAAAAGCCTTTTTGAAAATGTTAAAACAAATTTTCCGTTAAAGCTGCAGGTACCAAAAATCTTCTAGAAAAGTCTGAATCTGACTTGAATCCATAGAATTTGAATATATCTGGTTTCAGGGAACTTCATCCTTTTCCCTTTTTGCTTAATACATGGTTGGAAAATGGGATCATAGCTATAAGGCACCGAAGGTGTTCTGATGACTCCAGTACTGTTTTGGACCTGAAATATAAACCAGTTAAGTACAAGTGTATTTGATTTTGATGTTTATTACCATGATCATAAGCTTATTATTATTTTTTTTTCTCTTAAATCTACTGACTGCATTATTGCTATTTGGAATACAGTGCATGAATTATTTTCTCTTTGTTAACACTTATCAGCTATTGTAGTTATCTTCGGAATACTTAGTAAGTTAACACAGCTTACAGATGAAACATTCCTTAAAAACAAGATGCTGTAACGGTCTTGTGCTCAGTGACACAACAAATTAATGGTATTGAAAAAATACTGGCACTGTGAGCTGCATGATCCGAGCTGATACTGCAGGACACAAACTGGAAGAAAGTGCTTCTTTTAGTGAGGAGCTCCCTGGAAGGTGGTAAATCAGGGGTGAGAGTATTGAGCCCTCAAGAGTCTCCAGCTGCTGTGGTTAATTTATTTTGCACAGCCCTCTGACTACAGACCAGTCATCACTGGTCTAGAGCTCCCGCCCAGAGCTCAGTCTATCCTGACGTGTTTTCTATCACATGCCAGGCTCTGTTCTGCCTCTTCTATTTCATAATCTGGATCTTACCCAACACCCCCCTTGTCTCACTTAGAATCATTGGATAGCCTGGGCTGGAAAGGACCTTAAAGACCGTCTAGTTCCAACTCCCCTGCCATGGACAGGGACATCTTTCCTAGACCCGGTTGTTCAAAGCCCCATCCAGCCTGGTCTGGAACACTTCCAGGGATGGGGAATCTACAGGTTCCCTGGGCAACCTGTTCCAGTGCCTCACCAGCCTCACAGTAAAAAATTTATTCCTACTACCCAATCTAAACCTATTCTCAGTTTGAATCCATTCCCTCTTGTTCTGTCACTACACGCCTTTATAAAAAGTGTCTCTCCATCTTTCTTGTAGGCTCCCTTCAGGTACTGGAAGGCCACAATTAGGTCACCCCTAAGGCATCTCCCTTCCAGGCTGAACAATCCAAATTCTCCCAGCCTTTCCTCATAGGAGTTTCCAACCTGTCCGCGGATTCCTCCCCCGCCTGCACTGTCGGTCACGCACTTCATCCTCCCAAGCCTTTCCCCGACACAGAAGCACATCTCACATTTTTTCGCACCATAGGGCTCATCTGACAGAGCTCATTAATACAGCGAATCATTAACGAAGCAAATGCACTACATCACACAGCGCCGCGTTAAGTGTTTGTTTATTGATCTGCATTATCACTGCGAGCTCCTCAGCTTTTCGGATCCGCTATGGAATGCGATTTCGGCGCGCTCCGAGAGCGCCGCACGCAGGGCGCTGTGGGCACAGCCCGAGCGTGGAGCGGCCCGCACGCCCCGGGCTGGCAGCCACGCGGAATCCCAGAACCAGTTCGGCTGGAAAAGACCTCCGAGATCTCCGAGTCCAAACTGTGACAGAACACCACCACGGCACCAAGTGCCACGTCCATTAATCCTTCCTTAAAGACCTCCAGAGACGGTGACTCCACCATTCCTCTGGGCAGCCCATTTCAATATCTAATCACTTTGCCTGAGAAGAAATTCCTCCTCATGTCCAACCTAAACCTCCCCTGGTGCAGCTTGAGGTTACGTCCTCTCGTTAAGGGAAGGTATATGTCACAGTCGGACGCGGCGGCAGCGTAACTTCCCGCGCACGGACGCACTGCCCGACCCCCGGCGGCCGACTCTGCCCACTCCCGTCCCGTCCCGTCCGGTCCCGCCCGTGCCCCCGCCCTTCCCCCGTTTCCCGGCGGCGGGAAGGAGCGCGCACGCGCGGAGCAGCCCCCGCGAGCGCGGCGGGCTCCGGCGGCTGCGCGCGCGGCCGCGGCCCCGCCCCGGCCCCGCCCCGCCCCGCCCCGCCGCGTGAGGCGCGCGCGCGTGTGGCGGCCGCGGCGGGATGTTCGTGGCGCGCAGCATCGCAGCGGATCACCGCGACCTCATCCACGATGTGTCCTTCGACTTCCACGGGCGCCGCATGGCCACCTGCTCCAGCGACCAGAGCGTCAAGGTGAGCGGGGAGCCGCCGGGCCTGGTGCTGGGCGAGTGGCGCGGCACCGGCCGTGCGCGGCCTACCGGGCTGCGGGTCCGGTCGGGCCGGGCCAGGGCGCCGCCTCGGGCTCGTTCCGCGGGAGGTCCCGGTGCTGTGTCGGAACGTGGGGGCGGGAGGCTTTGGCACATAATGCGCGTTGTGTTTGTGTGTGCGCGAACGCGTGTAAACACGGGAACTCCGCTTCCCACCTATTGCTGCAGCAGGAAAAACATTACCGACTGCTCTGCCTGCAGCTTGTTGTGTTTATTCAGCTGAAAATCTGTATTTGTTAAAGAATATTTACGAAAGAAACTACTGTTTCGTAGCGTAATCCGTGTTTATTATGGGAAAAAGCTGCTGTTGAAGTGCCAGTAAGCAAAAAGCCGGACCGTTCTGTGTGTGTGCTCTGGCAGCTTAGGGAAAGTGTAAAATACTAGAAGCATTAATTTTTACATTCCTTTAGAGGAAATAAAGTATCACTTTGCATTTACTTGAACGCAAAATTGATTGCTTTTCCTCTTTCTTGTGCATAGTGAGAGGATGGACAAAAATTCAGGAGTCAGGTGGATAGTTTTAAGAAATGTAATTTGCAGAGAGCAGTCATGGTTTTTATTAAGTCCAGATAAATGGTTGAGAAAGCCGGTTTTTTGGTAGAAAGCTGTGTCATATGTATATTAGGCTTAAGAACAAGGGAGAGCAGCCTCTTCTCCCTGACCACAGACTAAAAAGCAAATAACCAGCCACAATAAAACGCTCCCCCCAGAAAGTAGGCCAAAGCCATGGGGAACTCTGGTTTGGACTCACTACCTAGAGTTTGCAGTTCTGAAAAAAGATACCAGGAGGTAGGTTGAACACAGAAACTACGGTCTTCAGCAGTGTGATGTTACTTTCCAATCATAACCGAATCCTTTAAGAGATTGTTCAGAAGTTTTCCTCCAACCAGAGGGACAACATGACCCAGGTTGTACTAGAGGTCCTGAGTGGCAGAAGTGAGGTGACTCAGTAAAGCTTTAAAATGAACGAGTGACAAACAGGAGTGGATGTCAGATGGTGTCTTTTGTTTGGTTATGTTCATGACTTTCTACATAATTTTTCAGTAAAAAAGTCATAAATATGAAGATGTTTGGGAAATCAAGAGAGGGGAAGGTTCAGTGACTTGCATATGGTTAAAAATCAAGGCAGAAATCTCAAAGAGAAACAAGATCTGTTCCCCCACTACCCTGATGTCTATTTTGCTGTCCTGCTCCGCTTTTGGGGTGAGTGCTGGGAGCTGCATTAGGGTTTTGCAACCAGAGCTGAGCATGTGGCAATGCTGGGGCCTCTAGAATGAAACAGAATAGTGTAGTCTTGGAACAAAATGATTGAAGTATTGGGAATTGTAATAATTTCTCATCTATGTAATTTACTGTTTAAAAAGAGATCAAGTCAAACAATAGTGAATTTTGCAGGCAGGGCCTCCTCTCCCTACTTGTAATAGGCATATTTTCAAGGTTGAGTGAAGTGCAATTTTTTACTGAACCAGGTACAGTGTCCTAGATGAAAATGTTTAGTGGGGGGGTGTGTGTATATTTTTTATTTTTATTTTATATATATGTATATATATGAATGGCTGCGTCTTTAATGTACTACTCAGTAAGCTTTATTTACAAATTGTGTGATTGTATTTTGATTTCTCAACAGGTCTGGGACAAAAGTGAAAATGGAGATTGGCATTGCACCGCCAGCTGGAAGGTTTGTATTTGTAAAAATTACACAGACGTAACCATAATTTCTCCTTTGTTTTTGAAGAAACATGCTTCATTTTGGCTGAATTTTAGAGTAGAAATGCTTTTGGTTTGATGTAGATTCTGTATGTTTTGTGTGAAATACTTTTTCTTTGCTTTTATAGAACATCTCTAGTGCCTCTCATTTAAAGCAGAGGCTAATATGCAGTCTGCTCTTGTTAATACTTATGTTGGCAGACTTTGGTATCAGTAAACATATCAGTGGCTGGTGTTTAGGGAGTTGAAAACAGTACCTTAATTTTTAATTGAATATTTTCTTTTGCATATAGTAAGACTTAAAAAAAATAAAAGGTGGAAAAATTAAAAGGAAGACGTTTGGCTATTAATGTTACAGCTGACCTCTGTTTTCTGTTCTCCAAAACTTTTCTGAGAACTGTGTCATGTAGAGACTCTGCTTCATCTGGATAATTAGTGCATTCAGCTTCTGAATTCTTCTTAAACTTATATTTAATAGGACCACAATGCATTCATCCCTGTAAATGGAAATGCAAGGGAAGCTTTTGAATTCCCATTCTGTAAGAAAGGAATGTTGACTAGGTGTGAAAGAGGAGCTTCATATTAAAAAGAAGATTAGTAATGCTCTGCAAGTGCTTTTGAAAAGTACAGCAAGCTAGAAGTGAGCATGGTAGTGGCTGAAATTTGATTGACAACAAAGCTATACTTTTTGCATCAAGGCAGAATCATAGTTTGGAACTTGAAGTAGTAATAAATAATGCCTTGAAATACACTTGTAATAATTGCCTTTTAAACACTAATAGCAACAAAACTTTGCAGTGCTGGTTCGAATAAAGAACTGCAGCTACAAAGCTGCTATGTAACTTTGTATAAAAGAACATAGGTTTCAAAGGAGCAGTGTTACTACTTCCTAGAATCCTCTTCTGCAGAAAGTAATGAAAATACAGGGTCCCATGAACGTGGGAAGTATGCTTCTCTACAGTGTTTTGATGTTATCTTGCAGACACATAGTGGATCCGTGTGGCGTGTGACATGGGCCCATCCTGAATTTGGGCAGGTCCTGGCTTCCTGCTCGTTTGATAGAACAGCAGCTGTATGGGAAGAAATAGTGGGAGAGTCAAATGATAAACTCCGAGGGCAGAGTCACTGGGTGAGACTTCTTTTCTGTTGCTATAAAGTTCCTGATTTTGGCTATGTTTTGTTCATTCGTGGCAATTTGTTAATTTCAACACAAAGTAAGTATTTTTAAAACGTTTAAGAAAAACAGCTAAATAGCACATTCAGGACAGTTAGTGTCACTTATTATCACTATTTCATAATAAGATGTTCCCTGGCAAAAAACTTCCAGACATGAATTTCCATCTACAGTAGAATTACAGTTGTGGGGTTTTTCTTTGACAAGAGATAATTCAAAACAACACTGACTGTTCTTGCTCATCTTTCAAACAATAGAAAAGTTTGGTGGGGGGGGAATTTTTTGGTGGAAGATGTAAGCAATCCTATGAAATGGTGTTGTCAGACTTTGATTAGCCTTCTGCAGGAATAAATTTCTGATGGAAATTTCTTTGCAGGTCAAGAGGACCACTCTAGTAGACAGCAGGACATCAGTTACAGATGTGAAGTTTGCTCCCAAGCACATGGGTCTTATGTTAGCAACCTGTTCAGCAGATGGAGTTGTAAGGATCTATGAAGCTCCAGATGTGATGAATCTCAGCCAGTGGTCACTACAGCATGAAATCTCATGTAAGCTAAGCTGCAGTTGTATTTCTTGGAATCCTTCAAGGTATGTTATTAAAATGTAGGGTTTGCTTTATGACTGTAACAGGAAGAGAAAAATCATTCAAGGCTGAACTGCTTTGAATTCTGTTTGTGCAGAAGCACTTAATGGCTTTCCCTGTAGACCTAATGCTGTGTCCTGCTGATCCAGTTACTATTCTATTCATTAACAGTAGTCTGTGCTGAAGGTTTAGAGTACAGGCATTCACTTCAATGCATGGGATAGGATAAAATTTGATTTAAAACCTAGAATTGATCTACATTTAGCTTATGTGATTTGTCTTCCAAAACCTGAATGAAATATCACTAAATCAATCATTAAAAGCACTGCAAAGAATGCAGAATCTGCCATGAAAGTTGTGGCAAATACTAGACTACAGATGCAGTCTATTATGGAAAGTCAATTCTTCTCTCTGGGAGCATCATATTGAATTGCTAAATAATGTTGCCTAATGATTTCAGCTTAGTGAGTGTATAAAGTGGGCTTTCTAAACAACAGAGTGAAGATAGTGGTAACTGTGAATAGCATTTAACTCCTGTTTCTTTGTGATTTTTTTCTTGTGATATTTTGTAGTGTTTTGTTTCCTATATAGATAATGTATTTGAAATTTTAAAAATGGCTTGTTGTACTTTCTGTAGGATCTTTTGTAAATACAACAGTATTTGTTTTCACCTTTTAGCTCTCGAGCACATTCTCCAATGATAGCTGTAGGAAGTGATGACAACAGTCCAAATATACTGGCTAAGGTTCAAATTTATGAATATAATGAAAATACCAGGTATGTTAAATAACAATATATAACATTTGTGGGATCATAAAGTTGTTTATATTATATGGCCTTTTTTCCTGTCATCAGATGTGGAGTAGTAAATAATAATACTTTAATTTTGTCTCTGAGCCTTTGGATGGGAAAAGAGAGGGGCACCTCAGAATGGTAACTGATGTTAACAGAAATTATATTGATAATTGTATTCTCTGTCATTGCAGAAATGCCAGTGTTCTTACATTTTAAAGGGAGAGTTGTTCCTGTGTCTACTAAATTATATGTTTAATTTTGCACAAGGAATTAACAGCTGAAATTTGAGTTGTGTTGCACCAGGCTCTGTTTTGTTCAAAGCCCCCTTACAATGATTTTAAAGGCATGATTATAATGACAGAAAGTGCTCGTGAATTGTTCATGTTCTGTCGAAGTTCAGTTTGTACAGTCGAGAGTTCACAGAACCTGGAAAGGCTCGGAAGTTTGTGCATCACCACTTCCAATTAAATGATAACAGTGGAATTGTGTTTGATTGGGAGTGATCGATGTGGGAAAGGAGCCAAAGTGTTCTGTGGATTTTATGCCCAGCTTCAGGCAATGCTCTCCGTGCATTAACAATAAAGTTACTATAACTTACTAAGAAAATGAAATACGTGTTTATCATACAGCAGAGGAGGCAGACAATGGTCTACTTTAAAGCATGGAAAATTTAGTAAGTTACTGAGATGTAAATTCCCTTTAGATTTGTGAATGGAATGTTTCTTTTTATTTCCCTTTTCCAGTTGTAGACAAAAATGTTCTTTGTACTGCAATTCTTGCTTTTGTTGTATGACTTACAATAATGTAGCATACTGTACTTAGTGGCTACTGTATCTGATATGTTAAATTCCTGAAGAAATCTGCTTGAAATTATTGCCTAAATTTATGTTAAAAATTTTATTTTTACAAGTCTTACTGTGACTGTGTATACTTAACCGTTTTTCCTATGTCCACTATATCTGGTTTATATAATTTGCATCACTGGCGATTTTCATGGCATTAAAGATTTAATTTCTTGTGCTGTACAGGAAATATGCAAAAGCAGAAGCTCTGATGACAGTCACAGATCCTGTACATGATATTGCATTTGCTCCAAATCTGGGAAGATCCTTCCACATCTTGGCTGTAGCAACCAAAGACGTACGAATTTTCACACTAAAACCTCTAAGGTGAGCTTAAAATGAAGATGGTTTGGTGTGATGTGATGCATACTATACACTCTTGTTTAAATAGTCTCTGTAAAGCAAAAGTGGTAACTTAATGTATGCAGGATTGTTTTTAGCAACCTGATTTTTAAGGTGACAAGATTGTAAGCAAGGTTTTAATTTTGTCTGAATACATATCTAATAACAGTTGTTATATGAACTGCTTGAAAGATGTAGTCCTCTCTAACATAATGTTCAAGCTTAGACCTTTGAACAGTTGTGTGCAGAACTGTCACTTTTCTCTTAAACAGGAAAGAATTGACTTCATCAGGAGGATTAACAAAATTTGAAATCCATATTGTGGCACAGTTCGATAATCACAACTCCCAGGTGTGGCGAGTGAGCTGGAATATTACAGGGACAGTGCTTGCCTCCTCTGGTGATGATGGCTGTGTTAGGCTCTGGAAGGGTAAGGTCACCCACCTGAAACACACTAACTTTGTAGTCTTAGAGTTAGTGTCCATTTTAGATTTGTGAAAGATAGATGTTTTTTCTATATTTCTGTTGATGTTTAAGAAAAATAGAATTCAGAAATAACTTTCTGTGCTGCAATACTTGCGTGATTTAGGCTGCTGTGAATAGTTGTTACTGTACCCTGAAATTGTTTCACCAGACTAGAGCTACATAAAATTGTCATTTAAAAGAGTAAGATAGAAGTTTTCCTGCTGCTAAACCCAGAAAATCTACATTCAGTCACAATGTCCAGGCAAAGTGGCTTTTTTCTGTTTACATTTTTGAAAGAAAACAAAAGAAAATAACCAAATAGATGCACCTCCCCCCATGAACCAAACTAAAAAAATCCCCCCATAATCCCCACAGCAGCAACGAAAACCCACTGGTGGTTTCCTTACTCATTCTCATCTGTTCCTCAGTATTGTAATAGTGGAAACAGTTTTAAAGTATGGATAGACAGAGAATATTAGGCAGCTAAGGGGCCAGATCCTCAGCTGTTTGGAATTTATATATTGATACTGAAGTTCAGTTCTGATTCACACCAGGTGTGTGTCAATTGAAACATATTGGTAGGGAAAGCTGAGCTTCAGAAGAGAAACATAACAGTTTCTGTATATCTGTGTTTGCAGCTAATTACATGGACAGCTGGAAGTGTACTGGTATACTGAAAGGTAACGGGAGTCCGGTGAATGGTAGTTCTCAGCAGGGAATTTTTAATGCCTCTCTAGGTTCAGCCAATACAAGTCTACAGAATTCACTAAATGGATCATCTGCCAGCAGGTAGGTTAATTAGTAGAGAGACTGATTTTCAGTAAATAGCTTTTTCTCTGAATCTTCTTAATTCCATTTAGCTCTCATAATTGTTTTACATGTTTCTAAAGTGCAACGTCATTTATGGCATGAGTACTTCTACAAGCTCTTCTGGTTTGCTCTGTGGTGTTGTCTATTATGCCATGTTAAGAGGAAAATGAACCAAACAGTAGTCATACTGAATCAGTCCGTATAAACAAGCAATGTGAACAACTATTTTCATTTTTAGTCCTTTCACATTATTAAAAACAACATTTCTGAAATAGTTTCAAAGAAGGAGAAGTTTCGTCCTACTGGTGTGTGACTGCACTTTTGCTTTAGATACATGTTTAAAAGTGAAGCAAAAGTACCAGCAACAAACTCTGTTTTTCTCTGGGATAATGTAGCAGAAGGGAAGGAGGAAAAGCTACTTCCTAACATACGGTTTAAACAATCAAATGTTAGTCTTAGTTTACTTGGTTTTGCAGGTGTGTAGCGTCGATTGAATAAAAGTTTTGTGGTTTTTTTAATCTTCATATGGCATTCATATTACATATAATTTGCCTTAATCTCTGTTAGGTTTTTATTCTGTAATAATTGTTGTTTAGTGGGTAAATTTTACTGCCTCTTCTGAAAAAACATTTTAATTTGTGCATGCTGAAATGTAGAAATACACTGAGTTCTGCATCTGTATGGTGCAGTGTGTACCATCAGCTTTACAGGATTGTAAGTCCTGCATAAGGATGCGATGTGGCCAGATTCTATAGCAGCAGTTTCCAAGTTTTGTGGCCACCTTTGTTTCAGATGCCCTGGGATAGCTTCCCTTTCCATCCATGTGCTGCTCATGCGGGTTGTTTTACAGTTTGGAATGCTTATCAGTAAAGTTTACTTTTGGAGAGTAGCACCAGCCTGCCCCCTCCTTCCCTTTCAGCAGTCAGTCCTGAATGGCAGTTCAAGATCCCTAACCTTGTTGAACTGAGAAGAGGTTTCACATTTTCCTCACAAGATAAACGGGAGGACAGGAAGTGGTAATGGCCTGGTCCCTACAAGAAAGGGCAGCAGAATGATGTTGGTCATGGCTCCAGGTTCTACTTGCAGTGTAGCAAATGAAATGCAGCCCTGCCTTGGAAACGGTATATCCAGAGCTGTGTAGCTGTATTTGCTTGGGCTCCTGTGGGGAAATGCAGGCTGTTTTACACCTCTTGAGCATAGGGTGTGGTTTCACAGTCTCCTTATCTAAGACTGTGCTGCTGGCAAGACTAGCTGTCCCCACCCCACTGGTGACTCTTCTCCTGTCCCTGACCTTGGTACTAAGCCATTGTGAAACTGAAATTTCTGGCATTATTTTAGACTCCCTTCATAGCTCTGTATTTTGGAAGGTGTTTTGTTTTGGTTTTTAATAAATTATTCTTGCCTCCAATATGTAACAAAATGTTAATTCCAGAATTAAGTCAGTGGCTGTGGAATTTCCAGACATATGGAGTCTTGTCCTAGGATTGAGCCTTATTATAAAAGATACACACTTAAGTATATGTTTTCTTTTGTAATGACATTGGCTCAAGTGGTGTAAGCACACTTGCTAATTTCTGTGTTACTGTTAACATGATGATAAAGATTTATGCATTGACATTTGACTAAGCAGGTATTCTACACATAACTTACTTTGACTGTACATGCTCCATTTCATGTCTCTACATTTAAACACTTAGAACAGCTATAGCAGAGGCAGATCTGAGAAAGATTGTAAAAGCACAATGACCAAAGTAGATTTGTACTCAGAATAAATTTCAGAACAGGTGATGTAGATTGTTAGGAAATAAACCAGTAGGGCTGTATTATGTTGATGTAATTGTATGTCTAGATTTATGATACAGTTTCCATTCTCCATTTGTATTATGTCCTTTTTAACAGAAAGCAGAGCTGATACCAAGCTAACTGGAGTAACTTTGGTGTTTTGCTGCTTGTTGCATGCACACAGGAATGGAAAACGAACTCCTTTTTCCCTTCCCCAACGCCGTTTGACCTCTCCCAAGACACCAGCAGCCTGCTAACTACTAAATGCTGTTCAAAAAGCCTTTTTAAAACATGTTGTGTGCGTTTTTTGTACTAGCCTGCACAGTTTGATACTGATGGAATGCCTGATAGAAAAATATTTGGAGAGGCATCTTGTTTGGAAAAAACCATAAACAACCCACCCAACCCCCAAAACTTCCATCAGAACGTATTTTTGAAAGCTTGTCAAATTAAAAGATAGTTCATGATTTAAAACAAGAATTTTTGTCCTTGATTGGGATGGGAGGAGGGAAATGACCATTACAATAACTTTCATTAAAATTGTTTTGAGAACCAATTTGTTTTGCATTTCAGAGTGTTCAGCATTTGATTAAGATTCCTAAACATTACAAGGTTGTAACTGCTTTGTAATATATTCAACTGTTAGTTCTAAAGGAATAAGAAAACTGTTTGACAATTGTACAGATGATGGCTTTTAGTAGTTCAGTATTGTTTCATTTATATTCTTTAGTATGACATCAAATAAATGTTTTGTAAGTACTGGCATACTTTCTTCATCCTAAGAGAAGTACTTTTTCTGATATGTATTTGTACATTCCTAGGGTAGTTATTACAATTACATGGAGTACTTAAATTCTCTAAACATAGTATCCTTAAAAAATGCAAACACTTTAGCCATACAAAGATATAAACCAAAATGCAGCTTGTTGTTAATTGTCCCATAATTTCATTAATTAAGTGATAGCTGTTCCTTGATGTAAATCCACAGAATTGTAAACAAGACATGATGTAGTTACACTAAAATGAACAAGTGTTACGGGTAAGTTCTAATAAAAACAGCAGCAAAATGGCATGGAGTGGCATAATTCTGAATCTTGCGTTCACCAGGAATCTTGAATTTACACTGAGGATTTTGCAGAAATGTGTAAATAGATACAATAGATACTGTATTTCATTCAAAGTAGTTTTTCTCTGTAAATGTATATTATTAATGTAAAAACAATTATGTTTTTACGTCTATTCTAGAAATGCTGTGAAATTAATCTGAGTTAGATTCATATACAGAAAATGTACTTTGATAATATTTAATGTATATTTTGTGTCATAAAGAAAGCATTACTGAAAGCTGTTAACAAACCACACAAATTCTGGGAGAATGAAAGCCTGTTAATAGCTGTACTACAACATCCTTTTGATTTCCAAAGCAATCCATTCTTTTGTAAAAATGTATGCTGTGACTATGGTATAATTTTCAATGAATTTCAGTGGAAAAGACTGTATTATATTGTTCTAAAGGACAGTTTCTGGATTTGTCTTGTTTTGAATTACAAGCCTTGATTTCTGCTATTATGTTCTATTGGTTTTGGCATGGATATACTAAAGCCTTTTTTTTTTTTCCAGCATGTCTTTTCTCCCCTTTGGTTCTCCTTGTATTTACTACCTTTCTCTTCTTTTCTTGTTTTTTGTTTTGTTTGATTTTTTGTTTTGGTGTTTTGTTCCTTTCTTAATTGTTTCAGGTATTTCTTTCCCCCTCTGGATTCCCCACGGGCTGGATCGAGATGGTCCAGTCATGCCCAGCTCCTTCCTCCTCCTCCTCTGATAGAGCAGTCTTGTGATGCTGACACTGCCAACCTCCAGTATCCTCACCCTCGCAGACGATGTGTATCTCGGCCTCTTAATCTTTTACCTGAGAATGAAGGGGTTTAATGTGTTACTTTAAATAAATTCTGAAGGGCCTGATTCTGGTATTTGTGAATGCTTCCATTTCCAGCTACCTTCGTATTCCTTCTCTGGTACTGAAGACTTTTTTTAAAATGTGGAAACTTCTTGCATGTTTTGCAAAACAAACATCATTTAGAACATGCTATTTGTGTATCAAAGGAGCGTTTTAATTTGTACCCTTTGAACTATGGCACCACCTATAAACAGTATTAGCCACGAGCTCTTTATGGAGTAGCTGACTTCAATGTGCCTGTCCCTTTTATTTTTTTTTCCCCTGCTTTTTGAAATCAGTTTAGTATGGTCTTTAATTTTTTCTTTTTGTGTACTGCATTTACATGTGAAACACATTCTCAAAATTAGACATGCCTTCAAGACACTTGTGAGTGAAGAATGATATTGGATCAGCTTGTTAAAGAAACTAAACCATTCCTGTGTATACTGCAGCAAAATAATTCGAAGTGTTTGGTTACTTAAGAATTTTTCATCTTGCTGTATAAATATTTAAATTTTATAATTGTGGTTGACTAATAAATTTGTTCTGAAAGGTCTGTATTTGTATGCTTTTCCTTGTTATAGGCTTTTTTCTTTTTTAATAGGTTCCTGATGAAGGAGGTTTTTTGATTCAGGTGTCCATTCTTCTAGCTCTGCTTTTGTGCCATTCTGGATGTGCAGCTGCATATTCCAGGTCTGTGCCAGAGGGTGTGCTCTGACTTTTCCCATGGGTGTACTGAAGGTCTGCAGAGACTGCTAGAGCTGTTGGATTTCACATTCTCTCTCAGTTTTTTTCCAGTGACTGAATTAAATCAGGACATTTTGAAGAAGGAGTGCTGGCTTGAAAAATGTCAATTGTCTTTTCTGATGTCAGCACAGGAACATCACTGCTGTGGATCAGTGTGTTGGCACTGACTCAGACTGGTGCCAGACAGGCAGGAAGATAATGCTGGATAAAGAATACATGGTATTCCCAGGAGTAGCATTATTGCACAGGATGTGACTGCTGAGTTTGTTGGGCATACCCTGGGGGGAGGAAGGAAAGAGGAGACCTCTGTGCAACAGAAACCCAAAGTGTAATAGTGTATTTCAATGTGCTTCAAAATGGACTTATCCTATTTCCCAGACTCGACCACTACTATGAGGTAAAGAAGAGGGTAACCTGCATTTTTCCAAAGTGACAAGTTGTGAAGTTTTACTGAAAACTTCATTTGCTCAGATCCACTGCATGTGTTTCTTTATTTCTCTCTGAGGAACTGAGTTTTAATTTAAAAACCCACGAGGTAGACCAGTGTTAGGGGGTGCTTGCTGAACATGTGTGGAGGGTGACTGCTGATACTTTCCAGCCAGCAGGAACGGAAGTGTGGAAGAAAAAAAAATGTTATACACCTTTTACCAGAAAAAGTCAACACAAAACCATCCCAACTTTGTATGGTAAACAGAAATGTTACATGATTAATCGATAAGGCTTCAATGGGGGTAGAAAGTAACTATTCCTCTGAGGGAGAATGAATAATTAAAAATTACCAACACTGTGATACTGGGATCCATTCCTAAACCAGAACAAACTGTTTCTGGGTATGCAAGCAACGGAACATATTTTTGAAGTGTTAAGCCACTTGAATAATTTCTGTCTTAATCCTTGAAGAGGTGACAGAATAACCAGTTACAGTAATGACATTTTTTTGCAGCTTCTAGTACTGCATTGTTTATTCAGCATGGTCACATTATTTTCCTCTGTGATGAACACATTATTAGATACCCTAATTCCAGTCACACTTCTTACTAATGGAAACGTGCTGTTAGTTTCAGTGTAAACAAACAAGTCATGTTAGAACACAGTGGCCAAGTTTAACCTCAGCAAATGAACTCGGGTTGGTTTTGTGGCTGATGTCTGCCTTGCCCCCTGCCTGCTATTTTGTATTGACCTCTCTCCAGACCAGGACCCTTCAATCCGTATCCTTGACTTTCCACCTCCACTGCCTCAAACTCATGCTTCCTTCTATTCCCTTGACTCAAGCCTGTGAACTGTGCTTCTGTGCAGGATCTGGACCCTTCAACATACGCAGCAGAACTCTAGGAGGGAAGATTATAGAAAGGCTTTGAAAGGGATAATTACAGCAGGTACTTGGAATATTTTAAATTTATCCAGCACTTTGTAAGGCTGCTCTCCCTTTTCTTCTGAAAGGATACCCACAATAGCCCTTCTACTGTTTCTGTGCTTGGAGCACATCTCAGCTTGAACTTCCAGGATTAGAAGTTTTTGGGTCTTGTAGCCATGAGATGGCTTTGGTGGTTTTCTTTGTTTTCCTTTGTGTGTGTGTGTGTGTGGTGCTTTTGCTTTTGTTGTTGTTTGGTTTTGTTTTGAACATATTTGAATCCATATGAATTTCTGATTATGATAAATGTGGATTTTCACTCTTGTAGATTCTTGTACTCTCCGTACCAGGAATACGACTGTAGAAGTGCATTTTGAAAACATCTTGCACAGCACTGATTTTGATGTAGATCTGTTGAAGTTGTCATGTGCACACACACACACGCATAGGTATGTTTGGAAGGCATCAGATCTCATCCTCTACTTAAAAAAAAAAAGTGACATGTACACTTCAGCACGGAAATGAAATTTTCCATGGTCCGCACATAACCTAAAACACAACGAATTCCACCTCAACATGAGGAAGAACTTCTTTACGCTGAGCGTGGCAGAGCACTGGAACAGGCTGCCCAGGGAAGTCGTGGAGTCTCCCTGTCTGGAGACATTCAAAACCCACCCGGAGTGGGTCACCTGCTCTAGGAGACCCTGCCTTGGCAGGGGGCTGGGACTGGGTGATCTCCAGAGGTCCCTTCCAACCCTAACGATTCTGTTGCTCAGCCTCATCTAACTGATTCAGATGGCAAAAACCGGACAGAAAACAAAGCCGGGAATATGAACAACGTCACACGAGTTAATCCGACTGAAGAGCTTTTTTTTTTCATTTTTAGGTAGGACGGGGACAGCAGGGTCGGGCGGGATGTTCAGCAGCCCTTTTCCCGGAAGACGCCGAGCTACTCACTGGTACCGGGATCCAAACCTGGCCGGTCTGAAAGCAAATACCTGAAACCAAGTACACCTATGACAGCATCCCCTTCCCCACGGCGCCCCGGTCGGAGCTAGCGCGCGGCCCCGCGTGCCCGTTCCGCGGGGACGCGCCCACTCCCCGCTCCCGCCTAACGGACGCCGGGACACGGCCGGGGGGCGGGGCCGGGCGGCGCCGCGCGCGCCGCGCCCAATCAGCGCCCCCGCCGCCCCTCGCCGAGCTGCCTCGGTGCCCGCCGCGGGCCGCGCCCGGCCCATCGCCGGCTCCCCGTGCGGCTCCGCCATTGGCTGCGCGAGAGGGGCCGCGGAAGTGGGAGGCGCGCGCGGCGCCGCCGCGCATGCGCCCCCCGGCCGCGTCGGAGGGGGCGGCTCGCTCTCGCGGCCGTTTCCGTTGCGCGCCAGGAGAAGGAACTTTGCCCGCCCGGCCGCTGGGGGGCGCTGCGGCGCCGGCGCGGGGCGGGTCCCGAGTTTTGGCGGTCTGTCCGTCCGTCTGTCCGTGAGCGCTCCCGCTCCTCCTGGGACCCTCGGGAAGGGCAGAGCCCGTCTCCCGCTCTGTTTGGGCAAAAAGGGGGTCGTCGGCTTCCAGCCGCTTCCCCGTCCCCGGCCTGCGCGGCGGAGCGTGGCCGGTGAGCAGCCGCAGCCTTCCCTCCGCGACCCGTGGTCACACAGAGTTGGTATCGCCTCAGGTGCTCCCTGGAGGGGCCGGGGAGGGAGGAAGGCAGGCTCGGACTGCCTCGGTCCGGGCGGCTTTGCAGGCTAAATATAGGCTGGCACGTCTCGCGGCGGCGCTTCTGTGACTCGCAGGAGCACCGCTCTTTTTAGGCGGTCCAGGAAAGCTGTGAAAGTGTGTCCCCCAAAAGTCTTGGCGGCAGAGGACTGGGAATAGTTCTTAAGCACGTTCGTGGATAAAGCGGGGTTGCCCACGAGTACTGGCAGTGATGTGTGAGTAAAGCGCGTTGCCTTGTGTAAGTGTGAAACTGTTCGGATCCTGCTTGCAGATGCTGCCGGACCGGGGCTGATAGTGTTGCCGGGCCGAGGGCTGTTCCAGGCAGCGTGTGCAGGGTGATGGAAGACTTCAGGAATATTGCCGACGAGACGTTCCCGAGCTTGTTGGGCCATTCCTTCAACAGCAGCGCGAGTGTCGTCTTTGAGAATGTCACCGTCTCGTCCAACCCGGGGTTACCTGTGGCGGCCTCCACTGTTGCCAGGAGCCAAGCGGGCGGTGACAACAGGTGAGGGTGTCAGTAAGTGCCACTCAGTAATATAAAAAAAACAGTTGAAGCATTTAACTCTGGAGAGTAAAAATTAATTTCACAGATTTCTTGGTCGGTGATAAAACTATTTACCAATCAGTATGTCAGTAATCAGCAACCACAGGTTTGTTTGTATTACCAGTGAAAAATCTGCATTTAATTTGTAACAAGTAAAATACTTAACATTTACAAAAATTGCCCTTTAAGAGTAATTTAATTTTTAGACTGGTAACAGTCAAGTTTCTTTTAACTCAGCTCTTCAGCTTAGTATACTCAAGTTTAAAGTTAGTAGAGGAAAATATGTTTTTTACGCGTGTGTTCTCTTAACTGCTCACTGAATTTACGTGAATCTGCCTCTTTTTAGAATGTGTAAGAACTAGTGTTATGTATAAGAATTAAAACTTGCTCAGCAAGAAATAGAGCGAAGAGTAACAAGCCTTTGCACTTAACTGCTGTCCTGTTACTTAACAACAAGTAAGGTGAGACTTTAATACCCTGTCTTTCCAGAAGTGTGTGCTCCAGAAGGACACCACTAGCCACTAAAAACTATAACGTGGTATTTCTCTAAGGAGCTACAGAAGACTGGAGAGGATCATTCAGGATACACATGTGTATCTGTAAATACAGATTAGCTAAAAACTGCTAAAATATTGAAATAACTTTCAGGAAACAAGTGGTCATTAATATGTTTTTTTTTCCCCCCAACTGTTTGGAAAACAGGAACAGTGCATTAGAATGACTCTGATGTGTGTTTTTCCTTTCCACATTTACAGGCTTTCTGATGACTGTGCATCCTATTTAGAAGGGAAACATTCACCTCTATCAGGATCTCCTCACAGCAGTCAGTCAGATCCTGAGCCAGTGGAAAGATTTGCCCTCTCCTTTCGTGGTGACATGTAAGTGAGGTAGTTAAAATCTAATTCTGTCCTAAAATGCAAATACCAGTAAGTTAGTATGTAGATTTATATGTACTGTATGGCTAATTACGGGCTACTTCAGAACTGAATTGCGGAGTTGAAAACAGCAGGTAAAACCTACTGGCCTGCAGTAACTGGAGAGCTCAGCTGTGCTTTAGCCTGTTAGCTTACAGTATTTGGCAGCCTGGCAGCTTTTCCTACTAAAACAGCTCCTCCATGGTTTCTGAAGAGGGGTAGTGCCAGGCCTTGTGGAAGCACCCTCTGCAGTGGTGCCACTTAGCCTGTGCAGCCCTACATGGGCAGCATTCTGCTCTTTGATTGACTAATTGGACTTCATGTACATGACAGGAATGAATCTTCAGAAGTAATGTTTTCTAGACTGTGAGGTTTTGTGTTGTAGTCACACAAATTAAAAATGTCCTCAGCATGATTATTTCATTGACTTATCTGAATGTGGCCTGTATTTACCTAGTTCACATAATCTAGAATTAAGCTGATGTTTCTGGTTCATGTCATGTGTGTGAATAGCATTTTGCACTGATTTAAATATGTTTTGGGTAAGTATCAAGCAGTTTGTGTACAGAAAGGAGCAACAATTTCTATTAAATTTGCCTTCCTTGTAGCATCAGTGATTGGTGTTTCTTAGGAAATAGTTAGTGTTAGTGATACACTTGAGAAAGCATTGCTGAGTGGTGGAAGTGTTGGAAGCTGTTGCATAGGTTATTCTAACCAAGGTCAAATTTGTTCCTGTTGTGAGAGAAACTGCAATGTGTGTCTTTCTCACTTTATTGGACATACTCTAGGCAGTATGTCCCTATCAAAACAAAGAATATAAGATTTGAGAGGAAGTCAGTGTCTTGATTGTACTCCAGTACTTAAGAAAAGAAAATACAGAACATGGAATAGTTGTGTTTTAGATTTTCAAATGTAAGTTTCATTTATTTATCTAAAATATCGAAGCAAAAGTATGGAAATTTTAATATCTGGCGTGATTAGCTGATCAGCCTGTGTGAAAGTTCTGTAAAACCAGAAGTGAAGGATAACTTTCCTGCATAATTACAAAAGCTGTTACTTAACTATGTGCAATTTCCGCAACTCATGTTCTTTATCATTTGGTCCCTTATCTAGTGTAACAAAAGGTTTGGTGAAATCTTGTCAAGTGTTTGATTTGGTCTCAAGTGGATCATGGAACTCGGCCAGAGTAGATCCTTTTGTCCTTATACTTGTCTCTCTTTTTACGGAAATGAAAGAGGAGCAAATAGGTAGAGAGGCATATGTTGCATGAAATTTCACTATTTGTTTCACAGTTTAGATTGTGAAACTGAAGTCCTTGTAATTTTGATATGTATTCTTTTATTGTAAAATGACAGGTCTCTGGAGTCTATCCTATACTGAAAACAACTGACTGAGACAAAGCAGTTGGAGACTTTTTCAAATCTTTATCTTGAGAGATGATGGTCTGTGTACCTCACTGATTTTTTTATTGAAATAATTCTCTTTCTAGGGAAATGGCTACACAAATTGAAGAGCCTCAGACAGCTTGTGTTAGTTTGAAAGAGACCCACTCAATATATGGAGAGCAAGCTCAGAATATCATTGAGCATTCAAATTGCAGTCAAGGTACCTTACGTGACGTTTTTCCAATTGAGCGCTTGGAAGGTATTAAATTTTGAGAAAAATGGTGTACTTATTTTCAGTGTAATGAGCTTTTTATGCTACAGAAGTCTTCTTTTGACCCTTTCACTGTTTTATGGTGGATCATAAATGAGTTTTGAAAAGTAATCTCTTGGATTTGAGCGAACTGAAAACAGAGAAAGCTGTTGTTGAGTGGTTGACATGTTCTTGGACTTCTCCTCAAAGTACAAAGCTATACAGGAAGTTCGTGAAAATAATGTTTGTTACATAGTACCATAATTAGAATGCCAGTAGTAATCTGTCTTAGTTCCAGGAACTTTGTGGAAGAAGTGTATGTAACTTGTTCTCTACCCTTTCTGTTTCAGTAGGTGTAAGGCTGCAAGCATCTCTTCTCTTGCCCTATTCCAACTTGTAGTAGATGTCTTTCATTGTCTTTGTAGGAGGTTGTAGATGAAAAAATAGTTTTGAATACTTGCTGTGAAAACTATGCTTTTTTTGAAGTATGGATAGAGCAGTGGAAGCAAAATAATATTCCCAAACTTATTTTGAAAGCATGGTGACTGATACGAAGCTTGCCTGAGGTTTTTGCTAATGCCAGTTCTGTGATCAAATTCTACTTGTCCCTTAAAATTCAATAAATATAGTTAGTAAATATATACTTTTAGACATTATCCTTTTCCAAGCTTTAAGTATTTGTATAGGTTTTTGTGAAGTATTAATAATTTTGACAGATAACATGTTCAATTAAAAAGTACTGTGGCCTGTAATATAAATAGACCCTTATTAAAAAACAAGTTCTAACAGGGAAGTGTTGACTTCAGTCATTTGTTATGGTAGTCTTGAGGAAGTGGCAGTAACTGGCAACAAAATGATGATGCTTTGGAAAGCTGAGACTGCCCGGTGTTTGGACTTGATAATGCCCAATCAGATTTAGTTGCTTGATTTTTAACTTGTTGTTTGGAAATTTTCTTTTATTCTCATCTATTACTTAAGAATTACGAAGCTTTTTTGCTAAAATCTCTATGTGCAAGTCTAAAGTGTTCTCTGTCTTGTGGGACTTGCAACTGAATTGTATGTGGATACAACACATGGACAAGTGGAAGCTGCTTAGAATGATCCATAAAAAGAATTGGTCCAGTAGGTGAAATGCAACAGTGGAACAGAACACTTATCCCTCCTTCTGCTAGTACAAACTGTGGCTCCTTACTTTCTTGCACTGCCTGTGGAAATCCTTAAGGCAGTAAATATCTTTCATCATTTTTAGAGTTCTAGCCCTGATGAAGCCCTGCCATTTTAACAAGATCCTTTAGATCGTTGTCATAAGAACATACAAGGTTTGGTGCTGTGGTAATGTGTATGTTTGGGTTCTTTCTATGGAGTACACCAAGACCTTCCAGAGGCTCTGTTTACTGCCTTAGAGAACAGGTAGCACTTACTATGTTCTCATGTTTTACTACTAAAATACTGCTTACGCCACTTTCTTATGTTTCAGATTTGCCAGCTGGAATATGTTTTCTTCCAGACATTAAGGAGAGCAAGGTAAAAGCTTTTCCAAATACAGTGAAATTAAGTGTTTTCTAATACTAATATTTTAATAGACTTAATTCTGTGAGAGGAGGAGGGAGGGAGTTGAACTATGTTTATTGTCTTATGTATACCTTAAGTTTGTAAAGGTACTGGCATGCCTCGCTTTGCCTCCATTTTGCAGATCACTTAATTAGTACCATGGGAGCATGACTCCGTCTAATCTTTCTCAGTTGTGAAAATTGTTGTTTGCTCCTAGCCTCTAATGTCTTGTAGTTCTATGTCAGTGTAAGGACTTCGCATTTTATCCCAGTTGTAGTCTACCTTAATGAAGTGTCTTTTGAGAAATTTTTTGTAGTGCTTTTGGAAATTGAAGTAGACAACACCAGAGCTAGCAAATAGCTGCAGGTATTGACAGGTGGGGTTGTGCTTCACCTGTTTTTAGAGATGTTAGAGATGTGTTAGAGATGCTGACAGTTTTGGGCGCAGAGATACAATACAGACAGGAATGGGAGATCTCCTGTTCCTTGTGGAAAACATGTATCAGGTTGCAGCCAAATGCTGTCCAATACATATTCCTTAATGTGTCAACTAGTATTTTGATTTAGTTTTCTGTCATTTGATTTTTGTAGGGGCCACAGTGCTCAGTGAGTTGCAGTTGAATGCTTGCAGAATGCCTTCCGAAAACCATAATTAATTTTCCTTTCAAATTCTTTACTTTCTGAACTTTGACTTTTTTTGCTTTGTGTCAAACATTATCTGTTCATCACAAAGAATGTGAGACTAAATCTGTACCAGACATTACATCATGCTGTTTTTAAAAATCAGTCAGCTATAGAAAAGATAGAATATTTGCTGTTAGCTAGATTCAGCTGAAATACTACTTTTTGAGTAATTCAGTGTGCTCATTTAGAGAAATTTCCAGCAAAGGTTGGATCTGTGTATACAATTTCTGAAGAAGCACTGTTTTAACAGCATAGGAAACAATTGAGAGATGTCTTTGTACATTTAAGTTGGGATTGCAGCTCAATGAATGATGGAAGGCAGTTTTTTCAAGTGTAAACTCTTTAACGCAACGTTTCAGTTCTTTATTTTGAAGTCTCTTGACTTTGGTGTCCTTCAGATGCTTTTTTGCTCATCCCCTTTAATGATCCCCGTGTTTCTTGCGTGCATCCATTCTGGGAGCTAGCAGGCAAAGTCCATGGGAATTAGAGTGTCTCCTGGGATAAGTAAAAAAAGTGTGTGCGGAGTTTTGCAATATTATTAACCTCATTGATTGCTTATTATTAACTGAATTCATGAAGTGTCTTTTGACACTTTTGACACTTTTGTAATTTCTAGAAACATTTCTTTATGGGTGCTTTTTGCAGGTTGGTCCATCTGAACCCTCCGAAAAGCTGATAGAAGGTGCTATCTCAAGTGTTCATCTTAGCAATAGTCTTTCAAGTTTTTTGGAGAATGAGAAACTCTCATCTCTTCTAAGCTCAGATGAAGATTCCACTGGTAGGTGTGTTTATAACTCTTGAGTCTGAGTCTGTAATTCTGACTCAATGTTATTGCATACTTGAGAAGAAAGATTCTGTTTTACTGAAGTATTTCATATTGGACTGTGCTTGATAAAAAAAGTAGTATAACAATATTAAAGAAAGCTGTTCTTTGGAAAACCGACTTTTTAAATAGTAACAGGAGTAGGCAGCTATTGAATTTGTCAGAGAAGGTCACATTTGGAATTTTAATCTAAAAAATTAAACAGCAGTCCTCAGTTACTGTGAATCAAAGATACAGGTGGCAGCGTGGGCATTGATTTAATGAAGTGGTAACTCCAGCTACATTTTCAGTTCAGATTAGTAGAGATAAAATTCTGTGGTGAAGAGCACACCACATGCAGTTAAAAAGGACTTTTGCTTGAGTTTTGAGTTCAGCTCTCGTTAGGTACTGCATGTGTGGGGTGACATCCAAGTTGGAAGTCTAGTTTACCTGCAGGCATAAAAGTGAGAGCTTGAGTTCTGTATCACTAAGCAAGAGTTTTGAACTTTTTGTGCCCTTCCAGTGGCTGCTGCAGAAGGGCAAACATGCTCTTCTTCATTAATGCAGCTGACTTTGCCCATGACATGAAGGATGACAGGGCATGTTAGATGTGTCTATGAGGAAGGCAGAGTGATCAATAGGTTTACTGTTGTGAGATCAAGTAGCCTTGCAGTCAAGTAGAACTGTGCATTTCTCCCATGGCATCTACTTAATGTCATGACTGTCTTTTGAAGTTTTGTTCTTTCTTGTTGCATAACTTCACTTGAGTGTTAAGCATATAAGAATTATGTTAATAGTTTGCTGAGTAAAATTACTATTGTTTCTTTTTTCACTCAAGAGGATGAAGTTACTTTTAATTGCCCTCCTGAGGAGTTGGTAGCTGTTAGCTGGAAATACTTGCCTACTGAGGGTTCCAGTACTGGTAAAGCTAACTGGTCTTTTTATTTTTATCATGCAATTTAGTATTTAGTGTAAATTATGGAGTTGTTTTGATAGTATGTCAGGTGATATAAAATGTCAGTTAAAAGTGAAAAGGAGGTTTTCTTCTCTTTCCGTAGATGATGATATTGATGATGAAGAATTCTTGGATAACCAACTAGAAGCGTATTTTGAGCAGCTGATACAACCAGAAATTATAAGAGGAGACACCAACTTGCAGAAACTCTCAGAATGCTCTGCAGCACTGAAGCTTTCTGAAGATGGCTTACTGCAAGTAGGTTTAAAGTTCAAAGCTCAGCATGCCCAATGGCTTTTAAACACATTAAATGAAGTTTCAGTGGTTATATTAATTAGGTTCTTAAACAGAATTAGTTTTAACTGGGTTTTTTTTGTTTTATTTTTTTGTTTCTATAGCTATTAAGGCAACATGCTGGCACTTCTCTTTTATCATACAACAAGTTTATAAATAATCTTTTTGATCACTTTTTTTTTTCTATCTTGGATAGCAATGTCCAAGGCATTATTAAGGGTATAGCAACACAGAGACTTTTGTTTCAAGGAGAGTTAATCATTCTCTTAAGTAACTGGTAAGTGTGTGGAAGTTAAATGTAGGGCAGCAACAGGCTGGCTTGTGGTTTGCCTTTCAGCAACAGTTAGCTCCATTCCAAACAGGTTGCCAGGGACTAAATGCCTTTCCATTTTCTTGGCTTTGCAACAATGGATGTGATCCTAGCAGTCTCATGCTTGACCAGAGTGGAAAAGTGTGATTGATTTAAACGGTTAAACCACAGCTTCTGAAATTTCAGAAATTTCCCAACTGACATCAGAGTTTCCAAGCTGTGTGGGAAGTGATGTTAACCCTGTACAAGTACAGTACAGTCTGGATAGGCTACAGTACATGAAGGAAGGGATAAGTGGTTTTAGGAGTGAGAATAACAGAGCTCTGCTCTCTGATCTCAGGTCTTCTCTATTTGTGAAAGAAGTCCCTGCTTCACTGCCTTGTAGATATACAGTAGGGTAGATACAAATGGCTCTGAGTCTGATTTGGAGCTCTCATCCAACAATGGGTCAGCCAGAAGGGAAAGAGGAATGACACAGTACCCATGTTAAAGGGAATGAGAGGATGTAGTAGGAATAAGAAAAGATCCTCCCATCTTCTTGCTGTGTATGCTCTTGTAGGCACATGCATGGATTGGCATAGCCAGGAACTACTGTCCTTGGTGGTAGAGGCAAACTAGAGGTGCTGGCTATGGCAGTGTTGTACGAGTGAACAAAGTATTGTTAGTCTCTTCTCTACTAGAGAATTTTTTAACTAAAACACCCTGTAGTGTTACTTCTTTTTTCCTTTTGTATGCATATTCTAGTGGAACCTAAATATTTTATATTTTTTGTTTAAAGGAGAACTTTCAGGATTCTGCCAGTTACAGGGCTGTGGCTGGAATAGACTCTGGAAATGCTAGTGATGAAGATTCACAAAATGAAGGGATAACTGGATATCCTGTGAAAAGAGAAATGCTGCCCAGAGCAGTACAGCAAATGGTATGAAATTGCCATTTAAATTCCTATTAATCATGTAGAGTAAGACTGTAGTAGAAGATGGCAGTGTGTTTGAAAACTTGTTAGATCTTCAGCTAACCACCCAACCTTTCTTTACAAAAAATTAATAATACCACTTTGATTTTAGGCATGTTTTTCAAACATAGTGGACTCGGACTGTTTTGTATCTAGAACTTTTAGTACATGCAGTTAATAACTGTGCTTCTGACACTTTTCAAATGATTGTTGTTTTCGAAGAATTCCATGACTGCTGGGGATGTGGTGGATTCCTGTGCAGCTGCTGAGTTGCGATTAGATTCCCTGTATCTCCAGTTCATAGACAGCTGTAAAGCTGATGTCTCAGAAGTCCTTCCAAAGCAAGAAGTAGAGTCCTCAGTCTGTCAGGCTGCTTCTTCTAATGCAGAAGAGCTACCCACAGCAAGAGGATTTTTGAGACGTGACACCACTCCTGAAGTTCTTAGTGCAAATGTACCTCAGACAGATGCAACTGAATGTAAAGTTGGTCTTCCTGATACTTACCTGTCTCCAGCTGGGGATAGCTGTGAGAACTTAAGTTTAGCTACCACGGACAAAGGTAGGATGTTTTACATACAAGCTGTCTTTACATTAAACCTATGCATTTGTGACTGTATTCTATTGCATGGAAAAAGAAATAAAATTGTAAGCTAGGCATTTTTACTTAGTTGTAGGATTTGGTAATAAAAACCAATGTAGCATGAATTAATTCTGACTTGCTTTTGTTTTAAGAAACAGTGATTGTTGTATGTTGCGCTTAACTGTTACTTACTTGCTGATGAAATGAATTTAAGCTTGCAGTTGCAGCAACTTGAGCTCTGTTTTTTGAACTTGTTGCAGACTTCTGGCAAGGGAACTTAATCCAAAATTAAGACATTTTGCCATGTTCCTTTTTATTTTAATCCATAATGTAGCATTTGCTGTATCTTTCAGGTGATTTACCACACAGCATTGTCTATCAAAATGAGGAGGGCAAATGGGTGACTGATCTTGCATATTATACTGCATTTGATGAAGAACAAGATTTAAATATGTCTGAATATGATAAACTAAATGAGGAGTTCATTACTGGCTGTATGTAATTTTCTTCTTTTTTAGTTAACTCTTGTTGTCTGTAATAATGTTAAGTAAACTTTCTTCCTTTTTTTTTGTTTCACTTCAACAAAGCAGTATTTGGTGTGGCAAAGCCTCTAGGTTTTAGATACTGCAAATTATTTGAAAGCTGATGTTGATAGTGGTCTGTAGTGATACCATTATTTGTAGTTCATAGCTTCTTTCTGTGTTTCCTGCTCTTCCCATGAAGCATGCTTTAAAACAAAAGAAAAAGCATTCTAACGTTTGCCATTGGTACCTATTGTATGAGCTAAAGCAACTCCTCTCACTTCCACAGTTTTTCCTTTGGACTTAAATTATTGTTATCCTTTCTTGCAAGAAAAGAAGAGGAGTAGTTTTGTATGGCATAATGCTTATAAGACAGGAAATAATTATAAATGAGGAATTACTACAAAATCAACTAGAATGTGAATACAGTGTCAAAATTTCAGAGACTTGAAAGTGTTGAATTGGCTAGCTGCTGGTTTTTTTGTGAAGTCCCTTAGGAATGTCTTGATGCTGAAAAATGGTACTGGTACTGAAAAATGTTGGAGCTTATTGAGGGACTTTATGGATGCTAAAAAAGTTAGCAGAGAAATTTTCCACCTTTTACAGTCTTCTGTGAAAGTCTCTGTTCTCACGCAAACTAAGCTCAGAGACGGTTTGCTCTTTTGTAAACTATTTGCAGGTGCAGGGTGTTGTGAGAGTGCAGTGGGTATTGTTTTGGTTCACTGAAGAAAATACTTTGAAATAGGCATCGTAGCATTCAGCCAGTCATTCTGGGAGGTGTATGGTCAAGCACCCAATAATGTCATTTCTCTACTGTGAATCAAGTTATATAAACGAGGTGGTAGTTAATTAAATAATGCCATTTATCCTGAAATTCCGTGTTGTGATTCTTGCCGTCCCTGGGGGCAACAGCGACATTTATGGGACTCTCATCTTCCCTTGAATTCCAGGCTTTTTGAACCTCTGTTTACGTAAAAAGTTGGTTTTTATCCTTAAGATATGTCAGACTGATCTTCATGAGAGCCTGTATATTTGTCATACAGGCTTGGATAATACACGTGTAGTCCCATAGACAAGTTGATTCCTTAGCACCAAAATGTCGTCTGCTCATCTGTTTTATAACAGATTCAAGCAATGTGTGCAACAGCATTTCTCCTAGTCTATTCTAGTTTTCAAAGCTGCCATGTGGATGGGCTAATGTATTCTCAAAATGTCCATGGTCCACTCAAGGTTCTTCTTTCTTTCAAAGAGAATGTTGTGTAACACTGTTCATTTTGAATGAATGACCAGACAGGGTTGACTGGTTGAAATAATGTTGGTCAACACTGTAGTAGTTTTCTGATGGTCCAAGTAAATATCATCCCATTTGGGAGACACTTCCCCATCTACTATGTCAGTAATGTAGAACTCTTCCATTATTTTTCAAATGCCATTATATTTCAGACACCTTCCTGAATCTCAGACTTGAGTTGTTGAGTGATTAGAATATTTGACTGTTGGAAATTTTTCCAAGGCTACTTAGGTTTTTCCCACCTGATGTGTTTTTAAACACTTCCGCTTTCAAGTCAATGGGCTTACTTACCTCTTTTCATGGTAGATGATAACACACTGACAGGTTCCATGTGGTTGGCATTTTTCTGGCTGCTAGTCTGCTTGTCTGTCTGCAGTGGTGTTTGACAGCTGAAGAAATTGCATTTGTAAGGACAGAAAGGAAATGTTACATCTGATTCTTTGGAGTTTCATTTATGACATGTCTCTCTGTCAGCAAACTGTGCTCACACTGTGTTCTTGTATGGAATAGTGCAGGAGTGCTCAACTGACAGTGTTGGGTGCTTCAGAAAGTCTGTGGAGGCTGTAGGGCTCATATAGAAGAGATAAAGAACTGCTACTGCCTGAGAATTCAACTGGATAGAACAATGTGTCATTGATAGTGCCAGATTGCCTTTAGGAGATGAAGTTGGATTGTTCAATTCTTTCCTCAGAGTATGTATTGTGACTTCCCATGAGTAATTTTATGGACAACAGCTGTATTCACCTTACAAGTTTGCATCCATTCTCGGCTTTTGCCCTGTGCCTCTATGCCTCTGTGTACAAGGCCATGTATTTTTGAAGTTTTGATGAGTTTAATGATACATTTACATTGTAATCAGGTGGTAGAGCAGTACTTCTTGATCAGTTTTTCACATCGTTTTGGTGAAGAGACTTCTAAGAGTTAGTTGTTCTGTAGATGGTAACTGTGAAAATAATACAGGCATTTGAATTCAAAAGTAAGATTGAGTTATTTGGGCTGTTAATTTGCATGGGTTTTTCATGAACTGGTACAAGCCAGTATCTTTCTTTTGCTGCAATTCCAAAGTACCACCTTAATGTAAAAAATTTTCAGCCCCAAATGTAGTAAAGGTTTGATCAGAGTTAGCCATATTGTGCTTGGTTCTAGCTGGTATGGGTATCATAACCTATAAAAAGTTGTAGTTTAGCTTGGGGCTAAGGCTGTTAGAAACTTTCTTTATTTGCCACTAAGTTAGTTAGCTAAATGCTGATTTTACTTTGGCTTCTAAAGAACCCACAAACACTCCTTTAAAACTAATTTCATATAACTTTTCTCACCAAAATGGGATTGAATAATTCCTAGTGTGTCCCAGACTGTCTCAGGTCTAGAATTATATGTGCAATAACTTTCCATCAAATTGAGTTTAATGATGACAAATAGTAATGACAGTACTTAGTAACTTATGCCTTATTTTAATAAATGTTCTCTTTGGTTTTAAGCTGAAGCAGCAGCTATGATTGCACAAGACCAGGAAGAATTTGAGAAAGCACACAGGCTTGTGCAGGTAACTAATGATCTCAATGCAAACAGAATAGTTTTCTAATTAATTTACAAGTTGCAACTTCTGAAATCTCTTTGTTTGCAGGCAGGAAAGGTAGGCAGTCCAAATGCATCTGAATTAGCAAATATTTCATGGAAATCTGCTAATAGCTGCTTTCTGCCGAGAACATCTGATCTTCATAAAGATGCCAGCTATTTACGTTTGTCTTTGGGGGAGTTCTTCGGTCAGAGATCTGAAGCTCTTGGTTGTCTTGGTGGAGGCAGTGATGTGAAGCGGGTATGTATCTAAATGTTAATATTGAAACACAAGGAAAAGGCAAGATAAGCAACAAGTAGCACTAGTTTTGTTATTTTGTAACCAGCTCTGTTTCAGATCTAATTATCTAAGTTGATTTTGGAAGGAAATTCTCTCTGTCTGTGACAGTCGTCTGTTGACTGGTTTCCCGCTGGAATTTCTGATGTGAAGTGCTGGCTGGTGTTACTGATGAGTGTTGATCTTCACCTTTTGGTCAGGAACTAATTATGTGTAGGATTAGAGGGAGAAAAGTACATCATATACAGGAGGCTTGTTGGAGGTCCCAGCAAATTATCCACATAGTTGAGTGAAATGCTGCTCATACAGGGATATTTGAACAGTGAGGGCATCTCTGAATGATTGTTGAGAGTTGATGTGCTATCTGGGCAATGCCCAACTTTAGTAAAAATGTAATCGTCTAGATTCTGACTTACCAACATCTGTATACTTCTTGCATCTGTTGGATACCTGGTGCTTCTCTCATCTGCTGTCAGTAGACAGGATCTCATCTGTGTTTCAGACAAAAAAAAAGGTGGGGAAGTGTATACAATTGGAAGAAGAAGTCACACATGCTTGTGTAATTCATGTGTGTCATGAGGAATTGTTAGAGTTGGCATGTTCTGTCCTAAGCATTCCAAGGCCTAGGAATGTTAAAGACAAGAGCATTCCAAGTGGCAGACCATGCCTCCAGGCAGAGATGATGTGAGCATATGTACTTTATTTCTTTATTTTGAGTAACTGGTAAAGTAAATCGTGTCCTGGTTTCAGTTGGGATAGAGATAGTTTTCTTTGTAGCAGTTGGTACAGTGCTGTGTTTTGGATTTAGTATGAGAATAATGTTGATAACACACTGATGTTTTGGTTGTTGCTAAGTAGTACTTACTCTAAATCAAGGACTTTTGAGAGTCTCATGCTCTGCCAGTGAAGCAGGTGCACAAGAAGCTGGGAGGGCGCATGGCCAGGACAGCTGACCCAAACTGACCAAAGGGGTATTCTGTATCATAGAACATCCTGCTCAGTCTATGAACTGGGGGGAGTTGGCTGACAGCCATGGATCACTGTTCAGGGACAGACTGGGTATTGGTCTGGGGGCAGGGAGCAATTGTATTGTGAACCAGTTGTTTCTCTTGTGTGTTATTCCCCTCTCCTTCCTTTTCATTACCAGTATTATCATTTATATCTTGTGTCAATTATTAAACTGTTCTTATCTCAACCTACAAGGTTTACCTGTTCTTTCCAATTCTTTCTGTTGGGAGGAGGTGGGGAGTGAGCAAACAGCTGCATGGTGCTTAGTCACTAGCTGGGGTTCAGCCATGCCAGTTGCTAGTTTCTTTTATGTATGTTTGGGAAATGTAGTGTATGTATTTAGATTAGGCATTTGCAATGCTAGGAGGCACATCTCAGTGGTGTGAGAGATATACTGAGCAGGCACTGTGGGCCAAAACTGCTTTGCAAGCCCATTGAACCTATTTGTTAATTATTAAATTTACTCATGCTGTATTCTGGGATTTTTTTATAGCCATCTTTTGGTTACTATATTACATCCCCGAAGAAAAGGCAGCCTGTTGCTTTGCTAAGGCAGTCTGATTCATCAGGAGGTGACATCGGCCAAGAGATTTCACAGTTGTCTGAGGTGTTTTCAGGTAGTTATGGAACAGCTTTTTTTTTCTATGGGGCATTAAGGGAGCATGTGTATCCCAAGAATGCAGGTTTTTAGACAATTTCCTTACTGTAAATAAATTCCATGTTTGTTTGTTTGCTTTTTTCTTAGATGACTTAGAAGCACAAACAAAAGAACATGCAAATTTTACCAGCTCTGAAGATTCAGGGCATAGGGTGGATACTACTGCTGGAATACATGAAAACATTAATACAGAAGCTGCTACCAAAAGTAAAGCAAAGGTATTTCTCTTGTGTTTTTCTTTATGGTGCAACTATGAACTGAAACAAAATTAGAATTACTCCAATAATTATTGTTTCTTTGAATACAGCTAAATTTGGATGTTCGTATCAGCTCACTGCTTTTTATATTGATCATTTGAATCCTAGTAGATGCCCCTGTTTCTTAGTATAGTTTCATTAGAATGGCATGGTGCTGTAGTAAGTCAGATGTTACTATCACTATCTCATTTTCCTTTTTCTTCTAACTTCACTTTTGGAATTGCTCAGTCTGTCAGCCCATAGTTTTTCAGAGACTTGTAGTCTGTTGATGTTCCATGATCAAGTTTCTAAATTCCAATTGTGTCTTCCCCTTCTATTGTTTTAATGAAACAGCTTATCTTTAGCATGGGAATAAAATCTTTTAGTTGATAGAATTTAGGAATATGAACATGGTGCAAGTCTGAGAAAAGGTGTCTTTTCAATTTGGTAGTCCTAGATATCTACCTTCTTTGCCTGAGTGTGTCACCTCCCTAAGCTTGCTGGCAGCACTCCTCCTAATGCAGGCCAGGATGCTGTTGACCTTCTTCACCTGGCTTGTGGTCGACTTCCTGTCTACCAGGACCCTCAAGCCCGTTGCTGCCAAGCTGATTTCCAGCTGGTTGGCCCAGAGCCTGTACGGGAGTCTGGGGTTATTCCTCCTTAAGTGCTGGTCTTAGCATTTCCCTTTGAACTTCTCAGCCCATTTTTCTTTCTTGTTGAGGTCCCTCTGAATGACAGCTGATTCTCCTGGCATATCAGCCATAATTCCCAAATTTGTATGATGATGGGACTTACTGAAGGTGCACTCTGCCCCATCATCCACATCATTAATGAAGTTGTTGAACAGTACTGGCCCCTGTCTCGATCCCCAGGATAGCCTGCCAGTGAGTGACTGGCCTCCTGATGGACTCGGTGCTGCTGAGCTACCCTTTGAGCCTGGCAGTTCAGCTGGTGTTCAGTCTAGTCATGGTGTACTTGTCTGCTCAGTGCTTTGTCTGTCTTCTAATGAGGATGTTGTGAAGTCATGCATGCATAGCTACAGGAGGACAGGTGTTTTCAATTCTTCCTGAGTCTGTGTCCATCTGAGAGAGACAGAAAGAAACTGGGCTCTGGACATAACTGTCTACCTACTCCATACCCTTTGCTAAGAATAGCCAGTGTGAAAACTAAGGAAGAAATCAGACTTGAGTGATAGAGAAAGCTGTAGGAATAGCTTTGTTTTCTCTCTGTAGAGGCAGATGATTTAAAGTTAATTGGGAAGTTACTGTATATTTGGTCATGGTAACTTCTCTGCTGTTTGTCCTTGATAGGATTTTACTCCCAGTTCTTTCAACTGAACTAAAGCATTTTAGGATTTTAAAAGTTTCACAGGATCTAAGGCTTCCTAGCAGGCAATACTTATCTAATCTAAAAAAGCCTTTGTGGAGTAGACTTAAAAAATCTGGAGAATGAGAATTATGTCTATGGCAGTGTTCCTTCTTGACAGGTGTTTAAAAATGCATGAATGAGGAATGTTAATACGTTGCCATATCCTGAAATGCAAACAAGAAACAAAACATTAAACAAAAATTTTCTTACTGTGGTGCTTAACTCGTTTTGTTGTAGGATGGGATTCATAAAGACAAATTTGAGGATAACTTATCTAATCATTCTGACTCTGTCTTGAGTATCACCACAATTGCAAATGCTATTGCTAATGCTTCCACCAGTGCTGAACCTTCCCAGCTAGCTGCTATGATGATGGCACTCTCCAATAAAAGTAAAAGAACACGTGTCCTTCCTGGAGTTGTTAAAGAGGCTGAACTCTCTGCTAATGAGGTATTATCCAGCAATGAGGAAAATAGTGCATTTGACATGGAAAAATACCTCAAAAAAACAGATGGGAACAGACATGAAAGTGTATCCGAGAGTGTTGTGAAACACGAAGCATCTGTCCAGAACCTTACATCTGATACCTTTTTACTGGGTAAAGATAAACATAAGGATGGTCTTGCAGAAGACTTGATGAATAATCATAGCAAACAGCAAGGAGTAGAGAAGCGCTTGCTGGATTATCTTATTGAAGAAAGTGACAGTCAGAATTTTTCTAGTCTGTCTGGTATTCCCAGCCATGAAGACGTAGTTGCAGATAATGTTCAATATTCAGAAAAGTTGTCAGATTTGGTGAATAGTAAACATTTACAGTCAATGGATGCTGATGTTAGATCAGAGACACTTCATGGAAGTGAGGCCCACACATGTGGAATTCCCTTAGCAGCAGAAATGGAAGTGGCACAGCAAAATCTGCTTGCTTACCAGAACAGCCATCTCACTAGTACACGCTGTATAGGGGAAGACAGAGAAACAGTAGATCAAGCAGCAAATGCTGTTCCTGAACCATGTAATGATTCGGTGGAGGGAGGTGCAGGAAACACTCCATCCCTCAGTGACTTAAAACCTGCCAAGCAATCTAGTAAATATGTCTCAGTAAGTTCTTCAACAGCCAAGTCTATGCAGAAATTGAACAATGATGAGAGGAAGCAAAATGCCAATATAGAGAAGAGAAACAAGGATGCCAGTGCTCCATGTGGTGGGAATGCAAAACATGTAACTTTTGAGAAGCTCTCCCCATCTTCCCAGAACAGTACTGGTAAGTAACCCTATATAAATGCAATTAGTGGTTGAAAAGGCTTTTCTTGACAGTAAACTTGTTTCCTGTCCATAAATACTGTTACTAAATTCTGTTTATTTGCCAGAGCATAAACCCATTCTACCTGAATGTGACTTACCTCTGGAGGATGAGCAGTATAGCTTCAGACCTTCAACTTCACCTCTGATTCATTCTTCTCCTAGTGAGACTTCTGGAACAGCATTTTCAGGGTAAATTTCTTGGTGCAGGTTATAAGAACTAGTGCTTCATAGAATTGTTGAAGGATTATGTTTTAGTTTGAATGTTGACTGTGATCTAGGTTTATAGAAGATCTTTATTAGGCTAAGACTTCATTATGTGCTAAGCTGGACATTATATAGATCAATGAAGATATGTTTTTTGAACATCCAAGTATTTCACTCCATTTGGTTCTCTGATATGTATCATTGCTTGTTATGGGAGAGGATGAGTAGAAATATTTGTATTGCTTTTGACTGTTTTGTATTTTGATACATACTTGTGTCCAAGGTTTAAGGTTTTCTTAGCAACTGAAAGAACAATGTTTCTTAAATGAGCTCCCATAACAATGTGTCATAAGATTACAACTAAATTAATTCAATAGTCATAAACATGGCCACTAGCTAATGGTTGTGTGCAGTCTTATAAAAAGATGAGGCACCTGATTTCTCTGAACTTTTAAGTTCATTGTTTGATATTGAACTACAGTTTGTATGTGTTATTAGAATTACAGGCTGTCTGGCATTTCTCAGAAATTAATATGTATGGGAGTAGATGTATTTTCACTGGCATGTTGTACAGATACTGGGATTTCCAGTTAAAATTGTCAGTGATTTTAATTGTTGTCATGTTAGCTTGTCTTGTTGAACAAAGTGGTGAGAGATTCTGTGTTTTCAGGTGTTTGAAATGAGGAGAATCTCAGCAGTGAATAGGAAACTAATATGTGATGCCTGGGAAGTTGAATGATTTCATTTGACTTTTTAATCTCGTTAGATACAAATATATTGATTCACCTCTTTTTCTTTCAATAAGTTGTGTTCTTTCTGTGGCCTTAGCATCTGAGTTCAGTTGTGGAACTCTAATGCTTTACCTATATGGATTTATATAGAATGAAAATGAGTTTTATGTACACCAAAGCCAGAATTTGTAACGGTTGAGAGCTGATTTCTCATTTCTACTGACTGCATTTAACAGAACAGCTAAGTAAGTTGACTTCTAGAATAGTATAGGTAATGTGTAACATTGATTTTCTTGAGGGCAGCATTAAAAATATTTATTTTAATACTGGCATACTTTGAATCTCTTTTTCAGATCTGAAAAGGACTTTACTTGCCCGTCACATTGTCAGGAATCTCCTTGCAAAGAGAGTGTACTACCTCAGTCTGTTTACTCGAGTCCAAGCATGAGCAGGTTAACCTATGTCTCTGCACCTGGCAGTACCCATAAAAACACAGCAGTGATACATAATCCAGAGACATACTGGGTAAGAAACACAAAACAGCGTCTCTGCTTTGCTCTAAACCAAAATTTACAGGTCAAAGTACTTCTGAATTAGAAAAGCCTTAAGGGTTTTGAAACAGTTTAGGATATGCTGTGCATAGGGAAAAGGTATTCTGCTTCTTTCCAGCTTCTGAGTTTTTCAGAAACTTGAATTTTGGTATCAACTGTACTAAATGCACACATTCTAATAAATACAAAGATAGTAAAACAATCAAAGAACTAGGAACTTTTGAAAATGTTAGAGTTGATGTATTTTTTTCTTCCATTTTTTTCATAATTTCTCATTAAGTCATTCTGTTCTTGGAATGTGGTGCGGTGTTCCAGTAGTATTTTGCAGGATCTATATCTGCTTTCATTGCACCTGAAGCTCCCTTGCTGTTCAGCTTTAACTGTTAGGAGAATACTTTCCCTGGTTTGTTTTTTTCTGGAGAAATGTTTATAAATACATAATATAGCTTGTACTACTTTTTTCAGGACTGAAACTATAATTTTCTACCTCTGACAGTCATTCTGACGGCTTTTATTGCTTTAGAAAAGAATGTACATTGAGGGTGAAATTTGTGTTCAGACTTGCAATCTTAAGCTGATTAAAATAATTGACAATCTTTATCTGAATTTATGCATTCCTTGGGATCTGGAATTTGTGTTATGTCTCCCCCCTTCCAAAGTGTGTTTAATTGTGGATGGAACTTAAAAACAGGCAGACAAAACCTGAAGAACCTTTCTTACTTACATGCATGTCTGTGTAAATATGAGTGCTCATTCCAGCTACACCATACCTGTCAAAATGGCAGGTCTCTGGGCTTGAACGATTTCTTTGTGTGAGTGCACAAAGAAAATGTTTGTGTCAATGCATTTTCATGCATCTTGAATCCTTTTTGGTTGGTGATTTGGTTCAAGGCCATTCAGTTATTATTTTTTTTTAAATCTTGTACGTATGTCTGGTGTGTTATCAATGTTGTTTGGAATACAAATCTAAAAATACAGCACCGCAGAGACTGCTGTGAAGAAAATCCACTCTTATCTCGGCCAGACCCAGTACAATGTGTCTTTAGGATATTAGACAGGTTGAAGTTGCAGGTTTTTCCTTTTTCATTGTGAAGAGCCACAGTTACAGAAGTAAAACTTCAGACAAGACAAACTTGATTATTTATATGGGATGGCAATACCAGTAAGGATCAGACAGGAAAGTTTTCTGAACAGGCAGTACCAGCATTAAGGTCTGTCTTACATGCCCTATTGCTTTTCTAAAATACGTAATACTGCATGTTATATTTGTTTACTAGGACGAAAATGCTGGTGAACTGAGCACAACAATAATTCAGGCCAGCCCAACTCCTCCTCAGGAACATACAAAGGAAAATCTAGAAGACCACTCATGTCAAAGAAATAGAAGAGAAGCAGTACTTAGTATTGACCAGAAACGAGAAGAAAATGAACTTGCTGGTCTTCAAAGAAAACTTGGTAATGTACTGGACCGAGAGCTGGCCAAAGAAGGTTTTCTGAAGAATGAAAAGCAGCTTCCATCTGTTTCGTCAAATATACCAGCAAATCAGGAAGAGCTAGATCATGTTAAATCTGCTTTACCAAGTAAACTCTGCACCTTTCAACCACTTTCTGTCAACGTTGATGCACAAGAAGCATGTCAGGATCAAACAGTCAAAGCACAGAGACAAGGATTACCATCTCTGAATATATTACCTCTTTATTCTGGGTTAAACACCTGTTTAACATGCAATCAAAACTCATCTGGTGAACAGTATGTTCCTATATCAAGTGTTAAATCCCATGTCACTACCTCTGAGAGTCAAGCAATTTCTTCTTCTGTTCCCACCTTGCTTACAGGGCATTCTCTGGCAACAACTCCATTTGCACAGCAGCATCTGGGAACTATACAACCTACAGGAAATGCAGTTCTGTCTCAGTTTCATGGCTGCAGCTCTGCAGGGTTTGGCCTTCCAGCAGGGCTTCCTTGTTCTGGTGTCCCAGCAGGATATGTTGAGAATCCACTTATGTTAGGAATTCCTTTAGGTCCAAATATTCGTCCTGGCTCTTTGGGCGCAGTTTCACTTTATAATCCACACCCTACTTCATGGAATAGTAATATCTTAAATATGAAACCATGTACTCGGCAACCTCTTGGAGTTGGCAGAAGTGAGTGGGAGTTGTCAAAGTCACCTGGTATAGGTAAGTGTGTTTTTTACAGTGTGTTTGAAGTACAGCTGTGGACAGGAATGGTGATAGTCATGTTGCTTATGTTATAGTAAATAAAATTAAGATGGTACTAAATGTAACTGCAATTACTGTTTATGCAAACTCTATTACTAGTTCATCTTGTTTAAAGATGTTCTCTGAATTCAGTGTCTATTCTTATAGCTCCCCTAATGGTCTTAAAAAACCATTTCTCATACTTTGGAAGAATTTCAGCAGTCTTCAATATCAGCTTCAGTTCAAACTAGGCAAGACAAGTCATGCTCTTGAAATTCCATTGTATTTTATCTGGAAAGTAGAGGACATTTCTATTTCCAGCCTAATTTGGTATTAGCAGCCAGTGAAGGCCAAAACTCCTAAGAAGGCACGTGGAGGGCTCAAACTATTTGCTGGTTATCAAGGGAAGGACAGGCTGCCAAGTGTCTTCTGTCCCTTCTGCTAATACTCTGTATCTAGACTTAGCTCTAAATGTAAGCAACACAAATTACTATTTAATTTTAAAAAGTTCTTTTAACCTATAATCTTGTAAGTTGTTTTTTGCTATACTTTTTTTTCTGGCTAATTCTTTCAGTCTAAATGACAAGCTTAGAGGGGTTGAAGATTTGAATCTGTGACAGTTTAGAGCTTGTTTATTGATTGTTCCAAATCATTGATCTTGTTAGTGCATTTTAAAATAGTGAAATACTCCTTGCTGATTTTTATACTAACAGGATGTTGTATTACTAATGTTCAAATTTTCTGAGTTGGGCTAGTACTGATTAAATTGTGACCACTGAGTGTTTTATGTGTTTTATGTTTTATATACTTTGTGGGTCTGCATGGAATATGCCATTTCCATAAGTATGTGTTTTTGTGACAGTAGAACTTAAAGATGCACATTAGAAGTGATTGAAATTTCGAATTTCATGCTTGTGGAAAACATTCTTATGAGAACTGTAGGAGTCAAACGTTTCCTTGCCGTAATGAAGCATTTGTCAGATGAGTTCATAAACTTGGTAGCAGCCTGAGTTCTGATTTGCTTCTGAGTACTTGTAACTAACAGGAGCATATTTTCTTCCAAAGGGCATATAAAAGTACCAGAAGAACTGAAGTTCCCTAATGCCTGTTGTGTGGGAATTGCATCACAGACGGTTCTTAGCATTTATAATCCAACTGATCGGTGGTTGCAGGTCAGCATTGGAATACTCAGTGTTTCAATTAATGGGGAAAAGGTAAGAGGCTTTTTTTAAATAAAGCTGAATAATACTGTAATCTTACCAGGTATCATATGTAAAATTATGCCCCTCTCTACAGATTTGTAATTTTTTCCCTGTTTTGTAGTTAATATGCACAAACCAATGCTACTGTCTTTAGCCAGGCCACCTGGCTTCCTCCAGCAAGTAGACTGTGTGAGGTAAATGCCACACGAAGCGATTGATCTGTAGAATTGTATTGTGTGCATGAAGTGTGGAAGGTTTGAGTTTATGGGTTATTCATTCCACCTTTGTGTATGCAAGAAAAGTCAGTCCTAGGCCAGAAGACATCCATGCTGAGCACTGTTATTGCTAAAACATTTTTGGCAGTTTGTGCCTGTTTTTCTTGAAATCAGGAGGTCTTGAGGGATGGAGAATGAGAAGTATTTGGAGAAGGCTTCAAGCTAGATGGATTGTTCTGTGGGTTGCAGCAGGTAGCTTGTAGGCCGTAAATTGGCTGTCTTGCACTTCAATTTTGTTAAATTCTATATACTTCTGTTATCATGGTAACATGATACTTGAAAACATGAGAATAAGTTAGATTCAAGGTCCATCAAAATGATTTTTTTTTATTGATGAATACACTTAGTAGAGAAGAATATAACAACAGAACAGGATACTCCGAGCTTCTGGCAGCTTTGTACTTGGTAACTTTTGTGTTAGATGTTATTTCTGTTCTTATTAGTTTTTTATAGACTGCTCTTTATCTAGCTAATCGGTTGAAATTATGTAGTGTTGTCCACAGTTCAGTTCAGTTGTAGATTGTATTAAGTATTGCTTTTTTCTTTTTTAAATATGGTTCTTGCTGTTTTTATTTGGTCCATATTACTGAGGAATAGCAGACAATGATTCACTTTAAATATTGCAGCTTGTAAGTCTTAGAAATCCTGATCACATCCCTCCTTAGGTATATTTTTCCAGCAGATGTAGCACATGTCTTTCCAGGAGTATGATTTCTGGTTTTGATCTTGTTTTCTCAGAATGTTTCCTTTTTAAAGAACATCAAGCCACAATTCTGTGTGTTCATGTATGTGTGTATACATATATATATGATGTGTGTGTGTATATGAGAATAATGATTTCTTCCATAATTTTCTAATCAGTGTCATGGTGCTTTTATGTAGCTCCTGTAGCCAGCAATTCTGTTGTATCGAGAGGTGATTTTTTAAATGAAATTGCTTTACAGTTATTTCCATGTGTATGCATTTGTTTGCACAGTGTGATTAAAACTAATTTTATTCGGTCAGCTCTTAGATACGCTGTTGTTCTTTCTTGAAAGTCAGGGTTTTACTTATTAATTAATTTTCCCAGTGTCAATCTTCCACTAGATGGTAGAAAGAAACCTCAGCAATTTTCAGGCTGACTTCTCTGTTTAAATTAAAAGAAAAGGCCCGCAGTTGAGCGGGATGGAAATAGGCCATGGATATGAAGATGCATTAATTAAATAGAGGAAAAATATATACAAAACTTCTGTGTTAAGCAGTGGTGCTGGATAAATGTGGTATTTGAAAAGGAAATGTCTTCTGGTAAAAGGCCTGTTGAAAATGACAGGTATTTTGTTTTTCAGGTGGATCCTATGAAATATCAATGTCTGGTTTTCAAGAACAAAACCATTGTAGGATCCTACTCGACCAACGACCTGAAAATACTCTTCTTACCTTCCCATTCGGGGATCTTCCAGTGTATCCTCAATGTTTCATCTTGGCCAGTTGCTGCAGATGCTGAGACAATCGTTCAGTCAGAAGCTTTGGCAAGCAGGGTAGTTCTGACAGCAGTCGCTGAAAACCCCAATTTAGAAGTAAGTAGCTGCTTATTGTGGGTCTTTTGTTGTTGTTACAATATTATGAATAATTTAATGACACTGGAAAATAATAGGATTGCAAAGTTGTTCCTCTGAGAAACCTGGAATTTCATATGTTTTAAGTGGGAATATAAGAAAAACTTTGAGAAGCTTATTGCTGTTTGGGGAGTTCCATTTGTGGAAAAGCACCTAGCTGGAAATGAAGGATTCTGTGTGGAAAGAATAAGTTAAAATGCATTACTTCTTCATTGTTGAAAGACTGGATGAGACCTTAAATGTCTAATGCTTTCTAGGTGTCTGCTGTGTTGGATTGGGCATTAAGTGTAACAAAAAGCATTTGTTTCCAATTGTAAGGATTGTGTTTTTTTTTTTTTTACATCAAGTAGACTTTGTCTTGGTTTCTTACTACCTCTAGGTTGTTTATGATTGTAGAGAATATTTTCTTATTTTCGACTAATTAAAAATTAAATATAAGTGGATGTGTAAAATGCTTTTGTCTTGTGACTTTTCATGAAGAACAGCCAGGTGGGAGGCAGTGTGACATTAAGAATTAAATCTGGCCTCATGTAGTCCTAGATTTAAGAGTATGGACAGGTAGAAAAAGGCTTGATGATACTTTTGGAGGTGCCTGAACAGATTACATGGTAGTTTGTGACATCATTGATAAAAGTAAAATTCTCAATCATCAGCCACAGCTAATATTTTTTTTTTTCATTTAAGGTGGTCTTTTAACTTGCTTTGGGCTAAGTATGTGTTTTGAAGTAATGAATGCACATGAATGAATATAATTTTTAATGCTTCTTCCATAATTTTTCTTTCTTTTTAATGCATTTTTTATTCTTTTACATGTAGTCCATTCTCCATGTTCTTCATAGTATATAGTTCAAACTTGTGTCATATTCAAACTAAAATTAAACCCTATGCTAAATCTCTGCATGTCTTGTTATATTCTTGAGATTGGAAAAAGTACCAAATAAAAGCTGTATTTTGCTGCAGATCATGACACTTAAATGTTTTTAATTTTTTAATTTAAATTTTTTAGCAAAAATTAACAGCCCCTTAGTTATTTTCTCAACTTTTAACTTGCTAAAATGACTTTTTAACTATCCAAAACTGACATTTCTTACTTGCTAGCAATAATCATGGTTTACACTTACTTTTAATTTGAATTATCCAAAATAATTGGATTGTGTGCTGGATTGTGGTGGATAAACACTGTGCTAAGATTGGCTTCATTGATTGAGGCAAAATGCATGGGAGATAGCCAACTGGCTGTAACCCCTTCTAATATCAAAGAAAACATGATTCTAGACTCCTCCTACCCCTGGTAGGAGGTTTGTATTATATGTGGATATAGCATTAAGAGGATGGAATAGGTGAATAACATCCTTTCTTTGCATTTGTAGGGTAGTGTTTTGAAGGTTTTCCTTTCTTCTAAGTTCTGCTTTGCCTTAAAACCAGGTGGAAACCGGAAAAGGAGATTGCCTGGATTTTGGTGACTTGACTTCTGGCAGTTGGAAGGCTCTTCCCCTAAAACTTATCAACAAAACCCATGCTTTTGTGCCAATTAGACTTATTATTAATGCAGTAAGTACAGTAAACTTCCTGTATGTGAGAGTTAACATCTTGTGATACTGAATTTTAATACCCAAATACTTTATGTTACATGTCATTGAGAAATATATCTTGGACAGTAGCTGTAAGGTTCCCAAGAACTCTTTTGTTAGTCAGGAAATAAATAGTTTTTGCAGGGTGGTAATCTGAGTCTGCTGTAATGGTACCGACAAAAATGCTTCTGGGATAGGTGCGGTGTTTTGTTTCATATCTGTTGGTTACTTTTTATAGCTTAGCCATGGGATTCCAGCTCTGATGCTTGCTTTGATAGCACAGGGCAGCAAATAGGATAAAAGGTTGTTTTGCCTAAACCTTCCTCTGAGAAGCTGGAGAAGCTGGAAGCTTCCCTCTTCTTTCTGAGAAGCTGGAGACATATTCCACTATTCAAATGGAACAGCTGACTGTTCACACAAGCAGCCAAGCTTGCTACTAGCAAGTTTAACATATTCCTTCCTCCTCTGCAGGAGCAAGAACAGGACTCTTCTCTCTATATGCTTTGCCTCACACTATATAATAGCCTGTCTGAGAGGCTACAGTGTTGTCCTCTCTGCATCTCTGGCAATGCAGTTTCAGGTTTTTGGCTAGGCTGGGCTGACTGCTGATTTGTGCTGTGGGAAGAGCTGGCCTGGTTTCCTTATACAGGGGAACAAGAAAGGACTGGCCTTATGTTAAGGTGGATCAGGTTATGTTGAGGACTAGTAATGTTTGGTCTTGAACAGCCAAACTTCTTGAAGGCTTAAGCTAACCAGACTCTGCTTATCCCCTTTTGCTACAAAAGGTTTTCCTATTGTTTTTGGAGGGTTTGCTGGACTATCATATACTTACCAAAACTATAGGCTAATTCTTGATTATTTTTTTCCAAACTACTTGGATCATTCAAAACTTGTCTTGCATTTCTCAATTTTGTCAGCATTGCTGTTAGTGACCATAAGAGATTTAATACTTGTAATACTTCTTTTTCTTTTTGACAGAATGCAGTAGCCTGGCGGTGCTTCACCTTTTCCAAGGAACCAGTTAACACTTCTAATGAACAAATGGATGCAGTTTCTCAGACAGCAGCTCCATCAGTTGTAAATCATGTGATACATGCAAGCTATGATGGCCAAGTGAGTAGTTCATAGTTGGCTGATTCTTCTTTTTACTTGCTGTCTGAAATGACAGTGCTGAATATTTGAGTTCATAGTAATGATTTTTGGTGAGTGTACCTTTTTGAGCAGTTTTGTTTGGCTTATGTGGGTGGTTTTTTTGTTGCTTCCTCTTAATAATTCTCTCCCTCCCCATAAGATGAGTCAACAAATTTCTTTTTCAGGATCCTGAAGCTGTAACAGTTTGGGTTCTGTTCCATGCACCTAAGAAACAAATTTCTGGTTCAGGTATAGTAATTTGATTTTAGTTTCAACTGAAACAGATTTGACTTTTAACGTATACATGTGTTAGAATTGTGGGACAGACTGCAAACTTAAAACCATGTTTGGTTTGTGTGCACTAATATTTCAGGTATCACATTAATTTTTAGTAACTGTAGGAGACAGAATGCCTCTATGTCTTAAGCCTTTATGTGTTACCAGGGACACTTATACTTCAGCATGAGGCTGTAAAAAATTTGTACTGCAAGATGCATGGAATCTGTGTTACTCCTTTTACTGAGGGAATTAAACCGTCACTTAAGAAAACATTGCATTAGTTGCAAAATAGATAATAAATTTGAAGAAACCTCTGAATTGTTCTGGCTTCCTGAATAGAAAATAGTACATATATCACCTTGTTTGACTAGTGTGGTAGAATGGTTTTCTTTGTTTGCATTAGCGACAATTTCAGTCACATTTGATGAAAAGGTAAAACTCTTAAATAAGGTCCTGTGAGACTTTATTTAAAAGAGGAAAAAGGTGTTGCAGGAGTAATGAGTGAGCTTCTGTTATTATCTCCACATGAATATGCTAAGATTGAAGAGTAGCTGAAGTGAGACATGCATCCATAGGAATGGCTTTTGCTGCTGGAAGACTTGCTTGCTTTTGTTACTCATGAAATTGTTCCTAGATTCCTTGGGTCCAGCAGATGAGTTCTTGGCGAGAGTGGACGTGGAAGTGGATAGTCCAGGACCTAGCACTGTCATTAAAAGTATTGCTCTCCGAGCAAGAGCTGGAACAGCAAGGATACATGTTCCAAAGGACTTACAGGTGTGTGTATATTTACAAAGTATGTTTTAAGAATAGTTTGCCTCTCCTAGCCTTCTACTTTTGTAATGTTTGATTTTATAATGTATATATATATATACACATACATACACACTTACCTAATTTTTACAGAAAATACATCTGTCTACCAGTGTGGGTTCAACAGTCAAGCAGCAGCTGTCATTGAAAAATGCTGGAAACATTTGTGTATATTTGAAAGTTGAGGTAGGTTGGTTTTTCCCTCTTGAAATCGTGATTTTTTTGCTGTTTATATTGTATTGAAGTAGAGCTGAGCCTTGGGATTTTAGCTCCGCTCTGTGGTTTGACAAAAGCTTTACAAGTTTATGTAAAGGGAGTGAAAGATGGTAGTGATTGGCTTACACTTTTGGAAAAAGCATATGGGTGTTCTTTTGCTCAACTTCAGTTATATTTGTTTTAGCAAACATACCTTTATGATTTTTACTAAATTTTAACAAAAATATTTGTTATATGTAAAAGTAGTGAAGCCTGTGCTGCACAGCAGGTGTTAGTTAGCTGGTAGAGTAAAGCCTGCTTAGGGCAAAGATGAATATTAGCATTGGGAAACATCTATATTTTCTAACAAAACTGCATTAGTTTTCAGTGTACATCTTGCCAACTCAAATACAACGTGAGTTCTTTTCAGATATGCAATGTCTTTACTTGACCTTTTTACAAATCCGTGGAAAATATGGTTCCAAACTGAAAGATAGCTAAACACATTTGGAACTAGCATTTCAAAGTCAACAGAAGGAGCAGTTGGTTCCATTTTATAAAAAGAGGTTTGTTAGCCCATAATTTCTACGATCAGAGGCCATGGAAATAGGATATATGACTCCTATCACAAATGCCACATTAAGTGATGATACTGGGTGCTAGCTGATAAAATTTTGAAGACTCCACGTGTATTCAAATTGTCTGAACTGCATGTACAACAGGTGCACAACCAAATTGTATTACATGTTGTAGAAATGTTTAATCCCTTAAAATAGATAACTAAGCCTCCCTTTTGCCCTTGCCTACTTTCAGACATCAGATCAGGACAGCTGCTTTGCTGTTGAACCTGAGGGCCTTTTCCTTTTTCCTGGGGAAGAACAAGTAGTGACTGTCCAGTTTTTTCCTAAAAGCATAACAACTACAGAAAGGTAATATAACTGATTCTGTGCTGCATGTGTTAAACTGAACTACTTTTGACCTTAAAGTAATGAACAAATTGAAAGTTTTACCTGTATGAGAGACTTTGTCTTCAGTTGTTTTCATGAGAGCTCTCATCCATTACAAAAGGATTTTTGTTAAGGTTCACCTTTTCTATAGATTATCTGCCTCTTCAGGTGTATATAGCTGAATGAATAGGTAATATTTCCCATCAAGAAATATTCTAAGACTTGTTTAGTGTAAAAAAATGGAGTAAGTCCCTGAAGCCCTTTATATGGTAGTTATTGCTGAAGTACATCAAAGCTTCAAAATACCTACCGTCAGCAGCTCCTTCAGTTGCTTCCCTCTTTCTCTCTCTGCTGAGGCAAGGGAAATGTTATTCCTGTTGTACATGTGAAAAAACTCAAGAAGAGATCGGGATCATAAGTATTCTTTTGTCTGCTGTAATCAGATAAAAGTTTGTTCTGTACAACACTCATGTACATGTTCCTTTTGCAGATGGAAGAAGCATTCATAGTTTTGCTCATTAGCACCTGTTGAACTTCGTTCTGCAAAATAAACTTGATTGGTTCAAGTGATCATTAAGATGTCATGTGAGAGTCTTCAGAGCAGCCTTTCCTCTCTTGTTACATGTTTTCTAGTTTCTGCTGTGATAGAGCAAGAATGGACAAAGGAGTATCTTCAAAATATGTTCAACTTCAGTATCTAGCTTAACCAGGCCTCTCCAGTGCATTTAAATTAAACAATGAGAAGTTCTGTGCTAGTGACCGTATGATCCTATTGGATAGATTGAATTTTTGCAAGCTTGAGGTACTCAGGATTGGAAACTTCGTAGTCTATGTCAAAGTGCCGCCAAAAGACTAATAAACTAACTGAGACAGTAAGGAGGGTCCATGTTCCCTGCTGATGGGATTCAGGGCTTTGTCTGCAGGTCTCATAGGGATTCACTGACAGCTAGAATGGTGGTTCTTGACTTTTGTTCTTGACTTGAAGTGTATCTGTGCTATAGCAAGTGCTTCAGCCTGTAACTTAAAAGCTAGATTTCCTTCCTTGATGCTCCTGAGTACCTCATACTTGTAAAAATTCAATGAAGTTTCTCAAGGCATTCAAAAGGCATCTCTTTAATCTACAGCCAGACTTTGCTTCTTTCTAAAATTAGTCTGTCAAAATAATTAGATATTAGTAGGAACAAAAAATAATTTGGTGAGTTGTAGTCTCTGAAATATTTATCTGAATCATTTCCAGATGAAATACTTCAGAAGACTGTGTGAGGTACATGTGGCATGTGTATTTACAGCCCAAAGGATTTAAATTTTGCTATGCCTAAAGCTGGTCTTTGTCATAAAATAAAAAGAAGTATTTGTATTTTCCCCTTAAGAAGGTAGTTTTAAAAACACCTAATTTTTTTCAGTTATGTTTTGATTTCATCAGCTGATCTTGTTCTGTTGTGGGATTTAAATTTATTTATTTATTTTTAAAGTACTTTGAAAATCCTTGTGCTGCCATCTGGGCCTCAGTATGAAGTGATGATAAAAGGTGAGGTGGAATCTGGGAAAAACAGACCTGTGTCTACAGCTGCTGGGCTCTCAGACATTCCACCCATCCTTTCCAACAAGCAGTTCATTGCCTGGGGAGCAGTAGCACTTGGATCATCAGTGTAAGTATAAGTTGGACAGTTGTTCATACATATAGAATATCAAGTTAAGTACTTTATATTGCACTTACTTGAAGTAAAATTTCCAATTCACATTGATAATTCACAGTGATTTGTTCTATGCCTCAAGTGAAAGAAGCAGAATATTACAATTTTTTTTCTTGTGCAAGAAAGTTTTGGAAACAAACTGATCTTGGTTGAGCTTTGTGTATTCTCAAGGACTCATTAGAATATCATTAGAATATCTGGTCCTGTAAGTTTAGCATGTTGTGTAAGTAGAAATGAGGAGGAAAGTATTTTTAAGCTAAATTGAGAGAAAAATTCTGTTGGTTCTTTTGATACCTATCTCTTGCTAGAGATAAATTATGCTTCATCTCATCCATTACAACTAACAGAATCCGGTCTGTGTAATGTAATTTGACCATCTGAATAGCATAAACTGTTGAACATCCCTTAATTGATTTGAATGTGTTGCAATGTTAAAACTTAGAGTGATGGAGAATCTATTTTGTTCCTAATTATGAATTGCTTTATCCTTCAGACTACTTCTTGTCTGCACTTTTTTAGTTTCATGTTTATAGGCTCAATATTCTATGCTTTAGTGAAACTGTTCATAATTGTTAGGATATTCTTTGTTTCTTTTATATGTAAAGTCTGCAAGTTTTGCAGACCTCTGAACTTCTGGTAATTATTACTTGAGGGAATCATCCACTGTTGGTTGATACTAAACTTTTTGAGGAATCTAATGATGTTCCCAGTGGTTTAAAAGCAGTCCATGTTTGTAGCCAAGAACTGTTTCTGATAGCTGTATTTCTGTTTTCCTGGTTTGTTAAGGTAGTGTGCTTCTTACAGTAGTTCTGGTTATTTGGTGTTTGGGAATTACTGCTTCTTTCCTGTATGCTGCTATCTTTTTATTTGCTGTTCCTCCTGTAAAACAGTTTTGATGAACCCTTGTTTTTAGGAAGCTGAAATTATTTCTCTAATTATGGTTTCAACAGAGTACAAAAGAGTGTCTGCCAGTGTTGATAGGGAGACGCTTTGCTCTCTCTGTCCTCTTCTTTGATTCTAACTGCATGATCTATTCTCTTATGTTTTAGCAGTTTTAGGGCTTGTCAAATTCATCTGTCAATGTTTTTTGACAAATGTTTAAATGTTTAAAATGTCAATGTTTAAAATGATGAAGGTGCTTGCTCTTGCTGGAGATGTTTCCTACCTCTGCTGAGGAAACCTCTAAGTACCAGAAGCCTGGTCAATACTAGGATGTATCACAGAGAAAAGAAACTTATTTTTTGGTCAGCCTGATTCTGTCAAATGACCATAACTTTTGGTGTTGCTATTACATTGAGAAGTACATGAAAAGGAAAGGTTATCCTGAATTTAGTTCTTTACTACTGTTCCAGTGAATCTGGGCCAGACTACTCTCAAGACTTTGTTTCCACATAACTTAGTGTCTCTGGATATTCTCATCATAACTGTGTCCTTAAGTGGGTATTTTAAAGGAATTTTTGTATTGATACAGTTGCTGGTTGCTTTCAAAGTTCAGGCTGTTAAGTACAGTATTTGAACTTCAAAAAAGACAGATATAGTTTTTTTTGTTTTTTTTTTTTTTATATGTAGTTATTTGGGGATTGTTTTGCTATATGAGTATTCATGTGTTGTGGTGTATGACAGTGTAGGGTGTGTAAGTTTGACAGTATAGAAATAACTTTCTATCTAACATATTCTATTGTTCCAAGAGGTGATTTTTTTCCATTAAATTACTTCAAAATTGACTGTCCCAGTTCCATTGTTTCCATTAATAAATATATGCAGTTAATTTGTATTTGCTGCAAAATCTAACCAAACATATCTTTCAGAGAGAAGAAGTTAACTCTAAGAAATGACTCTCCATCTGTGACCCAGCATTTAAGATTGTTGATAAGAGGCCAGGATCAAGACTCCTTTCAGGTGGCTGTCATTAAAATTTTTGTTTAGTGTTTATGACTATGTTTATAATGAAAATGTTTCTGCCCTGAAGTGTTAGCAGGCTGTGTATTTCTTTTAAGACTGCCAAGGTGAATGTGGTAGCAGAGCTTCAGCTTCACTGGCAACCTCGGGAGCAGCTGAAATAAGAGTGCTGCAGCAAACTGGAGCTCAGTTTACAGGTCTCTAAGCTGCTGTATCACAACAGAGTCAGTACTTGGTGGAGTGATCCATCAGTCACCCTTCTTGTAGGAGGGAGTCTAGAGGAGCATAGAAAAACTAGAATCAGCCTTCAGGAATTACCATGGCTTATGGGTCTTTTTGTTATGTAACCTGCATTGATTTATATCCCCTTTTTCCCTCAAATGTTCAGATTTTTTAATCTAAAGTCTTACACTGAGATGGAATTAGCGTAGTGATGGTAAAATTCAGCCTTGACAGGTTGGGGACTGAGGACAAAAACCTGTTTAAACTGAGAGGCTTGAAATGTTCATTGTGGGGAATATAAACTATCATGGACTCTGTCTTTTTCATTGCATATTAAGCATTGCAACTTTAAATATGCCACTGTCAATGGAGTTAATGTGGAATTTGAAGAAGTTAATTCTTCCTTCCAAGTGTAGTAAGTTTTACTGCTGTGTTTTTTTCCTATTATAGTCACTCAGTTCTGATGTCTTTGTTTTTATAGCTGCAAAGTATATTCGGGTCAGAAGGACGCTTAGCCAGTAATTGGGAACTCAAAATCCGCCCCAAAGAAGATACTAACATCTACCTGATGTTTACACCTACTCGAGTAACTTGCTGCTTTGCAAAGCTGGAAATCAAACAGCTGGGGATACGATCAAAGCCAGGAATTAAGTTTACTGTAAGAATCCCAACATAGCTTCTAATAATTTTAAATGTACTTTTTTCATAATTATTGAAAATCTAGCACTGAATAGCTGTTTCTATAAAAAACTTGAAAATTCAAGATATATACTATGGGTATCTGTACACTTGTTAAAATCATACGGGCACTAAATTTTATGCTTTGAACATTAGTATCAACTTTGCATGCAATTTTTTCCTTTGTGAAGGATGAAATATTTTATGTACTATATTAAAAATAGCCTAAGATTTTAACTGTAGAAGTGTTAAAAAATCTGAACTTGTCTTGTTCTATAGGTAGGTCTTAAACAAACTTGGAAGTAGAACTTGAAAATGATTGAATAAATTTAGGCTTTTCAATTTCTTGCAAGGGGTTTTCAGTTCACATTTTTAACATTTTCATTTGTTTTTCTGTAAGTCTTTATATAGTTTGCCATAGTTACGCATAGATTTTATTTATTAAGAATCTTTTTTCATTTGAAGTACTGGTTTTTTGGTGGTGGTTTTTTTTTTTTCTCTCCCAGATACCATTATCTGGATATGGAGGAACAAGCAATATAATTTTAGAAAATGTTAAAAAGTTGTCAGATAGCTGCATGGTTACACTGGAAAGATCATTGTCTGCAAGATCACAGAAAGCTTCCTTCCACGTGAGAAACACAGGTTCCCGGGCTGCCTATGTTAAAGTGCTGTGCTTGGCAAACCTGCAGACAAAAACAGTGATGGATCCTCAGGTTATGACAGTGTCTCCAGACAAGTTTGTATTAAGAGAAGGAACACATGAAGTAAGTACAGTGCTTTATTCTGAGCAATTTTTATGAATTTAAATTGTCATCAAAGAAAATGTCTGACTAGTTCCTTATTAAAATCTCACCTAATTCTTATGTCCTGTTTCACTTGTATTGCAGTAATCTGTTGACTCAGATTCCAAACATTAATACAAACAGTAAGATTTCTTTTTCCTCAGTGTGTTGTCTATTTATTTTATCAGGTGATTACTGTAACATGGAATCCCATGGAAAAGCACTTCAATACAAGCATGTTGGTATCGACAGTATGCTTCTTTTGGGGAGATGAAGTTTCGAGGCAGCAGTATCGCAGGTAAGATGTGCTTTGCTATTGTAACAGACTGATGTTTAACAAGAAGTCAAAACTAGAGGTATGTGCTGCCACGGGTATGGTTTTAACACGCTTCCAAAACCAGCAAGAACAAACTAAAAGACGGTGATGATAGGTAAAGATCTATTAAGTCTTGCATCTGTAAGTTGTTGATGGGGGTTTGTTCATTTATGGCTTTGCTTACATACTGTACCTACAATCCTAGTTAAGGATTTTATTCTATTTTAACTTTCTTAAATTCAAGTGTGTTGGGTTTTGATGAAATGTTTTCTTTTTTGTGTCGAAAGAGATCTGTGTTCTGTGTTGGTATCTCTCTTTCTAATGAGTATGTAACTTTAATTTTTAAAGAAAAGGCTCATGAAAAGAATAGTACTGATATCCAGGAGCATTAAGTTTTGAACAAGGTTCATGTCTTGGTTTGCTGAATTCTGTTGACAAAGAATGGCTTTGAGTAGATGTGTATATGAGAAAAAGAAAATCCACATATGCTCATGACACACTAAGGAAACTTACTGAAAATACCTTGCTGATCTTAGATAGCAGCCATGTTATTCTGCATTTCAGTTTGTATAACTCAAATGCACAGAAATGACATATTCTGCTTTCATTGACGTAAGTGACACTTGTGCTGTCTGTGTAATGCAGAATGTTAAGACTAGGTAGAGCTCTAAGGTGCTGATGATCATAATTCAGTGCAAAACTTGAAAACAGCATTATTTCATCATTGCTTTTAAATGTCATTGCCTGACAATGTGTGAAAGTCATTGTATATATTCTTATCCAAAAGAAGTATTAAACACAGCTGAATTTGACTGCATAACTTTGAATAAAAAGCTCATGGAATAGCTGAGTTCCCAACCTGGATAGGAAACTGGCTTCTTTTAGATATCTTAGAAGATGCTTGTTCCTGATTTTTGTATGAATTGTTTTGTGTGAGGCAATGCTCACTATCATGGAATCCTCCTTAAAGGCCTGATTTCAAAACTTAGGGAACAGTTTTGGTCTACAGATCAACAGAAAACCCATCTAGAAGCTCAATACAACTACATGGGTATTATTGGAAACTTTTAAAATTCAGATTCTGGATGATGTGAGCGAAATGACTTGTTGATTTTATTAGCCACCAGGCTGGCATATGGTTCTTGAAAATAGTGGTCTAGCTGGTTGTTTCTTGGTGGGAGGTTCTCTGAAAACCCCTCGATAACTTGAAAGAGATGTGTATTTCTTGCAGTGACTGAGTTCTCTAAGCCAGTCCAACCCCATTCTGTAATTGTGCATTAGAATGAGAACATGATTTGAGACTTAGGGGCAGGACTGTGAAATGAGTACTCTGCCTCATCTGCCAACTTGTGCCTCAAGTTCCTTACTCCAAAATTATATATAGTCAGCAGCCTGGTAAGTAGCTTAGACCTGAGAGTTAGTAGTGCTGAGGTATTCTTTCCTCCTCCATGGCCCTGACCTTATCTGAGTGCCAGATTTCCTCTTGCTGACCTGTAGCTTCCCATTTTACCCAGGACTATTTATATGCCTGTGCCTCCCAGTCTTTTCTATTCTGTTGGCAGTCATGCTCCTTGGCTCTGTGTTCCTGCTGTTGGCTGGCACCTGCTGCCGCTCTGACATTGACTAGTCAATTTTTCCTCTCAAAAGGCTTTCACTTGTAACCAAAATAGCATTCTCCTGCTTCCTGTGGTGATTGAAACATCACTCAGATGCCTGATGTACTTATCAGAAATCTAGGTAGGTGTGACTGACAGCAGAGAACAAGTATGGAAAGACAAACATATGGTAACCATTATTTCAGTGTTTCCTTTTACTCTGCAGCAATAGAGCAGGTATTTCTTTAACCATTTTAAGACTGTGAAAAGACTTCAGTTTTAAATGAATGCTTCCAGATTTGAGCTTGGTGTAGTCAAGAAATGATGAAGTGAAAATTATGCTGGAATCTTATGAGTCTTACCAATCTTTTCAATTCGTTGTTTCTAGTACTGTGCTCAATTTAATGTCTCCTCTTTAATAGAGCTGTGATGTATAAACCCGGGGTAGAAAAACGCATAATCCCAGAAAACAACTTGTTGCGACACACTGTATTTGATGAAGAATTTCAAGGGGAGCAACTTGTGACAGAAGGTAAGACTATGACTTCTTAAAAGAAAAATCTAATACTTATTTTTGTGGGGCAAATGTGCTTTTGGCTGGAATCCTAGTTACTTTTTCACTATTTTTTTTATAAATGTAGAAGAAAAATTCTGAATTTGGACAGTTGTATTGGGCAAAGCTTTGTTGTATTTTCTTTCCTCAGTCCTGCTGAGGAAGGGTGTCATAGAATGGCTTTGGTGGGCGCCTGGCATCCAGCTAGGGTCAACCCATCACAACAGAATTTGCCTTTTTTCATTCAGTACGTATTTATTTAAATGATTTTCTGTTTTTTTTCTCCTAGCAACATGAAACCCCAATCTGTAAATATTATAGCATTAAAAATGCTGAGTTTATTTGGAAAGTATTTGCCTTATTACCTATTGAGAAAGATTCAGTTTGTTGTACACAGATATGTTTGAAAAGTGAGAGGCAGACAACTTGGATGACACCAAAATATAAATTTATTTTCCTTCCTAAATTTAATAACTTTTTCTTCTGCTTGTTAGTAAGGAATTCATTAATAAGAATACAATATATTTTAAAGGGGTCCTTAAAGCACCTCCCCCCCTCCCCCCACTGTTCAATCCCATAGTGTAATGAACAAATTTACTGTCAAATCCTATTCTTGAAATAGTTATATTCACATATGGAATTACTCACTGTTCTAAGGCTACTACACCTGAATAAATGTGGTCTGATTCTTTCCCTATGAATTGTATATTTTCTTTACTTGGAGAAGTAAAGATTTTTTTTATCATTCATTTTAGTTAGAGTGAAATCCTAGTGAACATTAGATACTTGGGTTCTGGAGTATCCTTTGAAGTTGTTAAGCCAGTGTTAGAGGAAAAAAGTAAGACCTAACTCTAATTTGGCATAGAATCAAATTAGTATATAGCATTTGTATAAAGGTGGAAAATCTATTGTAATATTTTTATATTTATTTTTTAATATATAATATTTAATATATCTTATAATAAAAAGTTTAGAATTGGTGTGTATTTAGATTTATATATTATATTTGATGTTAGTGGTGAGCTATGCCTGATAACTAAACTTGTAGGAAGTAGTTTTGGAATGATCTAGGATTTCTTAGCTGATGGATTATTGACTAGGTCTATGTCCTAAATCTCTGTGCTGTAATTTCTGAGTATTATAGAATTTTTCTTACTAGAATTCTCTATTACTCTCATGTTTAGTGTGTGATGTTCTACGAGGGACAAATGATATTCATCTTTTCTATGCAAATATGCAAAGGGTTATCCTTTCTGTGGTTGGATATTCCACTTGTGATCAGGATGGCTTTCAGCAGTCTCCTGGACACCGTTTGGGATTGGACAGGTACTGTAACTGTGATTAGTAATTATATGTATGTAATTATGGTTTTTTCTGGTGAGGTTAGTTAGACACTGGAACAGGTTGCCCAGAGTGGCTGTGAAGTTTTCATCCATGAAGAAATTAAAAACCTGGCTGGTCAATGTCCTTAATAACCTGCTGTAGCTGACCCTCCTTGGGGGTGTTGGACTGGGTGATCTCCAGAGGTCGCTGTGAAACGACGTACGTTGCCTTATTTCTCTCTGCAGTACTTGTTTTCTCTGTATATGTTTTATTCAAGTTATTTTATATTATTGTCTTCTGAAGATAATTGTTTATTTTAGTTCCTTCCATTCTAAATGGTACCTCCCACTTCCAAACGTTCTGTGAAAAAGCTGTGTCCTGATACAGCTGCTGAATTGTTTTTTACTTTAATGGAGAATTGAATTAAATTGAGGGCCCATGTAAAAAACACTGTACTTTAATAATAAAATTTTGATAAATACTAAAAGTAGGCTATTATAATTACTTATGGGATTTTTTTCTACTGCTTTTGCTTAATGCAGTCTTTTTTTTCAGGTTTGAGAACTTTGTCAGACATACCACTGCAACTTTGGATGTTCTTCCTGTTAAAGGACCTCAGGGTCCTTCATTATCTGCAAAAACTAATGTTCTGGTTCAGAATAAACCAGATGCTCAGCAGACTTGGGCTGTTACACCTGAGTATTTGACTTTGACATCTCCTTCTATTGGTAAGTATTTTTTGAAGTTAATGAAATAGCCACTTTAGTATTAAGATAAGTGTGCTGCATAATATGTTTGTAAGTGTGGCTTGGCCAGTAATCTTCATGCAGACTTGATTTGAACACAGTTCTTGGATAAATTGTCAGAGGTGATGTGCTGTGTGTATACATACAGTATACACTGCATACCTATGAAGATTTTAAAGTATTGTGAGGGTGAAATTAGGGCAGAAAATACTTTTTCATTGGTGCATCTCTGTATCTTGGGCATTTTTGTGAATTTTTTTACATGTTAGCTTTTTTTTTTGTGTTACAGGTGGAACAGCAGACACTAGACATGTACAAATTGTCAACAATTCTAATAGAATGTTGACCTTTGAACTTTCATGGCCAGCTCACTGCCTTACTGTAACCCCACAACATGGAGCTGTTGAACCAGAGTAAGTTTCTTTCCATAAGTTCCTTTATGTGAGGAAGTGTGGTGAGGTCTTGGTGGAGTTTAGTTAGTTTAAGTGTGTAACTAATTTATGAATTTTAGCTGGTTTTTAGGAATTTACTTTAGTTTGCTTAGACTGTACCCTGAAACTATTTTAGTTCCACTTCCAGGGTGTAGACTTTTTGTCAACTAACATGCAAATCTAGCTTTTTTTAGGACCTTATCTGTTCTGTATAATGGGAATGTTCTTCTGTCACCTACATAATTATCTGGATGCCAGGAATTTTCTGTGCCTGGAAATACTATTATTATTGCATATTTTTCAAGGAGCTGGATGGCCAGTGAAGCTGAAACTTTAAAAATCTCCTTTTGCAGTAGTGTTTTGTTTAAAATTTAGCTGTGTATTTAAAAACAAAGAACAGTTCCTCTCTTCCCATAACCAACAAACAACCCCCAAAATAACAGTTCTTATAGAAGGCTTTTCTTCTGGGGACTTAGTTCTTTCTTTAGCAAATGTGCTGATATTCCTCACAACTTGATTGTGGTTTTTTTTTTTTTAATTTTGAGAAAACTGGGTTTTGCCATTCAACCTTTGTCTTCTCAGTACCTGTAGGTATGAAAATAATGACAAGCCAGTGTCAGCTTGCCTGTGCCTTAATTGGCATTTTTTTGGAACAGCAGTCATAATATCACTGTATATATATGAGACTTTTCACCCATGGCAGCAAAGACTTTTACAATTTATGCTTGGAAGAGGTGCCCGCCTCTCCCTTCTAAATTTCTGGGGGTTTTTTAAGGTTCAGTTCAGAATAGCTCTAAGACCCTGTTATTAAGTTATTTTCATCTTACCCAAAAAAAAGTCTTCCACCAAAAAATGGGTTTTGCTTTCAGAATTGTATTTCAGTAGTTGCTTTAACCTTGAGGATGTTTGCTGAAATGCACTTTCTCTTCAGTCCTGCGTTGTCGATAGCATTTAAACACTTAATTTCATATTCATGTAGATGTAAATTGCTGGGAAACTTTCATCACTAGTGAGAACTAAATAGAGTTTCATGGAAGGGTTAGGAAAAATAGTCTCAAAAAGCAGTAACTATGAATGACTTTCCAGTAGCTGTGAAAGTAAAGACATACTGAGTGTCTCATACCCTAAATTCAGGATTGTCTGGATGATTTCTTAAAAAGAGAGTATTGAAGGCCTTCTGCAAGGAATTTTCTTGCAGTGTAGAATTTTAAAATGTGTTCACTGGAAAAGAGTGGGCAGAATCCTCACATTTTGGGTCCAGGTAAATAGTTTGGATCAAGAACAGAGGTCTGCAAGTAGGAAGCAGACCTGTGGGAACAGCTAACTTAAGCGCAGCAAGCTACACTTGCCCAGTTTTCTATTTTTCATGACCATCTCCCTGCAGTGCCAAGGGCAGTCATCCTGTCAGGACAGGAGCCAGCCTCTGCACTGTGATGGCTGGAGCCCACAGAATTCTTGAACTGAGTTAGGCTACGAAAAGAGGTGGTCTGATTTCTCAGTGATGGTGAAAGAAGGCCCTGGGATCATGGCTATTAAAGCTTAACATATTGAATATCTGATACCTTAAATTTAATGATCTGTAGAGCATCTTCACTTATCTGCTATCTTAAAAGTGCATCCTTTTTTGGGGGGGGCTAGTGACAATTGTGGTAGATACTTATTCTAATATGAGAATCGTTCTAGTTGATTTTGGTTTTTTTTTTAATTAGGGGCAGTACCCTAATTTTGGTGAGTCCTAATCCAGCACTTGCCACAAGACCTACATTAATTCCTTGGAGTGGCCTGATCTATATCCGTTGTGATAACGGGCTAAAGGTACGTGGTTTACTTGAGATTGGAGATTGCAACTTTTTATTTTACTTTGTCAGTTCTAATGAAGCTGCCAAAACCTTTTAGATTTGAATCAGCAGCTCTGTCAACTTCCATTATTCTTCTTAGTTTTTAAAGTTCTCTTAAAAAAAGTAGTTGAGATGCCATTTTGTAAAGTGAGATTTTTAGTTCATTCATCTCTGAAGAAATACTACAATGTGAACACTTTAACTGAATTGCCAACAAAATTGCACTCACCACTGCCTTATGCATAATTTTCTAAAATGCTACGTACATATATGTAGGTGTGCACGCACAAAAGTAGTCTGTATCATATCTGCATCATATTTTAAAATAAAAGAAGTCAGAAGAGGTTATTGGACAAGTCATCATAGCTCCTTTTGAGCTCCCTTAAGGTAAACTTGACCTTCTGGATGACAGGTCTGTGACAAAGAATGTCTAGAACAGGTTTTGGCTCCTCATGGATTTTAATCCAAGATTTTTCCCTGATTAAGGTGAAGCATAGAAATAAAATTTATGAAGCCAACAGTTTTTCTCTTGTCAGTGTAAGAGCAAAGGGCTCCTTGGTAATCTCTCCCAAAGAGACTTTTAAAAAAATTTTTACAGACAGTGTGTGTTTTGGGTTATTTGTAACAATGCATGGAGAGAGAAATAGACACTGAAAGGATAAAACTGTATCTCCTTTCCTTTTGCATGGAGGGAAGTGTGAGGTATGATACAGAATTGGAAACTGCCTTCAAAAAACCCAAACAAACAGGGAAGTTGTTGAGAAGGAAGTGATAACTGTGCACATAGTTAACCATGTTATATTCTACAATATGAGAAAAGGATTTAAGAAATCTACTAGGACAAGTGTAGAGAATGTAGCAAAACCCATCAAATGATAGGAAATCTGGTAGTTTGTAATGCTTTTGTCATTTATTTGCTACCTCTCCAAATCAGCAAAAAGTATGCTAAGATTTTATTAGCCATTAACTGAAACTTTTGAAATTTCTAATTATGTAGCAAAAGTGAACACAAAGCTCCTTCTGAATGAGGCAGTTCTGTTTCCAGTATCTGCAACAGAGAATGTTGTAGGAATTGTCAGTTAAACTAGTTGAAATTACTATTCCTGTTAAATTCAAATACCTATATAGCAAATTTTCAGTGAATATTCCTTTTCTCCTAAATTAAACTTGTCCTAGAATCTTCAAACTTTTGAGGCTGGAGTAGACCTGGGGATTTAATATATGAGAGCTTTCCTCTGTTGTAAAGCTGAACATAAGCTCTTGCAGCTCAAAGAAATAGAGCTAAATAGTTTGACTTATTAATATATCAATATTCACTGTTTAAAACTTTGCTTTTCTCCAAATCTTGTAAAAGTTTATTAAAGTGCTTATTCAAGAGGCTGTCGCACAGAGTGTATCTGGAGCAGATTTTCCATGCAGAAGATGTGATGTAATTCCTCCACAGTCTGAAAATCCTACTGTTGATGTGGCAAAGTCTCTCCCCAGGTTCCCTCTAACAAAAATGGAGATAAAGAACAGTAACATTGTTTTTCCTAAAACAAGACTTGGTCAAAGCTCAGGTAAGAGGGCTTATTTATTAAATATAGAATCTGTAGTATCTTGTGTTCAGAGGCTGTTTACTGTATGGCATGTTTGGGAACTTCAGTGCCTTGACTTTGGTTTTGTTCTCTTAGTCTGATAAGTGTGAATGACCAGTTCCCCACTTCTGCCTTTGGTTTGAAAGGCTATTCTTTTCTTTTCCTCTTTTTTTTTCCTTTGAGTTCTCCTGATACAGTATACCTTTTTTTCCACAGACAGGTTTGCATCCAGGCAAACCAGTTGCTGGGTTTTTAAACCACTTTGATGAATGCAACTACACTGTGCCTGGGAAAAGAGAGTTACAAGGTTACTGTGTCTAGTTGAAACTCTTTTGGCTCAGTGCACCTTTGCAGTAGATCCATTCTCATCTGTGCTTATGCCCATAGGATATGAGATAAATCTGTGTTTAGCAGGGAAATAAATAGTCTTCCTTAAGACAGTAGGAATATCAGCTATGAGGCTGGCTGTCCTTGTCTTGGTACATAGTGATTGAGGAGGACAGTGTTGGTAGTGGAGTCTGAAATGCTTGGTCTGTACTTTTAATTTAATGCTTAAAATTCTCAAAGTAACTCTATGGAACTCTCATTCTGGTACCTAGATACCGTTTTTTTTTTTTGTAGTACTTATATTTAGGTAGTGAGGGTTTTTTTAATGATTCATTGACATCAATTTTTTTCTCTATCAGACTTGAGGACTTTCAAGGCTTAATTTTATCAATTATATCTGGGCTTTTATTGCTAAAATTATGAAAGAGGATTGTAATATACTACTCCAGTGTTTATAAATGTCATATATAATGTTTATATGCAGCTAAACTTTTTAAAGTGCTATTCTAGACTGAGATGATCTTGTCCTATTAATTCTTGCCAAGAGACATGTATTTATATGTATGCTGAGTAACAAAACAGATTTTTTGATACTACTTTATTTGGTCCCAGACTGGAATACTCTCAGTGTTTTGTCTCTGAGTGATCAAATAATGGAAGGAGTTGGATATCTTTTGGGGTTTTTTTGGTGAGGTCTAAATTTCTTGTGTATAAGCTTCTATAAAGTTTATGACTGTGCTTTGTTTGAGTCTACTCTTGAGATTTGTTATAATGAAAACTGTTTCAATTAAACTTCTGTTCATCTAGAAACAGTTTCTGCTTAACTCTTTACACCAGAGATACTTGAACAAAGACATTTAGTATGTACTAGTCTGTTATTTCTCTTTTAGAGAGTTACCTGGAAATGGAGAACGAAGGGAATGAAAATCTAAAGTGGAGTTTGTCATCTTTTGCACCACCCTATGTTAAAGTGAGTGAATGCTTGCATGGGGAGTTTTATGCAAATCCCTGGGTTTATTTTAGCTTCTCTCTTTCTGCTGTGCTCTCTCCCCCTGCTGCCTCTCAAGAAGGAGTATATATTTGAGCATGACCTCAGTTACAAAGTTTTTTTTTCACTATCCATATCAGAGAAATGTTTTGCTCCTTTTTTTCATCTCTAATGTGCTCCCTGACTGTGAATGAATCAGTGCTCTGTGGGACAGTTTCTGGTTCACTTACTGCTTTACTGAGTTTGCTTGTGCTCATACAGTATCATCATCCAGATTGCATTAAGTAATCAAGCATAAATGAAAGATCGGTGTCTCTTTTTGGCTCCATAATGCCAGACTTGCCTTGTTTCGGACTTGTGCTGCTGAAATTGCACTGTATGTGGTATCTGTAGAAATTTGAGTTAGGTCAAGGATATTTTAATTACAGTGCTGTTTCTGTGCCTAGCTGTTGCTATTTGTAAATGCTCCCCTATTTTTTTGATAGTCTGAAATGTTGTGATGATAATTTTGATTTTGTCCTAGAATTATTATGGTCCATTGTTGTGAAATGATGAAAAATGGTTATGTAGCACTCTTACCAGTACCCCATGGGATGGATTATGTCATGTTCCTGCCAGTGCACCACCTCTGAACCGGAAGTTGGTAGTTGTGGTGACTGGATTTAGTAGTTTCAGTCTTTATTAATTTGCTTTTAGGGAGTCAATATCAATTCTTCACTTAAAAGCAGCTCAGTTGGGTGTATTTTCCTCAGTCCTCTGCAAGGGTGGTGTATGTGTGGGTGTATTGTGTGGTTTCAGGTTTTTTTTTTCCTTTCCCTTCTGAATCTGACTCATAAATGTATTTGCAGGATGTGGATGGAAGTGGCTGTGTTTATAGGGTTACTTACTCCGTTTTCAGATTTTCCCATGTTTCTGGTACTCTTGAAGCTCATGGACAAGAGAAGGTAAACATTTATAAATATTTCAGGCATATTAGTGTATCTCAATTGTAAAGTAAGATCTTAAATGAGAAATAAATTTCATCTGATGATGATAAAATTGTTGGCCTTTCAGTATTGGGTCCTGGAGTGTATCAGGTAGTCTGTATCAGCTTAATTCAGCTGAGTTGCTTCTAAGAAGTCATGCAATCAAAGTAGTTTGATTTCAAAGTGGTGGCGTGTTTGTGTTATGCTTTGGGGGTTTTTAAGGACAAAATATTTTAGAATAGAAAACTATTCTAAATGTTTTGTAAAATTTCAGAAGAAAATGGAAAATAATACTGGCTTCTTACAAACCTAGTGTGAGAACCTGATTCCCTTCCTTGAAGCATTCCTGACATACTTGTTCAAGAACTCTTGTCTGTTCCTAAACTTGGTTTCATTGACTTACAATTTTATCTCCTGGCCAGTAGAGGGTTTCATAACCACAATTATAAAGCACATCCAAGGACAGACTGGATGGGTTTGTAAGGGTCTTTCCTCCCTCATGTTCTCTCACAATGCTACTTGAGTTTTATCTTTTCATCTTTGTGAACACCTATCTTTTAATTGTTATGGATTATTATGACATTATTTCTATAGAGATGCAATTTGTCATCTATTTAGAAGAATAAAAAAAAGTATTCCTGTCCAGTTTCTGGTAATTTCATAATATTGCAAGCCGTTATTTGAATTTAAACAATTGTATTTGCCTTAGCAATCCTAGTTCAGGCCTATTTGAATAAGATTTACATCACTGGCATGCCAGGCTGTGGGCTGGAGCTGATAAGGTACAGTGATTGGCTGGTTTTTTGCAGTGGATATGATGTTTGGCTACTTAGATATAACTGTAGTGGTCTACTCTAATCTGCTGCTCTCTTTCTCTTCTTCCCTCAACCTCAATTCTGAAGACAATGCAAATCTCTTCTTGAATTACCTGGTACAGCACTATATGGAGACAAGCCTTTATTACATAGCTGACCTTTAAGGATGATCAAATTCATAGCTTACACATTGGTTTAAATTTCAGGCCTTCTAGTAATTTTAGCATAGTGTGCTTACAGATTTGGAGCTGGAGGAGCTGAGTTGTTCACAGCTTAGTTGCCAGATGAAGGATGGTTTTTTCAGGTGCACATATTTCCCTTTCCGGTCCCCTTTCTCTCCATTTTACTAACAGAAGTAATTGTGCCAGCACTTGCTGGCTTCGCTTAAAGCAGATTATCTGAACTCAAATTTTGTTCAAAATTGCTTGCATGACATATTTCATCCAATATTTTCCAGTTGTGAGCAAAGGAGGGATAGCTATTTGTATAGTTTTCTTCAAGATCACCTGTGTGTTCCATGTGTGTTCTGTAGTGTGTAAATTTTGTGGTGGCTGAACCATAACTTTGTAGAGGTAAAATTGTGAAGATGTGAAGATTGGTGATGTTCTGCAAAATTTTTCTCTTTTTTTTTTTGTAGGTTGCTGTAATCTTTTTACCTAGAGATAAAGGAGACTACTCCCAGTTCTGGGACCTTGAGTATTACCCAGTTGAAAATCCGAGTAGGAAACACAAATTAAAATTTCAGCTTTCTGGAAAAGTGAGTATATAAAAGCTATAAACACTGTCTTGAGCACAAATTTTTGATAACATCTTGATTTTACTATACAGTACTCTTTCTTATATACACTGGTATATTATGGGAAAAAACCTCAACCCTGCTAGTATTTTTGCTGGACTAAATTGTATTTTTTTTTGTTATGTTACAAAAATACCATCTTCCTCTTCTTTATGTGATAATGCATTATCTTTTGCCATTTTTGATATAAAACTTTAGTTTGCTCAGAGAAAGTAGAGACACACATTCTAGGGGAATTGTTTCTGTAGGTAAAGATGTTTTTATCAGTTTTGTTTGGTTTTTATATGTTGGTTTTATTTTTGTAAATAAATAGTGAAGTAACTGACCTTTGCTATAATACATAACTCAGTGCAGTTTTGGAATTTTCAAATATCCATCTTAGAGATGGATATTTGTGTCTGTAATAAAAGCTGCTTCAGTATTTTATCAGAGTGGCAATGTGGGTGGGGATAATTGTGAAAGTTATACATGGGAGCAATTGGGTTTGAGTTCTTCTTCGCTTCCCTGTTGTTCCTCAGCTCAAACTTTATGGTAAGGCTTGGAAGAAATGGGTTGGGAGTTAAAACTGGTTTTCTGTGCTCTCAATCCTTACCTTGCTTTTTATCCCTACCTCACTGTCCATACAAGAGGAATTTACATAGGACAGAGGATTTATTACCGTAAGGAAGAATTCATTCTAATGATCAGTTAAATAAGCTGAATGTGAAGAGCTTTGTACATTCAGTATGGCATGATTGCTATATATGCTTTGTTGTCCTCTTCAGAAGGTTTGACTTGATTTTTCTAAGAAGTCCACACTAAGATTTGGGATCTTTCTGTAGAGAACCAAGTAGCAGTAGGAGTAGGAACCTTATCCTTCTTGCTGAGGTACCTTACATTTTTTTTGCAGGTTCCTTGTTCTTTCCAAATTAATTGTGTTGAAAGAGTACTTGTAAAAAAGTTTATGTTAAATAACTTCCGAGTTTTGGCATGAGAGTCCTGTATAATGTTTGGTTTTAGAGGGTTTTTTATTCAGCTTTCATCAAATTTTTTGGTCATAGTTTTCCTGAAAGTGAGGAGAATATCTAAATCATTTGTCTGTTTAAAGCTACTTGAAATGGGGAGAAGATTAACAGAACTGTAGAGTTTTAAAGAATTCTCTTCTTAAAACGTGACTAGTTGTCAGAGTTGTGTAAATCTTTGAGCGGCATAACTTGATATTAATGTTTTTGAACTACTGTGTCAGATTTGTTCTTGATTTTTTTCAAAGCTGTTAACAATTAGATCTTTATAGCATCTCTGCACATGGGAAAAAAGTTCGTAGAAAATACTTGAAATGCATGTCACGATCATTTTCAGAAAGATTTGAAAAGGAAATACTGTATTTATCAACTAGGTAGGGAACCATGCATCTGTTCAGAAGAGGGATCAACACAGAACATTTACTTAGAGACTTGCAGCTTTTAGTTGAAAAGGCAAGTGTTATGTTCTAGGGATCAAGAGTTTAGGCAGTGTTACTAAAACTTTGAAAAGGACTTGGAGTCTGATGGTCTTTCTGAGGTAGGGGCTTACAGCTGTGGTTAATGTGACTTTTGATAGAATGAAGTGGGAAGAGTGACTGTCATTCAGAGTGACTGAGTGGTATTTATTTATAGCACCACTTCAGAAGAAATGAAAAATTTGGAAGAGCTCAGGAAAGAACTGCAAGAACAACATTAAGTTAGGAAAATCAATGGCACATACCACTTTAATATTTTTCCTAACAAATTAATTAACTGTAATTTTGATTATGCTCTGCATGTGTTTGCAGTCCTCACCACTGGAAACTATAGTCAGGAGTTCAGATCAGCATGTCTCCAAACCCAGTCCCAGAGACAAAGAAAAGAGGGGTTTGACATGTTTTGCAGCCCCAGCCTCTCGGTGCTGGTCATTCAAATTAAGTTTTTTCTTTACCTGAGGAACATTTGTTCTAAGGAACATTGGGGGCTGTTCTAAGATCATTGAGTTAAGAATGAGTATTGTGTGCAGGAGTCTTGGACTGGTATTTGGGTCTAACTATTGGTCCCTTCTGGGTGAACTAACAAGTACCTGCCACAAGGCTGGGACAGCACCAAAGTCCTGACTGCTCCTTTAGCATGTAGAAAGTTGAGGACTTTGTAAAGAACCCCTGCTATTTTTTGAAGGTACTACAAATGTTAAATGCATGCCACTTTTTAATTTACATGGTTTACGTACTTTAAAAAGGTATGCAGTTAGACAGTTTATGGATCATTTTTCAGCAAACTGAGATGAATTCTTTCATTCTTAACACAAAAGACTTACTGCTAACTTAGAGGTCTGATCTGATTATTATCAGCAGCACAAAGCTTCATCATCTTTGTGTATCCCAGAAGTGAGAGGAGGGAAAACGTTTTTAAACTCTGTGAGCAAAATAATTCCAATTTTCAAGCTATACAAATTTCTGTGTTCCTGAGGTGTCTGGAACAGCAGCATTCAACTGTAACCATTTGGAGTGTTAATGTACTGCTCTTATTTGAAACAGCAGAAGTCAGTACAGGCTGTGGTAAAGCATGCAGTATTTCAAGATGCCCTTATAAAGACTGGGGTAACTTCTGATCATTTTCCATAATGTACCTTATTCTCATGCAGTCAACTTGCCTTTTGATAAATTAGAATTTGAATGATAACAGAGGCATGACACCCATTGTTTTTCACTATGTGGAAAAATAAAAGCTCTTGAAACAAGACACATTTGCAAATCCCTTCTTGTCTTTATGTATTCGGTTCTACTGGGGTTCATGGGTTATTTGCAACTGAAAAATATATTCTTTAAAATGAAGATTTTTTTTTTTTATGGCTGCTGCTATTTCTGACAGACTGATTAGCAGCTCTTTCAATAGAAGAAATGAATGTCTAAAAGACAAGTTTGTCATAGCAGCTCTATTGAAGATGAATCTATTTTTTTCATCTTCCCTGCGTCAGGGAATCAACTGCTTGTCTAAAACGTCAGCACCATTTCAAAAATTGACATAATGTTGTACAACCATAAGTGTAGGAGGTTCTTTTGGTTCTTTAACTTTGTTTAAGATGTTGTGACCCAAGGGGACTCCAAAGAGTATCTGGCAAGATTCATTAAGCAACGCAGAATTTGCAATTGGTTATTTGTCAAATTATTCTCATCCGGTGATCTTGTCTCCTTGTGTTAGAATACCCTAAATGGGGGTCTTGGTGATGGTAAATATTTTGGCCTAATTTCTGAATGCGGAAAATACCGTATAGTGCGTTATCTGACTCTGTCTCTCTGGAGAGACCTTTCTTTGAGAAGGATGTATTGTTCATAATACAAACTTATTACAAAGCTTTTTGCTGTTTTGAGAATTCAGATTATAATGCTGATTTATGTCTGTCTTCTTTCTGAGCACTTGTTTAGCCAACTTGGTTGTTCTTGAGGCATATGGGCATAATATCTGCAGAGGAAGTGAGGGGTTTTTTGGCTTTTAGTAAAATCTTGGTTGCTTGCAGCCTTTTTGAGATTCCACCTGCGCTGCTAGTTTGTTGTGAACTGTCTTGTAATAACTAAGTATTCGTAAAGCACAGAAGCCTGTTGACGTATTCCTCCTAAATAATTGCTTCCATCTAAATGATCCAGACTCTCATACTCCTGAAAGATTATTCTTTAAATAAGAAGTCTTGGATTGGGTAAGGGGAATGACTTACGTACCTGAATACTTAAGTACTTTTGAATGCAAAGTTTACAGTCTTCTCTGGTTTTGCCAATAGAGTGCTAAAACAGAAAATGAGACACCAATTGTGAAAGCTTCTGCATGTGGCCTTACAAAAACTGAGGTTCCAGTTACACCAGAAATGAAAGTTGACTCTGAAGGACAACCAAAAAGAGTAAGGTATGTATGGACAGAACTTGAAAGGAGTGTGTCTGCAGCTGGGTAAAAGGGTGTGGGGGTAGAACACAACCCCACAACCAAAGCTTTTTTTTACTATTGGGACATCTGTGTGGTGGAACAGGCTTCACAGAGAGTCTGTGCAGTCCAGTCTCAAAGGTTTTTGGGATCTAACTGGGCAGCTTGCTCTGACCTCACATCTGACCCTGACTGGAGCCAGAGGTTGGACTAGAGACCATCCGAGTATCTTCTGACCTGAATGCTCCTATGATTCTATGTTAAAGAGTAAGCAGCTGTAAAAACAGACTTGCCAGTACCTCTTAGTGGCTTTGTATTGTTCAGTCTTCCATGCTTTTTCTTTTCAGTTGAGTTTCTAAGTTGTCTAACCATGATATGCTGTGGTAAATGAACTGGTATTGGCAGTAGAATTTTGTGTATACTTTTTGTATATTCAAAGTTGATGTTTTCTGGATCTTTCAATTTTTTCTGATTTATTCTCATAAAAGACACCTGTTACTTCAAGTATGCAATCAATATACACAGATCATATAGGTCAGAAATGTTAATATCTTAAATCCCTTTTTCAAATCAGACAAAAAGAGGTCATTCAAGGGGTATATGCACCAGAAGACTTCTACGTTTTTCCTCTAACCAGAGTTGGGGAAACATGCACATTAAAGGTCAACTTGAGGAATAACTCCTTTACAACACACATGGTAAGTTTGACTGACTTTATCTTAAATAGATACTTGTAAGTCCTTTCAATTGTTCACCTGCACTGTTTTTTTCTCTTTTACTATTGACAAAAATTACAATAGTACAAGTCTTAGTTTGCTAGTTCCAAAAGTCTATATTGGAAGAATTTTGATGTGTAATTTTTCTCTTTTGTCTGACTGAATAACTGTGTGTATTTGTAATACATTAATATGAAAATATAGTAGATCAAAATTTGCATAGGTTTGTTGTTCACAAATGTGGGCATTCTTTATTTTTAAACCTTGGGTCTGTGTAAAGCTGTATTTGTAAGTGACCTGATTTATCTTAAGCATGTCATAAATTGAATATGATGGGCTTAAATATAGTGCACTTTTGAGCATTTTGTATTAAATTACAGCTGAAATTTGTAAGTCCCAGGGAGCCTTTCTACATCAAACACTTGAAATACTCTCTAAGGTGAGTAATGCATATGCTAACATTCTCTCCTAACAAAAAAAATAACCAAGTAATGCAGTAAGATAAATATCTTCTGTATATGTAGAGTGCTAAAATGTAGATATAAATATTCTGGATGTCTGACTAAAGGGCTGGGAGGTGTTTTGTTGCTTTTGTTTATAGTTAAAGGTTTGGGGGGGGATTGTGAGTTTTTTTTGGTTGGGTTTCTTTTTTTTTTTTTTTTTTCCTAAGCTGTACTCTCTAATCTCTGTTCGAAGCAGAATGAGCCCACACAGTTATTTCTGCATCTGCCAATTTCTTCCCTGCAAATTGTTTCTAACAGTGCTTTTAATGTTAAGCCTAATGCTTCATGTAACCATTTGGCATGCTGTGCACAATCAAGTCATTCCTTCCATTTATACTTTCTGCACAACAGACCAAGCAAATTGCCTTCATCATGCTTCTAATTTGACAAACCTGCAGAGCTGCATCAAAGATTCTCTGCAAATACAAGGTTTGAGCAGCTAGTGGAATTGTCTGGTCATACCAAGTATTTCAGCATTTTACCTGCATAGAAGAAATTTTTAAGTTGGTGATAACAGTCCTGAAAATAAACCCAGTCATCTGTGGAGTTCATTACAACAACTATGTGACAGTAGTATTAGTCATCTCTTCAAGAAGTACAGCATCTCACATGCTCATCTGCAACAGTAGGATTGTCAGGAAGCAGAAATGCAACCATTTCATTAGAAGTGATACAGCATACATTCTGAGTGTTTAAACAGGTTCCCATTTTAAACACAGGGAAGCTAAGGGTATAGAGAGCAGAAATTGTGAGCAAATTGTAAATGGAGTTAGATATTCTGCCTCCTAATCTGCTCCACATTCATCACAAAGATAGGGCTGTGGTGGTGTTAGCCAGAGGTATTCAAGGTATTCTTAAGGCCACTTTTCAGTGCCAAGTGTTATAACTCCACCTAGGCATGTGTCAGTGCTTCAATTTAACTGTCATCTTTTTATTGAATATTTCACATGAGATGGCACAGAAGGGTTTTTTATGGGGGGAGTGACCAGGATAAAATCTATCCACATAAAGACAACCAGCTAGATCTGTCTGAGGCTGTACTGTAGCATACAGAGGACAGGATGACTTGATTTTGTCATCCTTGACAAAAAAATGAGTAACTTCACTGGAAGACACTTTGATATTTCAAAAATATTGTTGAGGAATGCTGAAAAAACTATTTGGTATATTTTCTGCAAGAGATTATGAACTCCTACTGCATTTATCCAAAGTAGACTTAACAAGTTTAAAAGTCAGTCTTTTTTTTCCTAGTAACTTTGGCGGTTTTTTCTTTGGCTGTAAATACCAGTTTTTCCTATCTTTTTAAAAAATAATTTCTCTGAAGTCGACATAGTGCTCTCCCATTTATGAGCATAAAGCACAGATTTACTTGACTTTGATAGATGCTTTTAAAAAAGTGTTAAAAGTGGTTTTAATGGCTTTTATTTGAGAATAGCATCAAGGAGGGTATCAAAAAAGCCACTGGCAGCTGTTTCCTTCTAAACTTGGCTGTCTTTGGAAGTAATGCTCAAAACTAATTGGATGAGAAGACTCTTCACAGGAACTTGGAATATTAGTCTTTAAATAAGTATAAGAATGGAAAGTACCATTTACCTATATGTTTTTTACCAAAAAAGTATGATGTTTTAAACATGGTCTATTGTATGCTCTTAATTTTGTGGGCCAAATTTGAGTATAATCAAGTTTTAAATCTGGATAAAGAAAGTGAAAGTTTGTATCCAATATCAAGAGTCTGACCTTCTGAATTTGGTATAGTGGCTTTGCCAGTTCTTCAGCTGGTTATGCCATCCCCAGTACCAGTACATAGCACTGCTGTGGAATTCTGTCTGCAACTTACACCCAAAAGAGTTCTATTTGTTGACAGAGTAGAATTTGTTTTACTGCAAAGATAATACTTTTAATAATATGGCTCTTAAGTGATACAAATATATGAATTAAACATTAAAAAAAATGGCAAGTTTCTGTTTCTGGAAGTACTACCAGGTTGCTATGCCTACTTAAAAATGTTTGAAAACAAAAATGTCCCAATTTTATTGCTTTCAGAAGCTATCTGATTACAGGGTAGTTTATATTCTGCATACTAGTAAAAGATAAAACTGTTTTGTTGGGTTGTTCCCTTCACTAATTATTTTTGTTTCCAGTAGCCACCCTTCTGTCAGTGCTCACTGTTCATTGATGAACCATCTGGTTACTATGGTTTAAATAGCACTTTTTGCCCATACTCTTCTTTTTCAACTTACCTATTCCAGTGTCGTGTTTTGAGGACTAGAGGATTAGTTTGTCTATGAAGCAGGCTTCAGACATGCCTGACTTCTCAGAAATACCTCTTGAAACTGGTGCAACAACCTGTAAAGGCCATACACTATTCAGAGACTGAGGTGCAGGCGTAGTGGAAAGTTTGAAATAAAAGGGTGGTTTTTTTAAGAGAAAAAGAGTTAATTGCAGCAGAATTCTACTTGTCCTGACACTATCCTTCTTGACTAGTTTCTGATTACTGTACTGGAGAAAAATCTTCTAGGTTGCTTTATTTCTGAGAACATTTATGTTATGGAGTAGCCCAAAGAGCTGTTATATCTGGAGTCTGAACTTCCCAGTTTTGTTAGCTGAGAAAATGAAAATAGCATCTTTTCCTTTGGGCTAGGAAGCAAGTGTGATGAGCCTTATCTCGATTGTGAGAAATCAACTGTCTCCTACAAAAGAGACTATGTAATTTCTGACTTATTTGGCTTTTAGGGAAGAACAATAATGTGTTTAGCACCCACCAAATGGACACCTGAATTTAGAGATCAAGCAGAATTTAATGTAGCTGTCATATGCTAAGAAACTGCTCTGCCTCAGTACTGTTGAGGTCACATGGTTCATACTCTGGAAATTAATACTTGACAGCCAGATGTGGGCATCTTTCTGAAAGAGCAATACTTAACTTACTGTTAAGTTTTTGATATGGTGTAAGTTTGATTTTGGTCATACTGTTCTTTTTGAGTAAATGTTATATAATATGTCAGGGAGCATACATGTATTATTTTGGGGATGATACAGACTTCTGCATCTCTTCTGGCTTTCTACTGAATTTACTTTTACTTTTGTACATTCTCAGGTGGCCTAGTTATATGCAGCTTCACACTCTATTCCTACTAAAATTTATGTTTTCTAACATAATGCATTTTACTGATTAAATAATCATACTGATGTCCTTCACTTAAAAAAATGGATTTTTAAAAAAATAATCTGAGTAAACATCTTCAGCCTGTATATCATAGATGGTTAAAAAGACAAACACTGCCACATTTGTTATACAACACTTGGCAGTTGAGGATGAGACATGAAACTGATTCGATTGTATTCCTTTGGTGCACTGTTGATTGTAGTTCACTATGGTATAATTATTTCTTTATTTTTGTATTAACCTGATTTAAAAAATACGGTACCATCCCCGTCTTTATTCTGAATGTGTGTACTCTTATTTGATTGACCAGGATGTTGTTAAAAAAAGAAAATTTGCTGATGTGACTACTTCAGCACTAAGGATGATACTAGCAAATGAGAATTGTATGTAAGGCTGGTATTGCCATTTCAAATGTAGGTGAGGGGTAGAGTAGAAGGGTCAAAGCACAGATTGATTTCAATAAGTTGGATTAGTATAGAGAAAAGGAGTATGAAAAGGTAGGAACACAGTGAGAAAAAGTAGGGGAAGGAAGCACATTCCAGAGGGCTTTGGACAATACTATATAAGGAGAGAAAATTGAAGCTACAGTAAAAGCAAACAAAGCTATCTTTTCTTTTTCTACTAAGTGATGCTGTTCATAATTCCTTATTTCAGTATGTGCCTGTTACTGCTACCTGCTTCAGTGCTGGATATTTCTATTGGATGCCACAGAATCCAATAGACTGCCAATCAAAATTTTCAGCTTTTGCTTGTACAGCTTATATTTTCTAATAATTCAGTCTAGGCTTTTGACAATTAACACAGCCACCCATTACATTTGGTATGTTTTTATGTAATCCAAATAGAAGAGGAATTATGTAACCTAAAATGGTGTAAAATTTCTAAAATGCTGTTTGAGGATGGACATATTGATTTGCAATAATTCAGGAAAATATTTCTTAATGTGGAGGCAATTAGAAGTAATGAAATTACTTTAGTAGTTCAAATGCATGAATTTCAAAAAAGAATTGAAAATTTTAGTGTACTTGTTTGATGTTTGAAGGGAAGAAATGTAGTAATTTTGCTCTAAATAAAGTTTATGCACTGTCAGTATTGTCAAGAGGCATACCAGCCTTATCAAAGTAAACTAGCAGGAATAAAGTATTGTATTACTTTGTATAATCAGAAGGAAAAAATGACCTTCATAATCAAAATCCTTCAGAAGAAAAACAGATAATCAAATCTATAAAAATAAACTTGATGGTCCAGCACACATCCAGTATACCATTTTCATGAAAATCAAAAGTAGACAAGAATTTGTCTATCTGGTAGTATTTACTTGTTTATTAACAATGATTATGCCCATAATTGCCATTTTAGATCCTGTCATTTCATCAATGTGCCAGTCCAGTTCAAGCCAAAGGCAGAAGGGATGTTTGAAGATGTCTTCGTTGTGCTGACAGCCAAATATGGCCCAATTAACATTCGGCTATGGGGTAAAGCTATTGCAAAAAAATAGAACAGTTTTATAACTGTTTATAAGAATTTATAACAGTTCATACCATTTAAAATATTCAAAGATTTGCTACTACATTTCCATACTAATGTCCTACTTGTTTTGCCCTGTGATGCTGCTTTGATGAAAAGTCTTCTGTAAGATACATTATGGTGCTTGTTTTACAAATCTGTTTTGATCGTAAAAACATTGAGAAATAACATTGTATGTTTTAAAGTTGTCATTTTCTAATTTATGTTTCTGCACTTTTGATGAAAATGGAAGTTTTCTATTTTTGCATTTATTAAAAATAGATAGATACTGATATATTTTATTTTAAGCATTGTAAATACAGAAATAAAATCTATGTGTAAACAGTTGATGCTACCTGATTTCTGTCTCTGTTAGAGGATTCTTTGCTGTAGGTAAGGAAACAAGCTGCCTCCTCTTAGACAATGCTAAATTTCTGGGGGGCTTTGAGGGAACCGGGGAGGCATTGCAGTCCAGAAGCTGATTTGTTAATATCACATTTCCATGAGGTAATGCTGGGGTCTGGCAATCAGCCCCTATCTTTTTACAGTTCAGTGGCAGGCATAGGCATTGTTTTTAACTCTCACAATGTGAAAACAATGTAAATTTTAATATGAGCAATAGTGCCTTCAGCCCTCCACAATTATGCATCTTACCCAGTATTCTGTCTCTGAAAGTCACACAAAGATGTTACTTAGGGTAATGACGTAAGCCTGGCTGCTTACTGGTTCAATTCCATTTCCTCAGCATCTCCCACCAGATGAATAAGGATGGGAGGTAGAATCCCACCTATGCCTTTTTTTCCATTTATTGGCCTGTTTGTGAATTCACCTGTTCACATTTTTTAACTCTTTTGACACCTTGTTTCCACAGCTCCATGAGGCAGCAGGCTCCGAAAGTTCACTGTATATTCTTTCAACAGAATTTGTTTTTTCTGTGATAAACTGGATTACTTCTGATTTAGTTGAGCACTCTCCAGTTCTTATATTGTAGGAGTCATTGAACAACAGTTCCGCCATCACCTTAGCCATTGTTAACCATGTCATAAAATCATAGAATAGTTTGGGTTGAGATGGACCTTTAAAGGTCATCTTGTCTACCACCCCTGCCATGAACAGGGACAACTTTAACTAGACCAGGTTGTTCAGAGCCCAATCCAATCTGACCTGAAATTTTGTTTCCATGGGTAGGACATCCTCTACTGCTCTGGGCAACCTGTTCCCAGGATATGATTGGCTTTCTGGGCTGCAAGTGCACATTGCCAGCTCATGTGCAGTCTCTCATCCACCAGCATCCCCAAGCTGGCCTCGGCAGGGCTGCTCTCCATCTGTTCGTTCCTGTGAATGATGCTGGGGGTTGCCCTGACCCAGATGCAGCCCCTTGCATTTGGTGTTGTTAAACCTCAAGAGACTCCCATGGGCCCACTTCTCGAGCTTGTCCAGGGCCCTCTGGATGGCATCCCATTCTTCAGGTGTGTCAGCTGCACTGCACAGCTTGGTGCCATCTGCCAGCTTGCTGAGGGTGCACTCGATCCCTTCTTCTGTGTCATTAATGCAGCTATTTAACAGCGCTGGTCCCAATATGGATCTTGGAGGAATACCACTTGTCACTGGTGCCCACTGGGACTCTGAGCCATTGACCACTACCCTCTGGATGTGACCAACCAATTTCTTATCCAGTTGACAGTCCGCCCATCAACTCTCTCTCCAATTTAGAGAGAAGGATGTTGTGGAGGACTGTGTCAAAGGCTTTAAAGACTCCAGATAAATGACATTTGTAACTTTTCCCTTGTTCACTGATGTAGTCACTCCACTGTAGAAGGCCATCAGGTTGATCAGACAGGACTTCTCTTCAGTGAAGGATGCTGCCTGTCTCAAGTCCCTATCCTCCATGTACTTTAGCATAGCTTCTACGAGGAGCTGTTCCATGGTTTTCCCAGGCACAGACGTGAGGCTGATGGGTCAGTAATTCCTGAGGTCCTCCTTTCTACCCTTTCAAAAAAATGGGTGTAATGTTTCCCTTTTTTCAGTCACCTGGGACTTAACCATCATGATTTTTCAAATACCATGTTGTTGGTAGCCTTTGGCTCTGTCTACTATTTTATTTTTTTAGCATGGAGCTGTATGCCTGAAGTTGCTTTAAACTAGAAATGCAGGTTTTTGACGGCATTGTACATTATTCCTTTCTTCAGGTTGGTAGGAGTGTGAGCAAAATTCATTTTAGTAGGAGATTGTTTGTTTAGCAGCATTTTCAAACAATTGAAATGTGAAAAAACAGGGAGGAAAAACTTGAAGTACCCTCTGCATTGCCTTTGGTATATGCCATCAGTGTTAAGTAAAAGTATACTAATGCTGCTGTTTCTCAGCAGTCTGGAAACCAGGAAGGGAAAATTTATTAAAAGGAATTAAACCAGGGATGAGAAGTCTTGTCAGCTCCTTATTCTCCCAACATGTAAGTTCCTGTCTGTGACCATGCTTCTTTTGCCCTCTTTTCTGCCAGGTGTTGCATGTTTCCTTAATTAATGTGATGCCTGTGTACTTCTGAATACAGAATTGGAATAGAGGGAATCTTCTGTCTGCTGCCTTACCTCAACAAGTTTGGTAGCTTTGTTTGAGAAGGGCCTTAGTGTACAAAGCCTATGTCTGTTCAGTTTTAGAAGCACAACTGGAAGTTACTTCCAAAGCTGGAAAAAAGACTAAGCTGCCTTTGAATTACAATAAGAAGCCCTGCCTTTGGATAATTAAGTATTTGGTGTAAATTCAGAATTGTCTTTGTGTTCTGTTCCTGTGGTGGGCCAGCTGTCTGTGACTCTGTTCATACTTCTGTTAGGGGCTTTTCCTGAGTTCTTGAGATGAGAAAATGGAAGGAATGGTTATGCATTTTTCCTATGTTTCCACCTGGATTGGATGTAAGGGAGGAAAAGGATGCAGAACGTGCTGCTGTGGATACTTTGGTGAACCATGTTTGTGTGCATAAATGTGTAAATATATACATGGGTGAAGCATATCTAAGTATGAACAAATGACCTGTCCTCATTATCCAAGGGAATCCGGATTTGCAGGTGATGTTAATTATTTTGGTATCTCTTTGCAGCCCACTGTTCTTGTTTCACTCATAATAACAGCTTTCTTTGCAGTCACTTCAAACTGGTTCCATTCCTACCCCACAAAATAAGACTGCTTCCTTTCCCCACGACTGCTTTACTTATATTTTAAACTTTTGTAGTCAAGACAATCTTACTTTGATTTGTCCACTGCTTACTGTGAAGAAGTCCTGATTTCTGTCTTTACTTCTTTTAGGGATACAGAAAAATAGAACAATTCTGCCCAGAATTTGATTTGATTAAGATTTTTAAGTCATAATACTTTTAATAAAGTAAGCAGAATTAACTTTAGGTATAATTCTTTACTCATTTTGATCTTTGATAGCTTTGAAACTTTTTTTCAGTTTTCTTGTGTTGTTGGGTGCAATCTTTTGTCCCAGACTGGCAAGACTGACTCAAGCATCCCAAGCAGCAAACTTGAAAAAATCCCAAGCAAACGATGGAACGATGTCTTTTTAATTAGTCATGTTACTTGTTGATTTTAAGACCAGAGAGCAAATTCAGAAATAAATTATTTTTAAAAATTCATTAAGTGTCTAGCACTGAGAATGTCTAGGTACCTGTTCAGCCTAATTGGGATATTAGTAATCATAATTATTCAACAGCTTTGTAAAGTTTTCACATCATTGACTACAAATGGAGTTATAATACATTCTGTACACGTGCTTCAGTGTGTTTTGGAGATTGTTGCCCTGGCATCTGAAACTAATTAGCATTCAGAAAACCTTGTATAGGTGCATATCAAGGCCTGGCTGTCTAGAAGATTATTTTGATTATATAAAAGCTTAAAATGGTAAAGAGAATTTTGTGAGTGTTTTTTGATGTATAAAGTAAGTTACTGAGGATAGTGGTGTTTTTTTGAAATAGAACACTAAATACTCTGGACATTTCTGTTGTAGGAATGCCTGATAGGAAAGATGCTAGTATATTCTTGCTCCTATGATTTGTGGAGGAGTTGGGGGGTAACAAAGTTCACCATGAGGTTAGTAGGTTATATATCTTCTGTATGTGAAGCATGTTAGCTTTCTGTATTGCAGCATCTTTGGAAATGAGAAAAGGCATTCTGGGAACAAAAGTCCTTGGAAGCCAGTGAGGGAGTGGGCAGGTGACATAAGATCAGTCGTCCCTGGTACTGTAATTGAGTATCCTGACTTTTGTCTTGTTCTACCTTTTTTCAAAAAAAAAACCCCTAAATAACAGAAGTTCATGCCTTACTGCTTTCATTGTATAGCATAAATGAAGGATATGCATCTTTTTATCAGAATGACAGACATGAAATATTTGTGTGAAGAATCCACCTGTCTGCCGTGATGCCTCATATTCAGTAAGAAAGGTGACTGTTAATAATTTTTTAAGTGGTAATGTTTGCATTATACCAATTTTCTCCCCAAATTTGCCAGTTAAGTAGGATATTGATTCTAGCTTCCCATTTGAAAAATTTGAGTTGGCATTAACAGTAGAAAAGATTTTTCTCAATGTTTCTTATAACAGTAATGATATTTTGCCTTTACAGCACTGTGTTAGTTCACTGATACACCATGTAATGTGGAATCTGCCTTATGGGTTCCTATGGAGTGGTAACTTCAAGTGCAGAATAAACAAGTATTGCAAGCTGGAACATGGTGGATTGAAAAGAGGATTTTCTTTAGACATTTTATTAATTTGCTAAAACTGTTCTGAAATCTTTTCAAACTTAATGCAATGTGCTAAATCAATACTAATAGCATAAACACCTAACTTTCAGTATAAGAAACTTGAGATAGAAAATGGAAATTCTGCTTTCAATAACATACTGTTTGACCACAAAGCTTTGCTAAGCATATTCCTCAATCCTGGATGTTTTATTTTTGCTGTATTATTGTTGGAGGACAGTCTTACATGAGCAGTTTTTAGATGTAAAATTAGATGGATATAATGCCCTTGGATTAATTTTCTGTAAATATTATCTGATCATCTTTGAATACTGGATGCTTGGTGGCACTGCTTGGCTCTAGAGATTTCCTACATGAAAATGTTGGTTTGATTTTTGCACCTTCTCTCTGATTCTAAGAATGCATATTTTCTAGAGCTGCTCAAAAGCTCAGAAAGATGCAACTAAATTGTTTGTTCTGAAGAATCAGCTTTATCCCCATTCTCAAAATTTTTATTGTTTTTTTTTTCCATGGGGGAAGAAAAAGGTAGTCAGTGTGGACAAGCTGAAGCCTTAAAAGTATAAATACCACATAAAACCATGGAATTTTTAAGTATAAGACTCTTTATAAAGCACTGTAATATTTTTCCTGATTAGTGTATTCACTACTGCCATTGTACTTGGCCATTATTTGTAGTACAAATTCATGTCTTTATGGCTCAAAATGCTGAATTCTGAAACAGTTTGTCCTTGATTCCAGGGGCAGTTTGTTGTCTGGGAATGACATTTGCAGGTACGTCTTTCCTCACAGACTCTCATCTATAGCCACCTGCCTAAATCTGACAGTTGAGCACCAGCTGGGAGTTATGACCCGGAGAAGCATAAAAGGGCTGGAGCGAGACAAAATGATCCATCAAGTCCTGCTTGTAAGTCAGGTCTCCAAACATGCATTTTCCACTCTATAAATTAAAAATTAAAATACTAATGGGTGTTCTTTTATATTCATCCAACAATTGGTTCATTAGGTAGGTATGTACAAAGAGGCTCTGCTTGTCAATGCTGTTTGGCTCTAAAAGGAGGCAAAATCGGTAGGGGTTAGGCTGGTCGTGAAATGCCCCCACCCCTTTTACCTTCCTTCCATGTTTGTTCTGGGAGGCTGGCGGTAGGTAATACTCATCCTGCATAGAGCTGGTTTGCATTGTGAGTGTTCTGTCACTAGTCACAGCTGTCAGGTATGTCAGTCATGTAGTATTGTGGTGGTGTCAGAGACATAATCAGAGAGATTAGGTGGACACAAAGAGCTCTGAATGAGGTGGTAATTGCGTTCAGGGGGAAAAGAGAGTTAAAGAAAGAAACTTTCCTTTCTCACAAGATCCATTAAAGAGGTGACAGCTAATATATTAAAGCTGGAACAAGATAATTGTGGTAAGAATCTTTGTGTGTTCTCCCTAAAATGCAATGTGCTCACAATAAATATTCAAATGCTTATTTTGTGTTGTGAATACCAGATAACCATTTACAGTGAAATGCGACCTCTTTCAAAAAGTTTAAATTCATTGCCAAGAATGTTCTAGGAACAGTTATAAAACTCAAAAGGAATATTGGTGCTATACTGAATCACAAAAATGCCATCTTATGTAAGCTTCTTTGCAGAGATTTTCTTCAAATTGGTCTAAGTGGTGGAAAAGAAATACTGAGATGCCAGCCATGGGCTGTGCTCTTCCAGACTTTGCTCTCTTTGAGTAGTACTTGAATAGTACCTCTCCCCCTCATCTCTCTCACTTTGGTTTTTTTTTTAACAGACTACTTGAGTATCTGTTTACATTACACTTATGCTGTATTGATGCCATGCTTCAGAACTGCCACTTACCCTTAAGATCCAGGAAGAACTTCCCTTCCCTTCCCTTCCCTTCCCTTCCCTTCCCTTCCCTTCCCTTCCCTTCCCTTCCCTTCCTTCCCTTCCCTTCCCTTCCCTTCCCTTCCCTTCCCTTCCCTTCCCTTCCCTTCCTTCCCTTCCCTTCCCTTCCCTTCCCTTCCCTTTCCCTTCCCTTCCCTTCCCTTCCCTTCCCTTCCCTTCCCTTCCCTTCCTTCCCTTCCCTTCCCTTCCCTTCCCTTCCCCCATCCCATCCCTTCCCCATCCCATCCCATCCCATCCCATCCCATCCCATCATTTTCCTCCTTGTTTTCCTCTACCTTTTGAAGCACTGAGGGTTGCTAGAAGTGTACATACAAGGTGTGTACTGGAACTTCCTTTGGCAACAGTCTTTTAAGCACCTGGTCAGTGTGTCTTGTTTTCTGTCCCTACATTTGAGGTCAGGTCCTCTGTCCCCTCCAAATAGGCAGGGATAAATGTTTTGGCATCCTCTTCGGGGTTTGAACATTTTCCTTTGTACCTCTGGAAGCTCTTAAAAACCTCAGCTAGTGTAAGGACTAGGGAAACTGCTGATCTTTACTCCCTCCTGCTCTTGTGCAAGGGCTCACATATTACAGATTTTGGTCATTTGGTGTGGGCCAATGGATTCCGAGTCAAATAGGGAAAAAAATGTCAACAGCTTTTGGAGTATTATATATTAACAGAAGAATTGTTATGTAGACCTTCCCAAGTTAGGAATTAATTCCATGGCTGGTTGTGACTGTGGAAAAATAAGCTTCTGTGACCAACCCCATGTTCTTTATGACCCTGGTGAACAGCTACATTGATTTCCTGGCACTGCACAGCTGCTGTTGTGTTGAATGTTTAATCTGAAATCAACAGGACTGCTGAGTATTCTTTATTATCAATGAGTATAAAATTGATAAGTAATGAGTATAAAAGCCAAAAGCAACCACTAGTGACAAAATCAGTCCCACAACAAAAAATAATATCAAACATCATCCACTGTACTGCTTGCCACCAGAAAACATGAAAAGCAGTTTCATTTCTGTCTGTTAATTTCTTGGAATCTTGCTAGAGTTTCTGTGTTGGCTGAAGTAAAAACCCAATCTGCCAATCTTTGCTCATAGAACTTTCAGGGCCTTCGAAGATGGCTGTATACGTACAGAAAGAAGAAAATACTATATTACGCCCTATTGTGATAAATTTTCATGTCTCCCTTGCCATTCAAACCAACATTTTTCCATTCTCTTTTGCAGCACTAAGTTCTAATAAACCTTACAATACAAAATAGGGAGAGAACAGTATGAGTCAGGACATCTTGATTCTTCATATAAATGGAAGTACTTTCACATTTCTCATGGTATTTATGGTGGTTTTTCAAGCTTTCTTTTCTTGCTGGCTGTTCTGATTGATAGTGAAGTGGGTTGAGAAGAGTCACTTCCAAAGACGGAAAGATTTGACGCATTTCCATTATAACCATCCTGCAAGAGCTTTTAGGATAGTTGAGCCACCATGTGTTGGTATAATGGATTGATCAGTTTGATTCTTTTATACAGGTAAATCACTTTGATGCAGGTTAATTCAGGCTGTGTTTACAGAGGTTATTCTGATCCCTTTTTCAGGCTCCTGTATGTGTTTTCAAAGAAACAATACCCCAAAACCTTTAGAGAATGAAAACCCATTCCTCCCTATTTACGGAATGGTATTTTTTCATTCAAGCTGGAAGCCTACAAAATAAGTCTTAGGTTTTCATCATAATCCTTTATGAGTTTTAAATCTACTTTATAAGTTGGCAATTTTAAATGGTTCCTGGTGAGTAGAGCCCTGGTGAGCTTCAAAACCACACACAGTTTCAATGAAGCTGTGTGAACCTGCTTCAGAATCTCTGCAAGTTTTCCAAGCTTTTATGCTCTCGTATGGTTTACAGACAAAAACCTACAGGGGTCCCATTTAAAGCCTCCTAGCAGCTAAAAGATAGGGAAAAAATGGCTTTTAAAAACCTGAAGTACCCTCTTATGAGTGCATTAAAAGCAATTTTGTTTGCTTTCCAGTTTCAAAATGCTTCAAGCTGCCAAAGACGCGCTGTTAGAAAATGACTCATGAGTACGAGAGAGAAATAGTCTTTGAAAGTTGGTTCATAGTAAAGGATGATAGCTAGGCAAGTGGAATTTCTGTATTCAGAAAGAAATACCTTGTGTTCTCATATTGCAGGTATTTTTTTCTGTCTCAGTAATCTGTTCTTCAGTGGTTCTTCACCTTTATCTTACAGGTTTTCAGCAACAGTGTGAAAATCAGCTCAGAACTTCAGTTTGTTCCTGTAGATACCATCTATCAACGTTTGGAGACCAGGACCTCCACAGAGAGAGAAGGCAATGCCAAAGCAATGAAGGCTTGTAATTTAACCCACCTTTCAGGTAAATCATGCTGTGTCACCCTGTGGATTGTCTGACAGTCTGTACTGTAGGTTTTAGGAAATTTTAGTATTGCATTGTGGGTTTTACATTTTCATTGCAGTGTTTGGTATTCGAGTGGTTACTTGATTTATTTTCTGTATGGGAAACACTGGCCCAAAGGCAAGGTATTAAAATGTCCTCCTCATTTTGATATTGCTACAGCTTCTCACAGTTTTTTTCTCTTTCTCTTCCAGTGTAAATAAAGACAACAGTGTGGAGTAGACTTTCCAAAATTCAAGAATATTTGGAGCTTGTGTTCTGTTCTAAGCCTCTCTTGAACAAATGTACTTTCCTTTCCAAATTGTATTGCTGAGTGTTAGGGAAAGAAATTGTTTGGAAAGATTCATTTAATGAACTCTAGAGATGACTTGACAAAACAAACTTTAGTGAACTGTTTAAGTTAATTTTCTAATGGTTTAAACAGATGTTACCTCTAAGAATCTCTGACAAAATCATGCCTTTTAAAGGCTTACCTTACATACTTCATGGTCTTGTAAATGTGGCATATTTGGTATGAATAACTATGGAGGAACTTTCCATGGTTTTAGTTTTTAATTTTAAAACTACATATCCACCAGCCCCTTAGGTTTTTCTCTAGGGAATCAAAAAGAAGAAAGGACAATTTTGATGCACTTGGTTGTTGACAATAGCTGAAAATGAGATAAATATTACAAGAATTAAAGAACTAAAAGAATTAAATGAAACTACAGAAGTGGTAGTAAAAAGTGTCTGAGCTGTATTGTCTTTGTGACAAAACAGAAAGCAAGATGTGTGTGAACAGGATATGAATATAACCTGAGATCATGAGATAAAGATTCTTACTTGGTTTTAACTGTGAAAATATGACCATGACTCTAAAATTTACATCTGGAAATAATGCTGACTTACGCACTAGCAAACCATTGCATAGTTGAGTACTAATTGAAGAGGTTTGGTATTTTTAGAAATCAAGTAAATTAAATGATGGAATGAAATTTTGAAAGGACTTGCATACCTAAAGCAACAGCTGGTGCTTAATCTCACCATTTACTTGTATAAACCATTTAATGCAGGCAAATTTTTTGATTCCCTAAAACTAATTTGCTGCCCCTTCACAACTGCATAGCTTTTTATGGGGTCAGTCAATCTATGTTAGGCAGCTGGTGTACGTTAGGAAGTTATTTCAAAGCCTCTTGCATATGCTACCTATTTCTTGCATAGTCTCTATAGTTTGTGTACCCCTCTCCATTGTGATCACCCCTGGAGTCCTCAGAGGAATTACTGCCAAAGCTCCAGGCATCCCTGTGTGGCCTGTATGGAACTAGTCTGTTAGCATTTTCAGTACTGCTGCAAACATGAAGAGATGTTTGAGTTTAAAAAAAATCTCCACCAAACTCCAAACCAAACAAACAGGACCCTCCCCCAGAAGAACTGAGGCTTCCCAGAACTGCTATAACAATACAGAATTACTCACAAGAAGAATAATCACTGGCATCACCAGACATGAAAACAGCTATGCTGCAGTATGATGCTACCCTCTTAGGAAGGGTCTAGGTGAGATTCTCCTGCACTGCTTCAGTAAGGAGGTTATCGTGGGGGTTTTTTTATGGCATGGAGTTCCTTATGAACACTTTTGTAGAAAGATTAAATTTATGTTGTGTAATTGCAAAAGCACATGTGAGTGTAGAATGAAAGGGAAATTCATATATTAACATGGAGCTTGCATTTGTAACATGAAAAATAATTTAAAACAGCTTTTTATTTTTGGTGTGGTGTAGAATGAGACAAATAGGAGAAAAACGTTGACTCATTGAAGGAAGGAAGTTAAGAGGTCTTTAAAAAAGTATTTTGGGAAGAGACTTCATATATTTTAACACTTGGCCATGCAGGATTATTGTTGGTGGATTAAGTAGAAGATGTTAGCTTTAGCTAACAAATGAGAAATAATTTTTCTTTATTCTAGCAATGTATAGAAAATAAGCTGTCTTTTAGAAGATGAAACTGCAGTTTAATGAAGTCATGGGTAGAAATTACTGCCTGGATCTTGCTATGTTTGCAGAAGAGGTAACTGCCCCTCAGCTGCTTGTCACCGTCTTTTCTGCTGGTGATTATCGTCGTCTCAGATCTGTTCGTTGTGCATGTTGTCATTTTCTAACTTGTCTGTCAAAGTGAGTTAGGTTGAAAAGACTTTTTTTTTTAAGTTAACTTGGTTCTCTTCGAAGGCAACAGATTGTGGAACATTTGTAATAAGAGCCCCTCCAGCAGATAATCTCAAGCAGAAGGGTGATGACAGGCGGCTGGAGGTTGTAACCTCTTCTGAGCTGGAGGAGTTTCTTGAGATAAATTAGTTATTCCAAAACTTGCGTGGAAGCAAGCATATCTGCTGCAGGGGCGGGGGTCTTGTAGACACCCCTCACCCTGCAAAGCTGCTTCTGACACTTCCACAGCCAGGAGCCACCCATGCTGCTGATCTGCTCCCTTCTATAGGCATGTGACTTAGAGCAGGGTGTCAGTATTTAGAGCCTGTTCGAGTCAGAAAGACATGCTGGAGTGGAAAACAGGCCAGCTTGTGACAGTGATGCTGAGTATGAGGATGCCTTTGTCAGCTTGACTAAGACCAGCCCACCTACAGGTGCCATTTTTGATGAAATTGGGTTGAAATCCAGATGCTCTCAGCCCATAACTGCAACAAAACGGGGAACAGCTGCTGCAGGAGCAACAGCAGATATTGTGAGGGTCTGTTAATGCCCTGGAGTGCACTGCAGTTCTTGAAAACCTGCTTTCTCAGGAATCCAATTCATATATGCTGAAGTGCTAACATGAAGGTTGTCCGAAGATGCTTTTGAGTTAATTTGGTAATGTGGGGGTTGCTAAAGCATTTGTTCTTTGAGATGCATGAGTTGAGGACTTATTAGTGTGGGAGGCCATACTTCCTCTCTGCAGAGGAAGACCTCCACAGTGCTCAGCCTAGTTAATGTATCTCAGGATATGAAACTTCATAAATATTGATATCTAAAGAAGGCAATTTATGGTTCCCCTTGCCAAGAATTTGCCCTACTTATTTATCTGGGTATAGGATGAGATCCATGTTCTATGTTAATATGATAGGCCTGAGCTCTAGCAGGTCGGACTGATAAATGGTCTCTCAAATGGATCTTCCTGTTTGAAGATGAAGATATAATTGTACTCAGTCCCAAAGTCCAAGAGGTCATGTCAGAAAAAGCAGATAAAACAGCTATACATGTGGAGTTAGGTGTGTCAGACACAAACTCTGAAACAAAAAAGGCAAACTGAATATTTTAAGTGAAATCCAAGTAGAAGTGATGTGAGTGCAAGGGTGGGACTGCAATCCGAGGGCCATGAGAGGATGAGCTGGAGGAAAGGTGAAAAGTCTGTTGACCTGTTGTGGCATAGTGTCGATCCAACTGGGAGATGTAGAAGGACCTGTGGTGGAAATCGTTTTACTTGGTCTTGCCTTCTGTAGTGTTTAGGGTACAGATCTAATCTTGTAACTCCACATTCCTGAATTTCTGGCTTTATTCACCAAGAGCATCGTATTCTTACGAGGACTTCGGCCTTCCTATTGGCACTTAGAGAACATGCTGGCTGCTTAATGTAGAATTCTTGTGTCCAGATCAGTACTGCTATTTCAGCATCAAGCTTCTGTAATTGTCAGTCTCTGTAAATTGAAACTCTCAAAGCACTGAAGGGTAACACCGTGTCTATTGTAACTGACTCCCGTGATGTTTGTTTTAGAAACGACTCGAGTACTGTGTCAGTTCAAGAGTGAGTGTTAAGTTGCTGAAACTACTTACCGGAGATGAATCTGAAAGAAAGGATTTTTCTTTCTTACAACTACTGTGTCTGATCATCTCTAATTCACTTTGTTTAGAACTCTGGAAGGAAAAGTTATTTGAAAGGAAGTCTGTAGCTCAAAGTCTGTATTGAATGGTACTATCTATTACAACAGAGAAATTTATTTATTGTATTACTATAATGCTTTCTCCTTAAAAAAACCCCAAACCCTAAACTATAATAATATTTTCTTTCTGAAATTGTCCTTGCTGTGATTTACAAATCTAAACATTTTTTAACCAGAAACGTGCAATTGATCAAAAAGCTACATAAAGTATGTCTTTGCAGAACTTAAAGAGGACCATGCAGCAGAAAATATCAACACCAGCCATTAATGTAAATGGGTGTTCCTGAAGGTGCAATGGAATGTTCCTGACTAAAAGATATCTTTAATCCCCTTCTGAAATGGAATTTTGCAATGCAGCTGAGGGCCAACTGATCGTAAAGGGCTTATTATGAGGCCGAGACATTGTTGGGTCTGGATACTCTTTGAATGGCATCTCGATGTCAGCCTAGCCCCATGCTGATTTTGCTTTCTTTCTATTTCTTAGGGAATAGCTAAATGACACACATTCTTCTTCCTGCTGATGAGGTAAATTGTAAACATCCCTCTAGACTCTCAAATTCACCTGCTAGAGTGATCTGTCTCAGCTGTGGCAATGCAAAGTTTCTTTTCATGCAATTAATGGGACAATTATATCAGAATGATGAGATCATGCCTTGTGCTGAAAAGAATAGGGATCTTTCATGAACAAAGAGAGCTTTATTTACATCTTTACAAATAAAGCACCATTTTATTCAGTGAAAGTGGGTGACTGCTACAATTTGGGTAGGCACAGTTTGGCATGAAGGTGAACTCACTCTGTAGAGTGGTAGGTAGAGCTTTGGGGTGGCTGTCTCAAAACAAAATCAGCAATATTTTGGGCTTTTTTCCCTGCTTACACTGACTTGTAGACTAGTGTGCAGGGAGTTCTGGTATTCCCTAAGTAAACCTATAAATGTAGAAAACCCATCTTGGTCTTTTCAAGACTTTTCATGTAGGTAGATTTTGTTCATGTAAATTAAAGTGTAGTGGTGGACAGTTCTGTACTCTGGGGGAACTACTGTGACTACTGTGATAATTTGATCCCAAGTTATGAGCCATATTTGAAACATGGAAAGTATTCTTGATTCTTTAGACATATATTTGTACAAGAGAAACTCCATTGACATTGCTAAGAGAAATACATGAGTCTGAGATATTTTTACAATTCTTTCTTTAAGCTGCAGAGCATATTTTTTCTTTAAAAAAATCATTCAGTGAATACTAATTTTAGTCTGACTTTTGACACTGTTCTAAATGACATCTGGATTTCATATAAAATCATATGTCTAGTACAAAGCTGAGACTGCCCACTGACAAATAAATTCCTATGCTCTTTAAGAACAGACAAATCACAGCTCTACTGACTCCAAAATGGTTTTGGTTTTATTTCTGGTAGCAGATGTGATTCTGAGGCCTTTTAAAATGAATTCAGCATCTAGCCTGTGCCTGGATCATTGCAGTTAACTACCAAGTAGAGCTTATACCAGTTAATAGAAGAACTTGTGGATTGGGAGGAGCCTCTTCGATACCGCTCCAGTTTTCACTGTATGGGTGAGTGGTTTGTGGAACCAGAGAGGCCCAGAAGGTGAGAGGGTGACTTGAAGCCCCTTCCAGCAGCAGCTGGGCAGCCTCTGGCTGCGTGCCCCATGCAACTGTTCAAGTGGTCCAGGCTCTGGTGTTCCCTGCCAAGATTTCCACGCTGCTGTTGGGCTGCGGTGCCAGGAATGGGGTTGAACAGAACAATATCTTCTTTGCTCTGCTGCCTTGCCCTGAGCAGAAGGGCAGATATTTGGAGGGAGAAAGGGCTTGGAGATAACATCATGCCTGTTGGCCTGGGGAGGCTCTGAGGTCTCTGCGTGGCCTCACTGCACGGGGTGTAATTCAAGTTTTGATGTTGCTCATCTTTCATGCTTTCAGAGTACAGCAGAGAAATAAATAGCACTGTAAAAGCTATAAAGATTAAACAAAAAAAAACCATTAAGAAGTTAGTTCTAAGACTGGAGAGCAGGAACAGACTTTATTGTCTTAGAGTTAGCGAGGTTTGAAGTTTGGGATAGTTATGTGCTAAAAGACTGTGAATGGCATAGCCACAAATAAACCATAAGCAGGTATTTATATGCCCTTGTTTGCACAATGGTGGAAAGTCTCAAGTTTGAGGAACAAATACATTATTTCACACATTTTCACCTTGCCAGAAAGACATAGCTTGAAGAACTAAAATTTTTCTGGAAACGACCTTAGATTGGCATAAGCTCCAGGTGTAGCTGTATTTTATCAAAATGTTGCCGGACTGTCTGACATAATGTAAGGGCACGTATATTGAGAGTATACATACACAAATAACCTGCTTGGTCTCCTCATTCTAAGGAAATTACTCCAAGTCAGCTGTTTGGCATTAACTGCCTGCATGCAAATTGTTATTGTCAGGTCAATATGAGCCAATTCCACGCCGTTTATTTTCTTGGTTAAGGACCAACTTCTTTTGCATGCACTGCTGGGAGAGAGTATACATTTTATAGAAAACAACTGAAGATGAACTGATTTATAGTAAATTTGACATCCTAGCTTAACTTGTGACAATTCGTTCATGAATTCCTACTGTTAGAGTGTGGTGTAGTGAATATGATACTAAACAACAGCAAGATGTCAATCTGCACAAGTGAGGCTAAGTTTCTACCAAGGGGAACTTCTTTCCATATGTATTGCTGATTCATCCTTTAAGCAGTTTCCATTCTATGCAATGAAGGAAAAAACTACTCTAGAAATGGTAACACAATAATAGACAATAAACAAAAGTAGAGGTTAATTTCACAGTGTAAGTTGACTCATATTTCTGCAAATGTTAATATTACATCAGAAGAATTTCCAGAGTTGCATTACTCTGCAACAGGATTTTTTTTTCAGTGTTAGGATTACAATCCATCATGTCACTTAACTTTTAAAAAACCCTCTAAAACTCTAGTATATGGCATCATCGCCTATTGTGTAAATTCCTAACCTAGGAAAACTGGTTCACTTGTGAAAGTCTGTATTACATTGTGTATAAGCTGTACCATTTCTAATCAGTTGCAGAAGACTATCTTGGAACATAGTAGTTTCCCACTCCTTAGATTTGAGAGAGAAATACAGGGGGCTTTTGTGCATCTCATTATGTTAAACACCTGAATTGAGGTATTACTTTCACAACATGACAGGGCACATCTCAGTACTTCTAACAGTCACTTGAGAGATATATGTATGACCTGTTAGGATGGTACCTATAAAGATAAAATAGAGCTTTGAAGTTAAAATTTGGAGATGTAGAAACTCTTTTTTCCTTTCACATGTTTTGAATATTTTTTCCCAGTAGTGTCTTGTTTAAAGTGATTCAGCTAACAGGGAAGAGTGCTGAAGATGGTGGCCCAAGGAGTAAACAGTGTGGTAAAGGAAAAGCATGTAAAAATCTGTAGTTTTTATGTATTTTGCACTTTTGCAACTTGTTAAACTGGTGCTAAAATAGCTGGGAAGGAATATTTTTAATAGCTTATTTTTTATTGGCCTCTCTTCTTGGTGTCTGTATGCTATATTAGCATCTGTAGGTAACTGGCCAATAAATCAGTGGCTAAGGAAGTATCTGAGAGAAGACACAGCAAGTTACTGGAGGAACTCCTGTTAATGAAGTCCTACAGATCTGAGCATTAGAGAACGGTTTGTCTTTTTGCAAGCGGTTTGTGATCTAGTGGTTGGAGTTTGAATGCAGGAATGAATTCTGCCACTCAGCCCTCTCTGTAGTTGTTTTCTTGTCTATAGAACAGGAATAATGCTTGTGTATGCCTGGGTTGGTGAGATTGAACTGATTAGTGACAACAAAATGCTTTGAGAGCCTTTAATGGAAGGCATTAAACAACTGCATGCTATGCAGATTTTCAATATTAAAAATATATTATAGGTGACATGCAAAAACAGTGGGAAAGTTAAAAAAAAAAGTCACTGGGATTTGTTTAACAAGGAAGAGCATAAAGAACAGTTCCTAAGATCCCTTTGGGAGGAGTTACCTAGAAGGGAATAATATAACAGTCTTATTTGCAGTATTTCTGTAAGCAATTGTGAAAACATTTTTCCAGACATGAAAAAATGCATTTGCTTAGAGCAGCAGATGAAGCAAAGCAGGCACGTGGTCAGCAGCAGGTTCCACTTGTGCTCATTCTGGACAATATAGATATCTGATTCAGTGGTCAGTGTTAGCCTGGGGTCCCTGAAGGTGATGTAGAGTTCCTATTAGGCATGAAAAACACTCAACTATGATACTATAGGACAATATATGCAATTTGACTAGTGTCCTCTGCCCGGCCTATTTGCTTCGATTTAATTGTCTTCTCTGATGGTGAAACCTTCAGATGCATTAATACAAAGGCTTCAATTTAAAAGAAGTTCAAAAGCAGAGGGGGGAAAAAAACAAGAAAGAGAAAAGGAGGAGTTGTATAAGTGGACACTGGGAACTTCTCAGAGCTCTGGAGCTTTATCTTTTGGGAGAGTTGAAGGGTGGGCAGAACCAGAACTTCATTGGAAAGGTAGGGTTCTTAAAATGAAGGCAGTTATATTTTAAAGTTTGAGCACTGACCAGATCCCTCTGTACTGTACCAGGCAAACAGTTAAAATGGTCCTTATTGCAAAAAATGAGGGATTTTTTTTTGGTGCTTAAATAGAAAGAAATATTCTAAGAGGACGTGAAGAAGAAGAATGGAGTGGCTTTTAAACATATGTGGATGTGTCCAGTTATTGGGAAGGTTTTGAAAGGTAGGAAGATGGGCAGCTGAATAGGAGTTATGATATTAGTGAACATAAACCCAGGTTATAGACTGTAATACTGATTTTACCATTACAGTTAAACATAAGATGATGTTGATGCTCTTCTTGATTATCAGTTCTTTTATGCATTCCTCTCATATGATATCCCTTTCTTCATGGAAGATTTTCCAACGTTTTGGAGTTTTTGAGTCATGGCTTCATTTGATGTAGTAGGTGGGCAAGACATTTTTTTTAATGAATACATTTTCTGTAGGTTTTCTGTCTGTGTAAGATCAGTCTGATCATGGTTCTACTGAAGTCTGTGGGGTTTCTGATGTGGGCCTGAAATGAGGATCTTTTCCAACAATATTTGTCAACTCTTTAATTTAAAAGTGCTTTGCAAACTAATTACTTACCTCACAACTGAGATAAGCCAGTATGGTGGGACTGGTAGCTAAGAAAGTAATTCTGGAAAATGTTTTTGGAGGAAAAGGGGGTTTGGTAGTACATTAAATCAAAAAGTGTAGAATAACAAGCAGTGAATAGCTGCTTTGTGATCCAGTAGACAGAATGCCATAGAATAATAAACCAGGAGAATTTGGATCAGTTCCCAATTATGCCTGTTCTCACAGTACATTCTTAAGGCAAATCATATTTCTTTTATAACTTAAATTCTGTATCTATATCATGGGAAATTAAGGCTTGTCCTCCACCACAAATCAGTCTGAGACTTGTAAAAGATATTAAAAATATATTTGGGAAATTGTATTATAAACAAAAATCTGGTACCTTTCACATGGCCAAGACTTTGTTTTGTGAAGCTGAAAACATACCTATTTGTAAATGGTTTGTAAATTGATGACAACAGAGTACATCCTGTAGAACAGCCAGGGTAAGACAAGAATTTGTTTCTTATTTGATGATGAAATATGGTCTAATTGCTACATACATTTTTGACTCTCTATAATAAGATGCAGTCCAGCCCCTCTTAACAGGGCGTGTAATTTCTCTGTTTTTTATGGTGATGTACATGGTATTAGCTTATGAGATACAATTTGATTCCAGTCCCTTTTGCTTGATTCCTTGCAGGGAGTTTTGACATCATAGCTTTCTTGGCTAATACATCAGAAGCTGAAGGTAGACCTGGCAACCTGATCTGCACTCACTCGTGAACTTTTTTTGCTTTAGGCCTCCTTTTAGGAAAAAGAGGGCAGCGTTGCTGCTGTTGCAGTTTGGGGAGTCTTGGGGTGCTTCTGATATGCATAGTGCTCACTAAGTTTACAGTCTGACATTACATTTTATTTAGCATGAAAACCTTTTTTAGTTATGTCCATCCCAAGAAAACCAAAACATCTCTTAAGAAATGTGGGATTATGTAAAACTGAGATTGACATCTAGTGACGGGGTCTGCAGGTGTGTGGGTGGAATTGGCAGATGAACAACACGTTGCAGAATGAGCATGTGTAGGTATGTGCACCCAGGAACAACAAACGAGCTGGAGTCTGACTTCAGTGAATGACTAGAACAGGCAGAGAATTTTCTACAACAGGATAATATTATAAGTAATCTTTCTTGTGCTGCCTTCCTTGCATCCTCATATACGTTTTTCCCCATCATTGCTTTCATACCTACCACCTACTTAACAAGGCATACAAGATGGACAGTGCAGTCACTGGAGTGACACAATTTCCCACCACTGTAACATGTTGGAAGTACAGCCTGGGTCCTGTGTCTGGTCAAGGGGCCCTAGATTAAGCCCATCTGCACACATCTGCTGGGGCACTGAGGTGCGTGTCAAGGCCTTGCACCTCTCTGAAGCCCAGTGCAGATTGAGGCCTCCATCCCTCTGTGACTGAAACACTAGAATTTGAATTAAGATCTTGAACCATTTTGGAAAATTTCTTTCCTAAAACATTTAACAGACCTTTTTCCTTCAAAATGGCCAAAACCATAATGGCAAGCCCGTGGCATGTTTTTTTTTATATGTTACTGATTTTTAAAATTCTGAGCAGATTTCATTGCTTGCCATTAGTTCCATAAATTGCCTAATATAGAAATTTTGTCCCCTGGTGTACTCTGGTTAGTCTAATCAGGAAGGAGAGTGGAAACCCTTGGAATGAATGACCTTTTTAGGAATCATCCAAGAGAAATTTAAGGCTTTAATGAGAGAGAATTGTCATGTTTTTCTTTGTTATAAAGCTTCTCTCACTAGACTCTGCCATGACAATAAACCACCACCACCAAAAAAACTACCAAACCACCAAAACTGAGCCCTGCCCTACACTCCAGAGGCTAGTTTTAGTGGGGATTTTTGGAAGTTGGAATATTGAAGGTGTTTCTGTTCCTGTGCAGGGTTCCAGTAAGGCTGCAGTCTTTTTTTGGTGAAACAGCCCCAGGTTTAGAATTATGAGCAGTGCTTATCTGCCCATGGTGGACAACTGGGAGAGGAATCTGGATGACCTGTAACAAACCCTACCAAATACTCTTCTGAGTAGTTTTAGGTGTTTGATTTGTAGCATGCTTTTATGTGTAGTTAGCAAGGCTGGTGTATGACATGTGCCCATATGTTATTTAGCTGTGTTCTTACTGTGGTTTGAGTGTTTTTTCCTCCTTGTTCTCTCAGCGTAACAGATAATAGGAATCAGCAATACTTGAAATACACTGATCTGTGGCTTCCTGGTGGGAAACAAGATGAGTCACCACTAACTAAAACCAATAGACTTTATGTCCCTGGATTCAAATTTGTTCTTCTCAGTATAATTGTTCAAATACTTGCTTTCCCCACTGACTTCCTCCCTAGCAGTGCAGCACATCTTGCAGACTGCCAGACTGAGAAGGAAGAAGTGATAGCAGTTACAGCATATGTAACAAGCCCAGAAAAGGGGCCCACCAGGGATGGATATGGACACTCAGACCTAAGTGCTTCACCAGACCGTGTATTTCCTACCATATCTAACAGCATGATTGAGCCAAAGTATTTATTATAGAATAGCAGAGATCCTGTCTGCCAGGTTTCCTGGGCTCTTGCATTTGGGTTCTGGACACGGCAGGGGTAAGTGGTGCTTCTATTGTTAAGCTACACCCATAGGAACACCGCACCTTGCTGTCTGCCAGTAACATTGAAGTCACTTTTACTATCAGATGAATGATAAAGTAGCAAAAAACCCCAACAAAACCCCTAACAGTCTGAATATTAACTATGCCATCACTATGTTTAGAGAGGAAGATAGAGAAAAGAATGAAAATCATACACAGATCTGCCTATACCTTAAATCAGTTATAAGAATTTTCACTTTTTTATCCAGGAAACAAACGGTCAGGATGTCTGTGCAGCCTTATGGAGATGAGAACCCAATATCGTGATACTGTGAGTATGGCTTTCGCTGAAGAGATATTGGGGTTTTCTTTTTTTATTTTTCAAGCTAAGTTTCTTCATATAACCAAACTCCCCCTGGGATTCTCTTTATAGTGAAACCTCTATACAACTCCAAGGTCTCCCATGACTTACAACTCTGCCAGGGAAAAAAAATGTTAGCACTCACCTTTAATTGTCTCTCTAAGCTTCAGAAATACTGCCATTCTTCAGACACGTTTAAGTGGAGCAAGACACTGCACAGAACTTTCAATGGAAAATTTGGTGATTAAAAGGTAAAGGAATTTGTATACCTGAGGAAATACTGTTCCCTGGCCGGTGCCAGTATATTAGGTTGCAGGTTGTCTCTTCCAGAGACATCTTGGATAGGAACAAGCATATCAGCAGCATAGAGTGTTCTTGGCATTTCACTTTCCAGGCATGCATCCGTCACAATGCTTTCTGAGCATGTCTATGCATTTTCATCGGTTTTTGCTGTCCTCCTCCTATGTGCCCAAAATATCCCAAATTGCTGCCAGGCAAGTCTTTTCACTCAAGAGCTATTGTATAGAAATGATTTGTTACCTGGTAGGTGATTTTGTTATGCTTTCCAAGGTTTTCCATGGGTTAGGATATTCCTCTGCACATGGGAAGTCTCTCTTGATGGAAGTGAATGATTAGTATTCCTTGAGAAGCCATTGAAGGAAATACAGCTGAAGCATGTCAGACTAATTTGTTATGAAGTGTATACAGATTACCAGGGCACTTTTGGAAAGGAAGCACTTGACTCTTGGTGGCTAACTACAGAGTAAACTTAAAATCAAGGTTCTCCCAATTTGTTCGTTTATAAATAAATAAATTATAAATACCAAGTTATGGATTAACCCTGTGACCTCCTGATGATTTTTGAAACTTTCAGGGCAAGTAGCCCCAATAATTATCCATATTACTGGAAGCTCCTCCTCTCTGTAGTGTGTGATGTTCCTTTGGCTCCTTGTGGCTTAATCCAAACTATGTTTGCTAAAATAATCTTTCTCTGCTGTTCTATTTCTCTGTTTTGGAAGGAATCTAGTAGTTCCCCCTTTTCCAATCACATGGTGACCCACACCACCAATTTCAGGCCATCACCTCCACAATCTTCATAGCTTGGTGCTCTGGATTCTGGGTTGGCAGATTCCTGGCTCCTTCAACCAGACTTACATCTTCCTTCCAACCTGCAATTTGGGAGAGGTGAGGCAAGAAGGCAGACAAGCTCATTTGAATCAAACATGCACATGCTTAAAGTTAGCAACATTTACACTTCTTCATGTTACTTCATCCCTACTATTTCTCCTCGTCATTCTTAGGGTCACAGGTATAACTGGGAAGGGAAAAGTTTTCAGAGTGCGTTGTGGATTGGAATATGAACTGAGGCTGATGCTCTAAATTAACAGAAATCACAGAATGGGTCAGGTTGGAAGGGACCATGGTGGGTCATCTGGTCCAGCCTCCCTGCTCAAGAAGGGTCATCCCAGAGCACGTTGCGCAGGATTGTGTCCAGAATATCGTATCGTATCGTGAATATCTCCAGTGAGGGAGACTCCACAACCTCTCTGGGTAATCTGTTCCAGTGCTCCCAGAAACAGGGATTTCTTTATTTCTGTGAGAATGGTGTGCATAAATATTCCTGCATTCAAACATGTAATAGCAACTTTGGTTGCTATACTTGTTCCCAAGTGGTTTGGGCATAGTTGAGATTAACGTGGCCATTTTACTAGATAATCTATACCACAGGCCTGCATCCCAAAGGATATTAACAGGGATAGGGGGAGGCCAAGGGCTAGGGAATGCTTGACGGTTCTATATGGGACTGCATTACTGAGCCTGGAATGGACAGTGCCTGTAAGTGAACACAGGCAAGACAGAAGCTGCCTTGGGTTTGTGCCTGCTGGGCCACAGTGTGAACTGGGTTTTCCTGTCTTGCAACATTTTTTGAAAAGTTAAAAAATTTCTCATTCTGCATGGGACAAAGTGTACTTTTTTTGCTTCCCCCACCCTGTGCCAGTCCTGACCTTTACAGAGGTGCAGGGTCAGGGGCTGCCCGAGGGCTGGTGGGTGTGTGGTGGGGCTGCCCCAGGGACACTACAGCTGCCCCTCGCCACAAGTCTGAGCTGGGCCATTCCCACACTAACGGAGCAGCTCCCAGAATAGTTAGGGTTGGAAGGGACCGCTGGAGATTGTCTGGTCCAACCCCCCTGCCAAGGCAGGGTCACCTAGAGCAGGTGACACAAGAACACATCCAGGTGGGTTTTGAATGTCTCCAGAGAGGGAGACTATGGCCTCCCTGGGCAGCCTGTTCCAGTGCTCTGCCACCCTCAAGGTAAAGAAATTCTTCCTCATGTTGAGGTGAAACTTCTTTTTTAGTTGATAGCCACTGCTCCTTGTCCTGGCTCTGGGCACCACTGAAAAGAGCCTGGCAACATCCTCTTGGCACCTGCCTTTGAGATACTTACACATTAATGAGATCCTCTCTGAGTCTTCTCCAGCCTAAACAGGCCCAGCTCGCACAGTCTCTCCTCATAAGAGAGATGATCCATCTTTGTGGCCTCTGCTGGACCCTCTGCAGCAGCTCCTTGTCTTTCTTATATCGAGGAGCCCAGAACCGGACACAGCACTCCAGATATGGCCTCACTAGGGCCGAGTACAAGGGGAGGGTCACCTCCCTTGACCTGCTGGCCACACTCTTCCTAGTGCACCCCAGATAACATTGGCTCTCTTGGCTGCAAGGGCACTGCTGGCTCATGGTCAACTTGTCATCCACCACAACTCCCAGGTCATTTTGTGCAGAGCCGCTCTCAGAAGGTCAGTCCCGAACCTGTGCTGGTACTTGCGGCTATTCCTCCCTAGGTGCAAGAGCCTACACTTGCCCCTGTTGAACCTCACTAGGTTTCTCTCCTCGAAGGCGAGTCATGGCCGGCACTTCGGGCGCCCCCCGCCGCTGTCTGGGGCCGGTCCCGCGGAGCCGGAGCCGCGCACATCCACCCGGCAGGTGTCAGTGTGGGCTGCGGGGCCGGGCGGGAGCGCCGCCTCCCCTCCCCCGCTCCGCCCGCCCCCCCGCCGGCGGCCCCCGCGCCCGCCCGCCCGCCGGAGCCAGACTCGCTGCAGACAGGCGGCAGCCAGCGGGGCGGGCAGGGCGGGGGGGGAGGAGAAGGAGGAGGAGAGGCTGGGGATGAGTTGGAGGCAGGCACAACCTCAGCGCAGGGAGAGCGGCTGCCGGAGACAGGCAGGGGGAGGCGGCGAGGCGCTCCGGAGGAGGCCAGCGCGGCGCGGGGGCGAGCGGCGGGGGCCGGCGGGAGGTGAGTGCTGCCGCCGCGGCGAGAACGGGGCGGCCGGGGGTCGCCGCGGCGGAAAGTGCCGGAGAAAGTGCGGGGAGGCCCGAGTTGAAGGTCTGGGAGCGTGCGGGGGACGAGGCGGCGGCTGCCGGGGGGCTCCGGCGGCGCTCGCCCACCCTCCTGCCGCGGCGGGGACAGTGCCCGGCCCCCCGCTGCCGGGGCCGGGCTGAGCGCGTCCCTCCGCGGCACCTGAGGGGCAGGTGGGGGTGCCGGCCGGGGCGAGGGCAGCCTGACAGGTACCGCTGATGGCCAGGGCCGGCTGGGGTTCCAGGGAACCCCGCTGTCGCCCGCTGCCGTCCTGCCCCGGCTGGCCCGGGAAGCCGCCGGAGCGGCAGTCCGGACGGGAGACTCCCGGCGCTCCGCAGGAGAGGCGGAGGCGAGCGGGGCTGCGGAGCCGCGGCGGCGGGCAGGGCGCTGGGGAGCACGGAGTGCGCGGCACGTCCTCTCCGGCTGCTCCGGAGTAAACGCCGGAGCTGCGTGCGGCCGCTCGGCTCAGGGCTGGTGTCACAGCCCGGCTGCCGGGAGCATGCCCGGCCCCGCGGGGGGACCCGCGCGGGGATGCCCGGCCGCGGTGCGCGCCCAGCGCCGGGCGGGCAACTTTCGCAGGAAGGCGAAGCAGCCGTGCGGCTGCCGGGCTCACGCACCAGTGACCTATATTTGATGAAGTGCCTTTTTAAAAAAAAAAAAAAAAAAAAAGTTTATTAGCAGAAGTCTAGCTTTACCTGCCTGTATCAGACGCCTGCCTGTATTGTTTGCAGTGAATATGTGCATCCCAAATTTTTGAATGGTGTGCCAGGTTTTGTATCATGAAGGTGGGTAGGTAGTTATGCGTAGGCTATGGTTTGATGCTTGCTGAGGAGGCAAACACACCGTTGTGTGTAGGTTTAAGTTCAGTAATGAACAAACAGGAAGCAGGCAAAATGCAAAAGTAACTTCTGTTTTCTTAGGAGATCTTAACACCTAGAATGATACGGATTTTAGTGAGATTCAGAAGCTTTTCTGAATGGCAAATGATGTTTGTGCAGGAGAACAAAATTCTGGTGAATAATTTTATATGGTGTTAGAAATACTGTTTGGTGTTATAAAAGTTTGTTAATCTAAAAACATGGGCGTCTTGTCAGGATGGAGAGCTCCGTTAAGAGGTTTGTCTGTGCTTCCAAACAAAAAAAAAATCCTGCATTAAAATATTTGTCGACTGGAAAGGTGCATCACGTAGCACGAAGGATGAAGTGTCTGCAGCATCATAAATCTGAAGCTGGCCAAAAAGAGAGAGAGTTTTTGCCAGTAAGAAAGCCCAAGGGGCAAGTACTGGTAGTCATAGATGAGGTAAGAACATAGAAGCTGCCTAAGTACGGGCGGCAGTGTTCTTGCTGGCCCTTCAACACCTGGGTATGTTGGTTAGACAAAACTTCGATTCTGCCTTCCAATTGCTTTTCTTGGAAAAAGTTTTGGGAAACCTATTCTTTGCAATGATCCAGAGCTCTCTAAGTAACATACGATGCACCCTTGAGTAGATTAAATTACTGTGCATGGTGCACATGTGTTTGGTTCCACTAATGAACGTACAAATATTATGGCTTCGTGGCTGTGAATGAAAGGGGAAGTTTTGCTGGAAAACAACCCCTTGTCCATATTAGCTGAGGTAGAGATGATAATCTGAACATCTATATCTGTACTGGTGTTTTAGCACCAGGTATTAAGTTACTGTGATACACAAAGTGACCAGCATGAGGAGAACTCAAATTGGAATGTGTCAGCTCTCTACAGTTATGTATAGAAGTAGAAACACATCTTTTTGTATAATCAGTGTTTATACCAGCATAGTTAGTTCAGACTTGGGTCTGTGAAGATCATTGTTGCATACACATAAGGCATATCAATATTCTTCAGTAAATTCAGATACCAGAGTGGGCCTAAGTGGTGATCAGTGTTTAACACAGAATGAGTTAACAATGTGAGACACAATATTTCACACCATTGATTTTTGTTAACTGAAACATTACAGGCACCAGGCAGCATTTGACTGATGAGGTTTTCTATTCAGTCTTCAACACCCTAGACTTGTTACAAGAAAACTTGTGGAAGTAGAAGGAAATTGAGATTCAAGATTGAGGCACAGTTGTATTAAATGTGGTAAGATTACAGCCACTGAGCAGTAGCTTAACCTACGAATTTAGAACTGACCTGGCCTTTTGTTATTTTTAAGTAGAGAAAATGCTATTTTCTTTGCATAGGACATTAAAGTGAGACTTGAAATGAGGAGCTGTTGGTTTTCCCTGCATTGAAGGCACATTTTTGCCAGAGGGGGGTGGTGGGGAAGAGGGGATGGAAAGTTCTCTCTCTGATTATCTTGACCAAAATTTAGTTCTCTTTCAGCCCTGCAGTACCCTGCCTAGTGCTGCCCTTCCAGCAAGAACTAGTTTCATGTCACTGACACCATCTGAAATAATTTGGAATACTTTCCAAATGTGGATATGATGTGCCAGAAAGAAGTAAATAATTATTGAAATAATAGAGAAATACCTTAAAAGTATTTTAAGTTAGCACAGTCTCTAAGAGAAATGAAGTGTTAAAAGGTGCGTGCCTGTCCAACAACTCTTGCATCAGGAGTCATGGTTATTGCATTTCACTTGAGAGTGGTCTTGGAAAAGTTTTTTTTCTGTCTGGTTTTTAATGGTTCAAAACAGCTCCCTGCAAGTGAATTGCCAGTTACGGAATGCAAATACTTCTAGGAGTTTGGAGATGAATTTTTCTGCAGATTGGTTCTGTGGTAACCGTGAAATTCTTCAATGGCACCAATCTAGTATCAGCTGCTCGTTAAAGGCACTGATGCCAGAACAGTGGTGCATCAGTTGCTGGGAATCCAAGCCTGTAGTGAAATGATTCATACATATACATTTTCTTTTCTCAGTTGACAGCTATTTTTAAGAATAGCTGTCTTGCCTAGAAGGTTGATATCTAAGCAAAGGCAGCCTAGATAGCTAAAAATTTCTTTCACACCAAACATAATCTTAGTACACTAAAACATTTAAATGGAATTGATTTTAATTGATTCTTGCTGAATCTCTGGTTCTAATTGGCCATTATAAAGGGACCACGGTGTTTTGAAGCTGATGTCAGGAAGTTGGCAATTTTTTGCACAAAGAAAGATGATGAGTTTGAAGTAAATGTCACTTTGAAGAAATTTATAAGAATAATGGGTAGTGATATCTATGTGGTAGCAGATTACCTGAATAACTTCTTGAAATGAATTGGATTCTCTGGGTACACAAGCCTGAAGGAATGGTCTTGAAATGACATGGTTGTCCAGTGTACTTTAACTTTTTTTATGTGCTGCACAGGCAGAATATTCAAGTGAAGGAAAGCCATGGGCCTTTTTTTTCTTTTTTCATTGTGTTCTTTTGAACCTTGTATTTGAAAAAGAATTTTAATTTTTTTCTCTTAGAGAGGAGTATTATTTGCTTACTTCTGACTCTGTCAGTTGAATAATAATAACTCTAAGGGGACAGCAGTAGAAAGAATGCTTGCAGGTGAGTAAGAGCATGACATTACAGTGTGTCCTGTATTTCATTCTGGCAGAATGTCTCGGTATTCATCATCTATATGTATTTAATATATGCATTTCTGTAGTGTATGCTTTGATTTAAGCTATTTGGAGTATGCTAAATGTAGATGCATTTTACAAAATGCTTTTTCTTATTGTGTAGTTAAGCAATGGAAATTTTCAAGCACCCATATCACCATTCATTATCACTCATCATAATAATGGGTAAATTTAATCATCCTGATTAAGATTAGTTTGGTCACAAGAGACAAGGCACTGAAAATGAATAATTTTCTTCATGTTGTGCTGTGTGTGTTGTTCATATCTGTTGTTCTTTTCTCTAAAATCTTACTACAGAGAACACTCTGACCTTTTAAACTGTGTTTGAATGATCTTGCTCTACATCAAACTTTTCTTTCAGGTAGGAGACAGAAATTAAGAAGAAATGTAAATGCATTTTTTCTTCTTATTGCCAGTGGAGAGCTTTCCTAGATTTGAAGTAAGTTTTCTTAGTGCCAAATGATTGACTTTTCTAGAAGAAAAATCTCTCCAGGGTATGCAAAAAGTCCTCTGGTTAATATATTGGCATTCCCAGAACCCACTAAAGCTTAGGCAGGTTGCCAGACACCACTTAATGAGGATGCCGAATGTCTGGCACAAATCTGCATGAAAACCAGCAAAGGAGCTGGGGGTGGAAGTGCATGAGGTGGGGAGAGGGCTGGGAAGGCAGCACATCCACACCCATAATTTATTTTTAATGTCTGCGTTTTGCAGAGAAACTGATCAGAAATCCTTACCACAGGATTTTGAAAACTTACTGGGAGCAGGAGTCTGGATGCTTCAAACTGAGAGAGCTGTGTTCTCACAGAAACACAGTTTTATTCGGAGAGCAGTTTATGAGTTTGGGGGGTTAGTTTTTTGAGGAGAGCACCAAAAGAGGATAGAAATGATAGTGATTTTACATTTTATTATCTGCTAAAACTGAAAAGCATTTGAAAATGTTGTTAGACAATTTGGGGGACAATGGAAGTCAGTGATTGCCAGCGTCCACACAGAAAGGCTGTTAAAGTTATGAGGCAGGGGTAGATAAACTGCTGCTGCTAGAAAACCTCTGCTTAGTGTAAACCTGTGGTGGGGGCTCTGCCTGATGCTGCTGAGTTTACGTTTTGCTACATGTTAAGTAGAACTGCAGGTGTAATAGACCCTCTGATGGCTAGATAACTGTTAGAAGGATCAGTTATTCACCCAGATGAGGTATGTTTCCATAAGTGTGCCATTAAAACCAGAATATATTGGTCTGTGTTGAATCAGATGTTTAGTCTTAAAGGTTGGCTGAGCAAACTTGGTTATATTCTGAACTGGACATTATTTCAGACATTTAAAGCATGAACGTTTTCAGCATTTTTTCCCAGGCTTTAGTCTCTCCCTTACCCACTCAAAAAAGAATTAGTCCTCTATAGACAAATTTATAAATAGACATTTGGTTGGTAGGCATGACTGAAAATATTTTTTTAATCCAAAATAATTCTAATAGGAGTTTTTTTTGCACATGGCTGAATTTGGAAACATGAATGCTTATTAACCTGCTTTTCAGTGCAGGTTTCAGTTGTGTATTTCACCATTTTGGAGAACTGTTCCTCTTTAGAGGAATTCTACTCATTAGAGTAATGGCACCTCCCTGTTGAGTATTGTTGCGTAGGACTAAATCGAAATCCAGATGCTCCTGTTTGATTTTGTTTGGTTTCACTAAGGTGAGTTGAGGAATGAAAATATTTGACTTCATTGGACTTCAGTGCTGGTTGCAGTGGATAAAAGGACAAGTGTATTTTGCCAGTTGTGTGGGAATCTTTGCAAAGTTTTATCTGTGTTGACACTGATTCTTGGCTCCCTATAGGACAGGGAAAACAAGCAAAGAGAGTGTTGGACATTGTAACCACATTTTTAATCCAGGATGTGTTTAGGAATAATTCTAAAAGACAGGACAGTATTGCCTAGAAAAGATACACTGCTGAAATGCTGCACATGAGAATGGAGCAGGTTGATGAAGGATCTTCTGGAATGTCCTTGTCTTTCCATCTCCTGGTGTTCTTGATTTCTTCCATGCTAAACACCCTGGTACCCTTTTTGTTTAAAACTGATAATAAATCTGCTTCTGAAAAAATGTAGTCATGATAGTGAACTTGTATTGTCTGTAAAAGATGAGTTTGGAGATTTCAATTATTTTTTAATTCAGTATTTCATTTAGTTTCTGTGTTCTGAAGTTGTAAAAGATGGACTGACCTTTGGGGGAAGATGTGTTTTTTTTGCATATTTGTATGAGAAATACCTTGAGATTTGAATGATTCTGTCATAACCTTGGACCACTGAGTGTATTTAAGTTGTGATTTTGAGGACAGTACAGAATTCTCTTAGGGTTTCTGTTAGAACAAGTGTTAATACTTAATAAAATAAGATCTAGAATCTCCTCTCCCATATTGAGAAGAGACTGGAAAATAGTGTTTTCTTCTGGATAAACCCTGAAATGTACTTAGAATTCTAAAATAAGTGTCAAGTGTTGACTCATATTATCTAGCATGTGCCATTGTAAGGGTACTGTCTTCTGTCTTCAATTTTCAGCACCAGTACTTGAAGCATCTTCAAACAGTACTCTGTTTTTTAAACACAATTTCCACTCTTCTTGTTTTCAAAGATTATTGGAAGGAAAATGTGTGACTCTTTTAATTATCTCTTTGTGTTGTGTGGCTGAGCCCATTATTTTGGTTTCTCACACCTGTAACCTACTTGTTCTCCATTTCATAGAGGGAAGGGGGGGGCAGTCTGTGACTGAGTTATGAAGCAATCTCTTTAACAGCTGCCTTCTTCCACTGAGATTTTCATGAAGTTTTTCCTGTGCATTAATTAAGAATGATCCATTATTACTTTGGACTTGTAAACACCTCTGAACGTTCCATTAGGTGTTAATGACACATGAAGCAAGAATTAATGTGAGTCTGTTAGTCTTGTGTCTAGTAGGGATGTACTTAGTATAAGTAATTGCCTGAATGTAGCAGTATTTCTTAAACTGTTGGGTGTAAGTGGTGTTCCTTCACTTTGTGCTTCTGCTCAACCATTAGTTACTGAGTGAAGTGGTGCTAATGCGTATTTGGGCCTGTACTATACAGAATGTCAGCTGGAGGTTTGCCATGGTTTCTTGGGATTTTCAAAAGACAAAAGTGAGTTCCCTGGCTTCTGCCCTATGGGTCAGAGTTGAGGAGCACTGCAGAAGGTGTGGGAGAGAAAATGTGAGGAACGCTTATAAATAACCCAACTTAATCTCCATAGCTGTTGAACTGGCGCCTTCTGTGAGATACCACATTGGTGTGTGTTCTTCCCTTACAATTTCACCTCAATGGATGACTGGTTCTGTAGGTTTTGCTTAACAAGAGTTAAGCAAAATTAAATGGAACCTTTTTAGAAATGTATGAAGGTAAGATTCAGTACTCCTAAATTAAAGATTGCATCTGGTCATATAAAAGTTAGGCTTGGGCTGACTTATGGCATCTGTTGGCCAGTGCAGTTCATGTGTAGATGTTTTGTTTTACGAAAGGTTTGTTTTGACTACAATTCCTCATCAGACTTACATAGGTATTAGAAGTGAGGTAGAAGGGAGTTCTATGGATATTTCCAACTGAGATGTTTTCTGGTTTTGTGACCCTCTCACGTTCCTCTTACTGTTGTAATAACCTTTCTAGCAGGCTTTTAGAAACAGCACGTTTGAGATTTAACTTGTTGCAAGTACCCTATTTTCACTTAAAATGTCTTAAAGTATGAGTTATCCTTATTTAATTGGGAAGCCTCTAACATGTGATCCATCTGTCCAATTAAAGCAGCTCACATAATGTTGAATACAGGTACTGTTTGGTGGTTATTTTCACATAGCTTATAATAATGAACTTTTTTTAAAAGCAACCATCTGTTGATGAACAGAAATACTGCCAGTGTTTGTCAAATGTGTGCTTTATCTGACCTGTTCTACTTAGCACCTTATGGCAAAGCTTTCTCATCAAAGCATTTTACAAATATTTTTATTCTTACAGTGCCTTATTAGATTGATAACAACAGTGATCTAACTTTTTAGTATAGGGATTAATGTACCAAGGATTAGGGAGATAAACCTCTCTTCAGTTGCAAGAGGAAGTCACCTGCAGTGGCTACAGAGTTGATGATTTTAACTTGCAGCTGTAGGTGAAAATCACTGTCCTGTTCTAATGATCTTTACAGCCTTCTGAAGAAAACAGCTGGAATAATGTAAAGTTTCTACAGCAGAAAGCTCCAACAACCTATGTAGCCTGGTCTCCTTTTTCTCATAGGTAGTGGCTGGGCAAATAGGTAAATTTCAAGAAAGAAATACCACAGTGCTGATGTGTGTTAGCGCTGATAATGCACAGTAGTGAGTTAAAAAGCATTTGGTTAATGATTCATAATTTTGTTTGAAATGACCTAAAACGATAGCAAACCAAAAGCAATTAAAAGAAGTATAGAGAGGAATAAGAGGACCTCTTTAGTTTGCAGAGTGGGAGTTAGTTGTGCAAAGTATTCTGAAAGTGTCTTTTGAAACATTGAGTTCTCTCTTCAGCTGAATATGCAACCAGCAACAGACTCTGCCTTTTCCCATTCCCTGTTCTCCCCTGGGTATTGTTAGCAGTTCAAGATAAAAGCCTTTAATCATGTCTACATGGAGACACCAGAGCAAATCACTTGAAGTGTTGAGTCAGGATGTGTATGTTAAAGTATGTTAAACTTGTGTGTGAATACTCTGCTGAATCCAGATCAGCCTTATATATTTAACTTGAATCAATCAAAGGTCATTTTACGTCTGATGGAGAACGTAATTCAGAACATAAGTTAAGCTACAGTGATCTAAACCCATCTGTGTATGACTGAGAGGCTCTTGGCATAGATGTTTACCGTGCTGTAACTTCAGTGTTTTACACTGTACTTCATTTATCTGAACTTTCCTCTACGTTGCTTGTTATTGATTGGTTTTCAGGATGCTGCTTTTAAGAGGCATTTTAGGTGGACCTCATTGCAAACTTTCAAGTGGATGTAATTTACACAGAAAATGGTAATTCATTGAATTGGGATGTTTCATTGCAAGTATTTTAGATTTGACAGACTTCGATCGAAATCAAAATAAGATGCAACTTCTCTTTGATTCCTGGTAAACTTGTTTTGGCCAGAGTCCTGGTGTTTTCAGGGTCCTCATCACAGAGCTAAACTGCCAAGGATCCCACTTTGTGACCAGGGATGATGCTGTGTTTCTAGGAACATGTGGTTTCTTTGAATAACCTGCAAGAGAAGTCTGCTGCAAAGTCAGGAGTTGAAGAAATCCTTCATGGACTCGCCTCATATTTGAGGACCTGCAGTAATCTTCTGTGTCTATCTTTTGAAACTGTCCGTCTTTTAAATATTAAAACTAGGAAAAAAGTATGTTCTATGTGACAGTTTTAAAACGGAAAACTTCAGTTGATCGGAAATTTGGAGTTTTATGGGGTTTGTCTGCTTTGAGGGCCCAGAAACTGTCTGGTTCTAGTTGGTGCTGTTTCATGCTTTTGTGGATGCCAATTACTATCTCTGTTCCCCTTTCTTTTCAAACTGGAGTTCATCTGATGGAGCACCTCAGGAGAACCCAAACCTCTGTTGCCTAAGGTCTTTAATTAACCCCTTTTCATGTCAGCCTTGACCACAGAGGTTTGCAAGCTGCAGTTCCTGTGTCTTGCTTAGGAAGATTTACATACAGGAAAGAATCTCCTGAAGCTTTTATATTCCTAAACATTGAAATGAACAGTGAAGCACATATTCTTCAGGGCTCTGAGAAAGTAGGGAGCTGAACTTGCTTCCCAGAAGGAGCTGTGTTGCAGGGAAGAGGAACTGTCCAGTTGAAGTAGTTGGAGCTGCAGTGTACATAGCTGGACATTCCGTTCTTCCCAGACTCTTGTGTAAGTGATCCTTAAAAAATCAAGACTTTTCCTGGACATTTCTCTTGAGCTGCATGATGTGATGGAGGTAGAGATTAGGAAAAGGTTACCCTTGTCTCTTTTTAAATTAAATATTATATTTTATAAGGTAATTCAAGGATTGCTGTATTCTCCCTGTAAGAAAAATCTTCTGAATTTTCAGTTGGTCGAGAAAGTAACAGCCACACTAAAAGCTGTGAAGGAAAACTTGGGAGCCACTCTGCCTTCAATACACTGAAATTCTTTTATGGGTGAAGATACTGAAAGTACAGTTGTCTGTTTGAAAAAATAAGAGGTGGTGTTATGCTCTATTAGCTGCCCCACATTGGTCCAAGATGTTTGCGTGCTTGTTAAGATTATGGCCACTGCAGTGGAAGCAAATAAATTTTAGCAGCTTAAGCATCTCTCTCACTCATGAATGTACCGAGTTCTTGACATACTCCTAGAGTCAGTGAGTTGGTATGGTTTTGAAATTGAAAAGTTTTGTCACAGAGTTATAACAGTCTCCAGATGCAACTTCCTTAGTTTACACTGTATAGCAGACATTGGAGAGAAGAGAAAATATATAGCAAGTCATCTTCCTCACACCTTGAGTCTTCCATTTGGGTAAGTTGAAGAGTCAAATTCACATGGGTGCTAAGGATAGTCTCTTTTCACAGTGTAAAAGTGTCAAAAGAATATTTTTTTCTGTCTCTGACCTTGATGTGTAAAATGCACTGTAGTACCCTTGTGTACTTGAGATGTTCTCAGGTGTCCCTGACACCTACAAAAAGCCAAATGCTTCGTGCAACTGGTTCTGTTATCTCCCAATCTCCCACATAGTTCTGCTAGTTTTCCTGTTGCTCCTCTGGCTAGTCTTCTCTCTCTCTCTCTCTCTGTCTCCCCCTCTCTCTCTGGTTTGGTTTTTTGTTTTTTGGTGGGTTTTTTTTTTTTTTTTTGGTAGTCCTTTAGGGTACAGACATTTCAGAGATGTGTCTGTAATGTCTAAGTGGCTTCCTTTTCTTTCCTTTCCCCTTCCACCCCAGTCAAGAAATTCCAGGTGGAAACTCTTTGGTGTCAGTAACAGCTGCACAGCAGATAATTTTTTGCATCCTTAGAGCTGTAATATTTATAACTCCATATATGTAGTTATGATATACATTTACATTATCTTCTGGTCTTTTAAGCTTCCTCAAGGCTCTTCTAGTCTTTCTTGATGCAGAATTTTGCCCTATTTTCTGTTCCTGGTTAGAAATAGCTTCTTTCAACATAAAGAAGTTAAGATATTCTGTTGTAAGTTTGATTTTTAGGAAGTCTGAATATTTTAGAGTCCTGTGTTGTGATTCAAAAATTGTGCTCCCTTCTTTCATCTCTAGGATTTATAATAAGGTGTCAGCAATGATCTAGTCCATCTGGGAGCTTGCATCAATGCTTGGGAGAGCCATATGTGTCTGCCTCAAACAAGGCTATAGAAAAGTGTTCCACTAGCAACCAGGATGTCATCCATCTGCTAGACAATCCTGTAGCTAGTTAGCTTAATGACGTATTTATTTGACTAGATGTTTCTGCGGAGCAGACTCCAGCTTTCCTCCCTGTTCAAATTAATACCAAAACCTCCCTGCTCTGGAGAAAAAAAAAACCTGCCCGCTCTGGAGAATGTCAGGAAGTTTGTGGCTCGGTGGTTTTGATCTCTTTGTCTCCCTCAGGATGCTGCACTCCCAAATTCCGAGTGAGCGCAGTGTTGGGAGGCGGCTCCGGCCTTGCTGTGTGGGGAGCCCGTGCAGGGCAGGTGTCTGGTGGCGGAGGGATCAGCACACTGGCAAGGCCAGGGTGACCTGAGCTGCATGGAGAAATCCAATCATGCTGCTCCTGCTTAAGGGTATTATTTTAGCACACGGGGCTGTGTGAGGATTTCCTCCTGCAGTGGTCAGAGCTGGAATTGTCACAGTAAACATTTTACCTGGCTACATGGAACAAACCAGGTGATTGTTGCACTCAGTGACTTTAATGGAAATGTTTATTTGGGACTAAGGTGTTCACAGTCTTCAACATACACATTCTAGATATTTGTAATCTCAGATGGCCCTGCAAAAAGTCAGAGCTCCAGGAATTGTGCTGGAAATACACTGTGGGAAGACCTACTCTGTAAACTTCAGGAGCTCCAATTCTTACTGAGGTAAAATAGAGCACACTGACACTGACTGTCATTGATTTCTTGATTCCAGTCACTCTATCCCACTGTTTTGGTCTTTTTGTAGTCCAAACAGGCCAAGTCACTGTTGTAAATTTTAGGTTGATCTAATTTCTCATCTGTCTGTGAGTCAGACTTGAGAAGGGGACAACACAACAGGAGAAATGCAAATTTAGATGAAAATAATGTTTTGTGTTAATGGCAATTATATTAATTTGTGTTGAGGCAATCTAGTGAATTTAATGTGAAAAAATGCAAATGTGTATTCAGACCAACCACTGTACAGTTGGATCCATCAGTAAATCTTCATCCATGTCTTGCAAGGGAGTTTACATGCAGCTTCACATGGATTTCAGTGGGGATCAAGACACTCTCGTAGCTTTTTCTGAATATGGATTGATGGTGCTATCTACTGAGTTTGGTAGATTTTACCTGACAGATGTAAAGTAACAGACGGATGCAAATTCTTAGTGAACTTCAAGGGGAAAAAAAACCCCAGTAGTCAATGCCAGTCCTAAATACACGTGAGAAACAGATCATAAGTAAGGCACAGAAAAAAATTTGCTATCTTGCACACTAGAGGCCTCTCTTCTTACAGGTGTAAAACTTTTTTTTTTGTGTGTGTGTGTGAGCATATTAGCAGTTCTAAGCTGAAAAAGTAGGTGAAAATGAAATCAGGATAATTCCATGGAGGAGTGTAGAGATGGAAGAGGTGAATTGTACTCACTTTTGCTTCATCCTCTAATGCTACAAAGAGAATTGTAGAATAATTCAGGTCAGAAGGAAACTTCTGGAGTTCTAGTCCAATCTGCAGTAACATGACTAAGGCTTTTCTGAAGAAACACTTTTGAATCTAGAAATTGTTATTTACATCTTAATTTTCAAAACTTGGTGTTTTTTCATGTGTTCTGAATTGCTTCTGTTTGGGCAGAAGTGCAGTAAAGGTCAAGTGGAAGAAAAGAAAGTATGAAAAAACAGAATCTTAATTCTAAGAATGCTAAGTGACAAGAAAGAGCAAAGTTGACAAAACTCTACTTGCAAGTGGGAAAGAGTGACCATCTTAAGAGTATCTGAAAACTGTTGCATGTGTTTAAAATAAGCAACATTTTAATTTCCTTGAGATGTTCTAAATAATTAAAGAATGTTATAGTTTCCCTTCTGACAAGGGAAACAGCTGACAATTCTTCACTGATATGAACTTATATATATTTATTTGTATTTCTTTTGTCACAGGGCTACTATTCATAGTTAAATAAAATAAAAGCGTCTTTTCCCTATCACCTTATAAAAACATAGAAGTCCTCTCAGAGGTAACTATGATTGGTCAGAGTAACATTGATTAAGCTTTTGGAGAGAGAGGGATTTTACATCTTGCTGTAAAGATCAGAAAGATCAGAACTTGATTGTTTTAAAACAGAATGAAAAAAGCATTTTTGTAGTTTTCCACAAAAATTACATTTGCATTGGATTGATGCATTCTTTAGTCTTGTATGATACCATGCATAATAAAATTTAAAAAACAATTAGAAGTCATAAAGCTATGACATTTTGTAAATTTCTACCTTTTAAAATGCCTGCTTTAGTTTGATCAAAAGGGTACTTTACAGGAAATATTTCTGTTTTGATGCACTGCATTTTCTGATGGAGAACAGATCTGCAGGAGTATTTCTGAGAAGAATCAATAACTTCTTGTTTGGGAAGAGCTTCTTTACTTTGTCTTAGTTACATTTATTTGTTTTGGGTTTGAATTTTTTAAAGTGCCTTAACTTTCTTTGCATTTCCACTGCAAATTTTGAACTTGATTGATTAGGGATATTATTAAAACTCAGTTGTTTTGAAGCTTCATTCTGTTCCATTGCTTCACTCCTCTTCGTATTTGTTTTACCATGTAAGAGAATATATTAATGTATAGAAATGATGGGGCATCTTCCTGATTTCTCTCATGTGTTGGATATGTTTTGCCTGACTCTATCGCTAGAAATGTTAATCTTCTTTTCTTAATTTCTTGCATGTACAGACACTTTCATGTGCAAGACCTTAGCTAATTTTTTTTGTATCTCCTACTGCTGATTTCCCAGTTGTGTTTACCTGCTGCTAATCCCATGTAGTTTAATGGAAAGAAATTTATACAGAATCGTTTTGAACCCACTTTGTTTCTGTTCACTTAGAATTGAGACTAATAGAGACCCAAATGAGGTTTTGCTTCTGAAGAGCATGGCACTGGCTATGTCAGGTCTTTGTCCCACTAGCCAAGTGTTTTCCTTCTTCCAGCACTTCATATATGTGGATAAGTATGTTTTCCTTGTCGTTAAATGTTCCTGTGCTGTGATGCAGAAGTGCTGTATTTCAGAAGCAGATTATGTGCTTGACAGCTACTGAAGTAATTAGCATAAAATTGGACTGTCTTATCCAATTTAGTTTATGTATACTAAGGTAGTGTTTTAACACATAATGATAAAAAAGGGAATGTAGGATGGTCGTACATCTTTCTGGAATAATTTCTGGAATGCCTGTTGCTTGGATCTCACACTGGTAGAGTTTTAAGTCCTGTCTTTGTATTTGGATACTCAGAATAAGGGAAAAAAAAGGGATCTGCATAGATATCTGAAAGTCCTTAAGTCTTATGCTGAGTGGTTTCTGTTCGGCACTGTTTTGTGGTATAGCCTTTATGCTACTTAAACTAAAAAAAAAAAAAAAAGGCTTAGAAAATAAGTGGAAAAGACTGACTTTAACTTTTGCCTTTTTGCTTTGGTGTGATAGGCCTAAATGCTGTAAAATCCAGCAGGCTCATTTCAACTTGGATCAGCAGGGGCTAAACCTCAAATACACAGTTAAGGATGGACACAATGTCTCGCTTCAGTAGTGGTTTATCACAGCAAAGTCTGACCTACTAGACATGGTAGATGATACCAAAACACTGACTTTATTTTCAAGTACTTGCTATTTATTGCTGAAGCAATTAGCCACCTTTTACATTTCATTTTAGCTGTCTGATTGCTGGCACAGTATAATCTATTTGTTCAAGGTTTTTCATATCAAAGCAAATTACATACTACAGGGTGCATTTGTTTTGTGAACATCACTTTTACAGTCAAAACCTTATATGCTGCTGGGTAAACAAGTCATGTTGTAATTAGGTATGTCTGTGTTCACCAAAACTGTGTCAGCATGTAAAACCATCAGATTAGAGTTTTGATTAAAGGGGAGTGAGTACCATTGTGCAGCCTCCTCTGTACTGGTTTCGTGCCTATGCTGTGAACACTGTATTCCCTTTGTAGTGTCAAATGGTCCTGCAAAGAGCTGGTCATTAAATATATATTTTTTGCATTTTTTGTAATTAAGAATAATTGTTGAGCAATTATTCATGATGATACCTGTCTGAAAACAGTTTTATCTGTTAACGTTAAATAAAAAACTTACAGATTTTATTCCTGTTTTCCATCTTCTTTTTAGAAGATGGTACAAATACAATATCCCATATAATTGAAAATTACTGATAAAATGGGGTAGAGAAATACAGATAATGCAAAACCCAAACATGCTTATGATACATATAATTATCTTAATTAGCGTATAGAAGAGTTTAAGTGCAAGTTCATGAATATTTGAAATCCACTATGAACTGTGGTAAGGACTTAAAAAAACCCCAACAAACAACCCAACATGAAGTATGTATTGCAGAGGCTTCTAATAATTTTTCAAAAAAATTAGTTGGTGCTCTTCTTTTTGCTTGAGCAGCTGTTCGATTCATGCTATCTCAAAAGTTTAAGGAAGGAATAAGATTCCATTTCCTGTCCATTATTATTTAATTAAACTGGCTGGTTGTCACTGTTTAACCCCAGCCAGCAACCAAGCCCCAGGCTGCCACTCGCTCACTCCCCCACCAGTGGGACTGGGGAAAGAATCAGGAAGGTGAAAGCTGGAAAATGCATGAGTTCACATAAAGACCATTTAATAGGGAAAGCAAAAGCTGCACATGCAAGCAAAGCAAAAAGGGGAATTAATTCACTGGTTCCCATGGGCAGGCAGGTGTTCAGCCATCCCGGGGAGAGCAGGGCCCCTTCATGTGTAGCAGGGACTTGGGAAGACAAACTCCATCACTCCAAACATCCCCCCGTTCCCCCTTATTTCCCCACTTTTTATATTGAGCATGATGCCATATGGTCTGGAACATCCCTTTGGTCAGTTGGGGTCAGCTGTCCCAGATGTGTCTCCTCCCAGTTTCCCATGTATCCCCAGGTTCCTCACCAGTGTGGAAGTACAAAAAGCAGAAAAGGCCTTGGCTCTGTGCAAGCCCTGCTCTGCAGTAACAAAAACATCTCTATATTATCAGCTGTGTTCATCACAAATCCTAAACACAGCCCCATACCAGCCACTGTGAAGAAAATTAACTCTGCCCCAGCTGCAGCCAGCACACTGGTCTTGACTGTCGTCTATCACCCAGAACCACCAAGATGACTTCTAGATTTTCCTGTCACTGTTGTTCAGACTATTTCTCAATCCATTTCCACAAATTTTGGGAATCTTAGCTTAGTAAGAGTTTCCTGGGTACCAGGTCTGAATTTGACTTTGTGAATATTTAAGAAACCTTCTTGAGTAGGTAATTTATGGGCTCTGTATGGGATGCAGGTTTTATGTCATGCTGCTACTGCAAGAAATTTTGTCATGATGGCAGAAAGTGGCAAACTTTGCAACTTGTTTGCTACCAACTTTGCTCTCATTTTCAGTAAAAACTGCAGAAGGAGTCAGACATGAATTGTTAACAGGCAATACTTGTTTCATTGCGAGAGGATAGTTTGGTCCTGTGGTTTGAATTCCACATTAAAAAAGAGAACATAAAACTCCCCAGTGGCCTCTTCCTGTTCCTAACTCCAGGTTAATACTTGTAAAGAAAACAGGGAGAGTAGAAGAGATGGAAATGTGATTATCAACCAATACACAGTAAGGTGTTCTCCCTGATCAGTACTTTTTAGGTGTTTTATTTTATTTTTTTATAAAACATAAATTTCCTCCCTTCTCAGTTCTTTTCAGCTTACCAGATGACTGAGGTTAAATTAAGTGCTTCCTAGATATGATTTTCAGGAAAGCAAATTTACTGGTACTAACTCTGCAGGAGCCCTGTGCTGATATTGATGGCTGGCTCTGTTCATTGGCAAGAGAACGGTTCTCAAGTGAGATTATAACCAAGAAAACGTGTTGACTACTCTCAATACGGATTCTCCTTTTATACCCAAGTCTGTGTTTGTAACTGAAAGTGTGGGATATATTCAAATTTGAACTTCTGTTCATGTCTGTGAGGGGGAAAATGTCCTTATGTTTTAAGTGACTGCATATTGTGTCTGTGCAAATATAGGTCCTCTTGATGTGAGGAGAGCTATTGAACACATCAAGATTTGCGCTGCACAAAGCTTTAGGAATGCTCATCTCGGTACTTTAGGATTTGGGGTGTGTGTGAGAAAAAAATCTGCTTTAACTTAAGGTTAGTAGAAGGATCCCAGCAGCTGGGTAGTCTTTGGATTGTGGCTATTTGAAAGGGAAATGTTAGCAGTGTAATTTTAGCAGTGTTCACAGACCTTGGTGATTTTCTTATATGTTATGCCAGATACAGAACAAGATGATTAACTTTTCAGGAGGAAACAATCTTCTCTTCTAAAACCAGGACCACAGGGACATTAATACAATGTGACAATATTGTTTATTGCTCAAACGTTGGAATTGGTGTATTTCGAGCAATCTAAGAACCTTGTTTTATTGTTAGGGATCAAAAACAATGCAATGTCAAATGTTGAAATGCTGGATTTTTGTATGATGCTTACAATGTATTATCAAAGATATTGAAAGAAGCAATGACCATTAACAACAATAAAAAGGAAAAATATATTCTTTAAGTCTTAATATGAAATGATAATTAAGAACAACAACTCGGGTGACTGTAACCTTCCTTATGATGTGTAGGTTTCAACCTATGGTTGGAAGTAAATATAGAAACCTAAAGGAAAAGAAACATTTCTGAACAGATTATCACTGGCCCAGTTTAATGCAAAGACACGATTGGTTCAGAAATTAGAGAGGTTACTTTTCCATATGTTGAAAATAACCTGTGAGGTAAAAATAAAAGCATAGTGCCTAAAAAAGAGAGGTCAGAAAATTTAAATCTGGCAAAGGAGTGTCTGATGCCTTCACTGAGCTGAGGAGCTGTTCCAATGTAGGTATGTAGGCAACAATACTCTCACATCCCAGGAAATGATAATTTGATAAATGTGCCTGTTGTCCAAGAGGACTGTTTCCAATTTGCTGGGTAACTTCCCCATGTATCCCTCAGGATGACATACTGAGGAGGTTATTTGTACATTGATGTTCTCTTCCTGCTTTCCCTCCTTGCCTTTCCTTCTCCACTGGGTTTTGCTGCCAGTGAGCTATTCTGCTTCCCTGCAAGCTGCCTTAACAGGAGCTAATATTGATACTTTCAGGTAGTTTATTCCCAGCTGTTCTTGCAACATACAAATGTTCTGGCTAAGTATTGCAAGTATTTATGAAGCATTCCATCAGAGGGGAAGGATTGCTTCTGATGTTGGGGTTAGGGTATAGTTGCTTTCTCCTGAGTTAAAGCAAGTATCTATTTAGAGAGACAAGGAGATAAAAGGCAGAAGATGACTGCGTAGGGGAGCTGTGTATGCATGGAGATGTACATTATATATAAAGAAAAGAATTAGTCACATGGATCTTTGAAGAGAATAATGCTAGCTGACTCTCAGTCCTTTAGAATATTCTGTGCACAGTTGCCCTTGAGTATTGTTCCCTCTGTCCTTTCCCGCTGTGCTGAATGAGTTGGGTGGCAAAAATGCTTTGGGAAGATGGTTATGCTGTTGTCTCAACCTGTGGCTCATGTAAAGCTGAATGTGATGAGTAAGAGGGAGCACATTACACCTGCCTGCCAAGGAGTTGTGTGTTGTTTTGTCTGTGCACACACAAACAGTCACACAGTGAGGAGTCCGAGTCTGGGACTTGTAAGAGGGTATCACATTATTCCATTATGTTGGTCTGCTGTGTCTGGTTTTTTGGTTTTTTTCTTGATACAAAATACTTGTTTTGAGGGAAAAAATAAAGTATAAGGAAAATAGATGTGATTCTAAGGTACTTGGTTTTGCAAAAACTAAACTGCATATAGGCAAGGTTTCCTGGTGGTGACTCATGGGCATACAGGTACCTTCTGAGTTACAGATTTTGGGTGTGACTCATGTTGCAATATGTTTATTGCTATCATGCTTACATCACATAGTCAAAATAAAAGAATTCTAAGTGTCTATTCACATTGTTTCTTGATATCAGGCTTGATACTTTTGGGAGCATGTTCCTTCCCCACATTTCTGCATGGAATTATGTTCAGTGCCTAACTGCTGTGTTCCTTTGACTGTCAGTTCTTGGATAAGAGGAATTCATTGCATTATGATGTTTTTGGGGTGTTTTTTGCTGTATCCTAAGATATCTCTGATACATAAAATGCAATTTTTCTCTATTGAAACCTGTACTTTCATCGGTTATGTTACACAGACCGTACTCTGCTTTGGGGTGGCCATTGTATTAATGCACTGCACGGAATCCCAGCAGGGCAGGAGATCTTGTGTGAGGTGGATTGCTCCTTGAATTCTTCTGTTTCTACTGGGTGGGTCATTCAGAAATATCCAGTCTCCTTGTGTTGATTGCCATTGCTCTGGTGGCAGCCTGGCCTTACCCTCAGGGGATATTCTTATTTCCTGGCTGTGGACATGACCAATCTGGTGACCTTTTGATATTGACTGTTACATTTTGCTGACAGTTCAGGCATTTCATAGAAGTGGAAACTGTTGTCTTGACAACTAAACTCCAGCCAATAATAGATAACTAAAGAATCCCGAAGTCCAAATATATAATAATTCTTACAAAATTCAAACTTATTCTTGAGTTTGAGGGCTGACCTCCAACAGAAATATGTTTGTGTTTTAAATCTCTAGCATGAGGACCTCAGACTTCACTGTGGCACAACAATTTTACAATAGGCTTCATCTGTATCTATTTTAGATGCTACTTTTTTCTGTGATAAAAATGTGGGGTTTTGGTGCTAGTTTGCTGCAAAGATGACTCTTTATTTGCACTGTAATATGTGACAACAATATGAACAGTATACAAACTTTTATTATACAGAATATTAGGTTTTTATATCTATTTTTTCTTTTTCTGTGTGTTTTTTTTTTCCTTTTTTTTTTCCCCCAGGAGAGCCAGATTAACTCCCCAGCATTTCTGCCGTGCTAATGCTTCTTATCAGAGCAGGGTGTGAATAGACCTCAAAACATGGAACTTAAGTTCTGATCCTCATTCTGAAGAGGAACAGCAATTCTGGCTCAGTATTAAGTCGTTCCTCTGCATATAGGGTACTTCAGAGGAGGTAGCATGAAGAATTTGTAGCAGAAATTGTGTGTAAACGTCATGTTCAGTTAAGGCACAAAAACCCAGGAAGGCTCTTCAGTTACCTGCAGAACTTTTCTGGAGTGGAAAGAAGGAACTGTTACACAGCATTAAAGACATCCTCTGTGGGACTGCATTTTGGAGTGGAGTGGGAGTTAGTGCAAATGAGTTTGGACAAGCTCACTTCTTGTGGTTCCATCTGTGGCTTTAAAGGAAAGATTTAACAGTGAGTTCTATTTTTTTAACTATTCATGAAAGAATGGACATTGTATTTAAAATCTCATATGCTGGTAACATCACTATCTGCTGGAACTGTGAAAGACGAGCTCTGAGAGAGTCCCTTTCATTGCAGAATGCCTTTGTCCATACAATACATCATTCATCTACCATGTAGCACTGGAGGTGATTGGGGTGTGGTCTGACACTACTGGTGTTTGTCTCAGACTGGCAGCCCCCACTTGCTGTGTATCCCTGTTTGCTTTCTACTGTTGAATAGCTAATTGAAACCTTGGATGCAATCTGATAAACCCTCTTTTTGTGGTGTGTTCTTTTGAACCTGGAATGGAGGACTCTTCTGCAAAACCACTGTTGTCCAGAGAAGTAGTCCAAAAGCATATTAGTGCCAGTGTTCTAATCTACAGCAATATGAGTAATCCCTGCAAATTATTTTGCATAAATTTGCAGAGGCAGGAGGTGCTTTGGGGATGTTCTGCTCAGACTGTGATGCCCTCTCATTTAATTTTGTGGTAGAAAGGCAGCAGATTTTCTTTTAATTTCTTGAAATGTCTGTCTTAAATTTGGTGATGTTATGAAGAGAAGGGCAGTAGTCAAGACCATGAAGCTGATGGTAAAAGGTGGAGGTTTTGAGTTTCCATTCTTTTATTTCTGGAGGGTAACAATAATGTTATTTATTTCTCCCTTGCAAAAGATTTGGAACGAACGAGGAAAGATGATTTCTATGGTTGCTTTCCCTTTTGTTTGAACAGATACAAAAGTATGCATTCAACAAGAGGAACAAGTTTGTCTCTTGAATAGAATTTCTCATCTTTCATTTTCGTAGGTGACTCTTTGGACTGTCAGGATACATAAGACCTAAGTGCCTTAATAAAAATAGCTAGGTTGTATGGAAAAAGTTCTTGAGTCTTCTGGTTATGCTTAGTACTTTAGTTTATGCACTGTTAGGACTAGTATCAATCAGTTTGAGAGAATACTTTTTAGATAAAAGGTTTCTATGATATTAACCTGCACAAAACACTTTCTAGTGATTTTTTAAGAGGAAAAACCCCCCCAAAATTAGAATGCTGTTGCATAAAAATTAGTATAATATGTTCAAATTATAAAAGACTAAGCATCTGTAGCTGAGGTTGCCTGTTGTTTTCAGTTAATTAAGACTATTAGAGTTGTTTGTAGCTTTCTTGAGTACAAGCTGGAAATTGGACAGGAAATTTTCCATGCTGGTTATCTGCTTTGGGCTGGTTATTTGGGCTGGAAAGCTTTTCAGATGCAGCAAACCAGTTGGAAGTATTTCTGAGCATGAATTTAGGAAATAAGATGATCACTGTTGTCTCAGGGGTGAGGTCTCACCCATTTGTGCCTATCTTAGAGGGAAGGGTTGACGTGTGGTGGTTGGCCATTGCCGGGGCTGTGCCAGGACAGATGTTGCAGTGCTGTGTTTCAGAGTGGGTTACTGAAAGGGTCTGGATTTAGACTAAACCTCCCAGTGGGAATAGGAAGGGAGTTGCTGTTAATGCAGATCGTTCCAGCCATGCAGTTTGACTGCAGCCCTGCAAGCGGTTGTGGAGGCACGACTGGAGTGCAGGAAGAAGGGGAATGGTCAGCAGTCTGTGGGCTGGGAATGGAGTGGCCAGCTGGGGTGGGAATCTCTCAAACAAGCTCTGCTGCTGAAGCCAGTCTTTCATCCAGCTGGGCTACCCCACAGCATGATTCACTTGGAAGCATCTTGTTAAAGAGAATAAACCGTACTTAAGGGATGGTTTCTCAGCAGTTGAATCTCACTGTTGGCCCTTTGTGAGCGCATATGTGTGTGTTCTGTGGTCTCGATCTGCCCCAGATGGATGCGAGCACAGAGCTCTCAGTTGTTTGGGGAAAATGCCTCTCAGAGGGTCCTAGGTCCTGTCTGCATGTAAAAAACCTGCAGGAGGTAGCAGGAGGAATTTATAAGAAAAATAACAATTAAAAAACCCTATTTAGAAACAAGGAGCCTTTATAGATTACCCACTATGGGACCAGTACTATAAAAATGGTTGTTTAATTGTGTCAACAACTGTGAGTACCTGGGTTTGGGAGTAAGTTGAGGGAAGAGCGATGTGAAGAATAACTATGGAAAAGTAACTTTCCCTACCATACTGCATGACAGCAGTGGATGACATTTTTTATAACTGACTTAAAACAGATGTAAAAACCTCCCCTTTTGTTTGAGTTCATCTATAAAGTGCCGATCAGTGAATTCAATGAGGCCAGGCTTCCATGTAAGGTACTTGGGATGCAGCTGAAAAGATACATAGCTTCTAACTCTTCCTCCCATGCTATTTATCAACTTTATGCTGCAGGGAGCTGTGATTTGCCAATGCTGGTGGTTTTCAGGCTGCTGAATCCAGAAACCCTTAGATTTCTGCTGTTTAACAGAGGAAATGGCTAAGCTAGTAGAATTATTTCACTGTAACTCATCAGGATAAGTTCAGAAAGAAACATTGCCTGAGAGTTAGACCAAGAAAGAAGAAACACAAACATGTTGCTGTAAAGTTATCCAGTAACCTGTGTCATTACTCCCAGTAAATAACAACACCACATGCTGTCATATAAAAAGTAGAAATGGATCTGGAATGGCTGGTTAAAGCAGACTTCTGTGCATCTGTCACATGGGCTAATAAGTAATTTGTCTTTGTTCTTGTGTTTATTAAGGGTGGCCCCATCAAAATGTCAATAAACATTGTTAGGAATATAGAGTACCCCTGTGGTTTTGAATGGATCAGATCCAGGGTGTGTCTCCATCTTCTATGATTGTAACAAAGGGAGAAGGAATACTGAAGTGCAAACAGAAGGTTCCACAGTGCCTTTTGGGTACTGACTTAAAGTACAGTTTCATGTTGAGGTCATGACTTTTTGAGGTAAATGCAATGTAGGAAGAAACTGGCCATCCCTGAGTTTCCTTGGAAAGTGCCAACCCACCCTGCAGCTCAGGTTTGCAGCAGCCACCTCTCTGTAAAGATGACTCGTTCGGATTTGTGCAGTTCAACTTTTTGTCTTTAATCATACTTAGTCATGTGCTGGTCACTTCAAATTTGTTTTTCCCAATGACAGTGAAAGTACACTAATTTTTAAGTATTAAAATGGTATCTGCTGTGATGCAGCCTATGGCATTTTCATAACCCTCTGATAGCTAATCTATATTTCCATTAGAAATTATTTCTCCTGTGCATTCTGTTTTTTCATTCAGCTGCATTCCAGTAGTTGGGTAACCTTTCCCTGAAAGTCTCTGAAGCACCAGGATTCTTGTTCACACTCTGCTTCCCATGATGAGCTGCGTAAGGCAACATCTGTGCAGTTACAGAGAGAGCCCCCAAAAGAATACAGGTTGTGTCTACCTCCCTGCTTGTCTTGGCTTGCTTCTCTTCCCTCCTGTGCTTCAGGTCGGTCGTCCTAGTGCCAGTCTGCACTCTGCTTGTAAAACTGGGATCAGGCTCTGAGATACTCTGCAGTGACTGGTCCGTGACTGGGTAAGAATTAGTCAGGTTCATTCTGCTGTTAGTAAAACATGAGCGAGGTGATGACTCTAGAGAGAGAAACCATGGAGCTGCTCTGTGTAGTGAAGAACTAGAGAGAAGCAGTAAGTGAAAGGAGAATGAGCAGAGCAGGGAAGAGATTGACTGAGAGAATGCTGGAAGTCTGAGGTGGATGTGGAGAAACGGATGGATAAACCAAAACCTGAAGACAGGAGAGGCAAATTATGACTGAAAAAGTGGAGATACTATTAAAAAATATCCAGAAATGAAGGAACCTTGGTTGTAGGTGACTTTCACCTGTAGATATTCACACTCAGTCCAGGCCTGGAAACTCTCACCTTATGTCTGATGTCTTGCTTGGTTCTGGAGTAGATGTTGTACCCTGGTCTTAGTTCACCAGAGCATTTTGTTCCTTCTGCAATGAAAATAGAGAATTAAATATGAAGTGAGTACTATGGCTGTGGAGGAGCCAAAAAAAAAAAAAAAAAAGGGTATTTTCATTTTGTCCAGCCAATGTTGGGTGTTTGCCAAATGCAATGCTAAAAGCAGGAGCCCTGGTGAGAAGGATCACACTGGGGTAGTCTTCTCCAGCAATGGTGTCCTTGCAGGCTGTCCCTCCTTTCCTCTGCTTGTGGCTATTGTGTCAGTTTAAACAGGAAGGCTGGAGAGCTCTTCTCTGAGGCTTGTCTTTACATTGTTCATTAAGGTACTTTCCTAAAAAGTAGGATTGGACTTCAGGACTTTAATTTTGCAGAACTTTAATTGCTCTTTGATTGAATGGCTCTGGTCATTACTGCAATTGTAATGGGCTAATGTTCTTTGAGGCTAAAAATGAATGGCCGTGGTGGGAGAACAGCCGTCTTTCCTGTGTCATGCTGTAGACAGACTGCTACTTCTCTTGTCAGCCTCTGATGTAACTTAATTAATTGTAGTGGAATTACTCCTGATCTATAATTAAGTGAGAAGGAAATTGAACTGGACAGTGTGAGAAGTTCCCTGTGTTGTTGCTTGCAATTTTGGAGAGAAATGGAAAAGCTCACATTTCATTACTGCCAGTCTGTCACCTTGAACATGAAATCCTTCTAACTAAGCACTGTTTCAGAAAAAAAAAGTTATTTGGTATGGTATGTAGGTTCAAGGTTACTCTTGCTTTAGCCAGTTGCAAAGTTTGAGTTCCTTGTTTTTTTTTAATATGGGATCCTCACTAGTGGGAAGGTCATACAAAGACCTGCCCACTGACATACTTTGTCTGCCTCCTGACTTTTGGATTTGCTTTGTCACATGGGGACACTGTGTTTCCCGTGTGGCTGGAGCTGTTATGGGTAAAATTCTTCTTTTTATCAGGCACTCAGCAGATTTTTTGCTACTTACAAGAAGTGTTACACCACAAGAACCACCAGTGTCCATACCAGTGTCACGAGGTGGTGATTATATTAAACTTCAGGGAATGTTACAGCGGGGAAACTGCAGCACGTGTATCAGACAAGGAGGCCCGTGGAAAAGAAATATCTATGGACCGATTCTTGATAGCTGTTTCAGAGATGCTTATTTCTCCAGCCGCATGGCCGGGACTCTGCCGAGGAACTGAGGCAATCACGGGACCCGAGGGTCCTTGCCCGCACAGGGGAACACAAAACAACCAATGGGGAACGAGGCTGAGCAGGGGCAGGGAAACACCGTGTCTCCCCCCCAGGACCCCTCTCCCAGGACCACATGGCAGGGGGGGAGACCCCGACAAGGGAGCACAACCGTTTCTAGTATCCTTGGTTGGATACGTGGCCTTTACACAGGAGCAATGCAGCTCTGACAGTGGAAGCCTCCCATTCACATTTGAGGTTAATTATAAAGAAGTGACTGGAAAGAAATTACAGAATATCTGCCATTCCTCAGGGCTTTCATGAAGCTCGTTGTCATCAAGAATATGCCAAAGGTAGTATTTCTCTGATTGTTCATTTTTCAGGGACTCCGTGTGTTAGTTTTGCTCTTCTTCTTGGACATCTGTATTAATTTTCCAAGTTGTTTTGTGAATCTTGTATTAGTAGTCTCCTTTTTTGATAATATCAATAAGTTTTAGTACTCTTTTTCCCCAACTTGAGAACTGTAATGAAAATATTTTATCTCTGTGAGGAAAGAAAGTGTATTTGGCCAAAGATTAAATAAAAAGGTAACTTTGAGGATATGTAGTACAAGTTAGAGCTTGAAGAAAAATAAATACAAATGACCAAGTCTGTTGTGCCTATCCCAAAATACTTGATTTGTTCTGTATGAACTTAATATTTTTTTTTTTTTTTAAGTTTTTGGAATAATCAAGTTGCAGCCTTACTAACATTTCTCCTTAAGGTTAAAACTCTTCTAATAGAAAGGAAGTTGAGCTTTAAACTGATCCTTAGCTTCTAACTTTTAATATTTAAAATAATTTTTAGTGTGATTTTTGGTATAGGAACTTTTCCTTGGCTACACTGTTTGCCACACTGATCTTTTTGCACAAGCTGATACTAACTCTACTTGATACAAACCTAGGGAGAGTAAATAATTACCTGTATGTTGCATCTCCCAACACTAGGTTTTGGAAACAACAAAAATACTTTGTTGATAATTCCTTGAAATTTAGGCTTTTTGCTCAAAAATCAGCTGCAAGGGATACATCCAGGCTGGATGGGAGAACTAGGAGAGGGGACAGATTGCATGATCAGTTCAGGATCTCAATCAGTTCTGGTACTCCAATTTTTGGGAAACATATGATCATGTTACAACATCACTGAGGTGAAAATGTGAATTGTTTAAAATATAATAGCAATCTTTTTGAGGGTGCAGTTATTTGGAAAACTCTGTATGTGTCTTTATACACATAGTTAGATGGATGTACTCTACTCTGCTCTTGTGAGACCCCGTCTGGAGTACTGGGTTTAGCTTTGGAGTCCCCAGCATAAGAACATGGACCTGTTGGAGTGAGTCCAGGGGAGGCCACGAAGATGGTCAGAGGGCCAGAGCACCTGTCCTGTGGAGACAGACTGAGAGCGCTGAGGGCTGTTCAGCCTGGAGAGGACTTCAGGAAGACCTTAGAGCACCTTCCAGTACTTGAAGGGGGCCTGCAAGAGAGCTGGAGAGGGACTTTTTATGAGGGCCTGTAGTGACAGGATAAGGGGGAATGGCTTTACACGGAACGAGAGACAGTTTAGATAAGATATAAGAAAAAAGTTTTTTACAATGAGGATGGTAAAACACTGGGAGAGGTTGCTAAGAGAGGTGGCAGATGCTCCAGCCCTTAAAACATCCAAGGTCAGGTTGGATGGTATTCTGAGCACCCTGATCTGGCTGAAGATGTCCCTGCCCATGGCAGGGGAATTGGACCAGATGACCTCTAAACTTCCAATACATAGCTATTCTATGAGCCTATGATATATCCTTATCTAAAGGCTGTTCCTTACTTTTGGCTTGGATAAACACATTTCTGTGAGAGTGATGGAAAAACGGTATGTTTAACCATTCACTGGGTGCTGCAAATTTTAAAATACATTTTCTGATAATAAAGTGTATTTTTGGTGGTGTTTATATGCTGCCACAGAAGTCTATTCCCATATTTTCTGTAGCTGTTATCAAATGTTTGAGATTGATATGCTTGGGAAGGTGCTGAGGGTGCCATAGAGAAAAATAAACTTGTGATGAAGTATCTGTGCCGCGTGGTTAGAATTTAGGTTAAGCTTCGTAAAATTTGGGAAATGTGTGCATCCTGTCTAGTGATGTGAGCGAACAAATAAATAAATTTCCAGTTATCCTCAAGGCAGATCCTCAGCTGTTGTAAACTGTCACAAAGCAAAGGATGTTAATAGAGATTTGACTTTATTTCTCTAACTAGTTGAAAATCAGAGATGCTGCTGTGGTGTCTGATCTAATCCCTTCTTTATTAAGGAATTCTTGGTGTTTAAGAACTGGTAGATGAGCATATCCTCTCACTGAAGTAGTGATTCTCACTTTACTTCTACCTTTTCTATACCCTGTACAGAAATATAACTTTCTTCCTGGTTTTTTTTCCATTGGTTTATCCTTTAAGGTCACACTCAGCTGACTTGGTCCAGAATTGCTGCTCAAGGTCCATAAAAAGAGAGGACAACCCTTTTGTAGAAGGGAAATAAAGAACAAAATCACTATTTGACAAATTTAGAAAAAGGATGCGTTTTACGTGTTAGGAAAACATTAGATGCTACATGTAAACGTGGAATTTTTTTTTAAAGGATACTTACTGTTGTCATTTCCATTTTTATTTATTTTTCAAGTTTTTATGCCCAGGCGATTTCAGACAGCTTCTACATGGTTAAAATAGTCTAGACTGTAACTAAGACACCATAGATTAGTACTGGCTAAAGATTCAGTTGTGGAAGTTCATCTAGGTGACCTTATTTTGTCAGAGTTTTTGGACTGCAAATGGCTAATTTTGACTTCCACACAATGTCATTTGCTGTTATCTTATTCCTAGAAAATGATGAAATTATAATTTTGAAATGATCTTCTAAACAGTATTAAATGCAAGAGCTAAAAGTAGCAAAGGGAAGTATTGTATTAGAGTAATTCTCAATAAAAATTGATTCGGAACAAAACCGTCCTTAATGATAAATGCCGTTGGAAGATGACCTGTGATTACAACCCACAGTTTTGCTGTCATTTAAGCTGGAGGGGACATGTGTTACTGCCTTGCTCAATTGATGAGATTGGATGGATGATTGAATGATGAGACTGCAAGCCAGGTCTTTAGCTTGTCAACTCATGCCTAATTCACAATGACAGTGTGCATGGAAGGCAAGTGTCTGTATCCTGTCATATTTAAGCTTCTAGTTACAGCCTTCTTTCTGTTTAATGCTGTGGATGCTCCAAAACAGACTAGAGAAGGAAAAGATGGCTGTGGACAGAAATTGACAATTTTTGTATATGATGCTTACTTTTTTTGCCCTCCCATTTCCTTCTTTCAGTGTTACCATGTAGAAATTAGATATTGAGGAAGTGTTATCCATTAACAAAAATATTTAGCTGTCTGGAAAAACAGTCTGTGTTTTTATAAAATACATTTTCAGTTCACTGCCTGCATTTGCAGTTTCCAAAGCTTTTTGAATCTGCTAGTTTCCCTTTTTCTTGGGATTTTCACATTTCTTCTGTTCTTGCCCCTTCTCCCTCACTTGACTCTCCATGTCATAGATGTTTCTATCACTGGGAGTTGTGTTGGTATAACAGCAGCAGTTAAATTATCATAATCAGTCCTTACTACTGACTAAAATGCAAGCAGTTCCATATACTAAAGCTGCTGAAATCTGTCTCGTAACTTCTGTTTCCTTATTGTATTGTAATGATTTTACCCCTGCTGCTTAACAGAAGACTGGTGACAGGAAAAGGAAAGTAGCTGTCTGGACCTGTTTGTTAAATGAACATCAAAAAAATGCAAGTCGTTAAATGAACATCAGAAGAAGCAAATATGAAAATGATGTGATAAGAGAAAATAAAGTCTTGCTAGTAGGTTAAAACAATTCAGATGGAACTCGGATCTTCTAGAAACTGGTATCATTTTAAGATCTATGGTTTAGATTTTTGACACATACTGAAGAATTCAGATGTGGTTACCAGAGTATCACATTTCATGTTTAGGTGGTTTTAAAAGTAAAGCTCTCTAAGATGAAGCCGCTTAAGAGAAGATACTCCATGTACATAAAACTACTTAGTTTCACCCATGTGGTTTGATTCCCTCTATTCCCAGTGATTGTCACAGCCTCACTGTCAGAGGTGACTCTGTTGAGTTGGTTCACTCACTCTCAGTCAAATGGAGTTACCATTCTCCCAGCAGTCAGTGGCAATAGGTTGTAGGTTTTTCCTGTGATAGCATCTGCCATGAGGCAAATACTAGAAAACAGTGTAAATTGTGTGACATTAACCAAGTCTGAGCCCTAACAAGTCGAGCAGGTGCTGCCTGTGCAGATGCCCTGTCCATGTCTCAGAGGAGCGATTGATCCACGAGCACCTGCGATGCCAAGTGCCCTGCGCAGCCAACTGGGGACTCAGGCCCCTCGCAGCCTCGGCCTTGCTGTGATTCGTTAGGCTGGTTCCACAGTTCTGTTTTGCAGGGCGTGTTATGTAAATCATGTATATTATTGGTTCTTTAGATTATTTGTGTTTGCTCCAGCTGGATGAGTAAGTATTATGCGGAAGATTTGGGAGCTTGCATAAGCTGCAGAACTTAGAAACGTGGTGAAGTATCGTGACATAGTGGATGGGGTTGTCACAGCACACTGTGCTCTCTGTGCCTGAAACTGCCTTAATGCAGCTACACAGGGGAAGATTAGGCACATAATTGGTAAATTCCTTTTATTTTACTTTTTTAGTGAACTGTGTAACTTTTCTTCTCTGTCTCAAAGAAGAGTTTAGCTCTGGACACAACTGTAAATACATGCTCCTTTCTTCTTTGGAAGGTGGAAGTCGCAACGTGTGACACATGACAGTCTCTGCTAGTCATGTGTGACATTCTATATGCATGTGTGCCATTACCTATATATCAAATACCATAACCAAAATGACTTGACACATAGGTTTTAAGGAAGCATGAATACACTTTTAATTAAAGGGGTGCATGGAGTCAAATTAGGACACATGCTGTCAAAATTGTAGAAATGTGGACAGTTGAAATGATTGCGTTTGCATTCAGCTTGTTTCACTCCATATTAGTAAAATGTACAAGTCATGAGATGGTGCTGTGACAGCCTGATTGGAAAAGGTATTTGGGAGCAGAGTAGGAGGAAGTGTACAATATATGTGATGTACTATGCAGAATATTGGTAATATATGCATATCAAATAATTAATATAGTCAAGTGTACAGTGTAATGGGAGTATTTTTTATGTGCTGAGATACAGTTGTGTTAGAAATTTGCATAATAGGTGCACATGGGAAAAATCTGGAGTTACTGCAGACAGTTTGACAAGTAGATATAGTTTTTTTTCACCGTTTTCTTTTAAAATATTTTTGGTTGAGTATGTTGCTTTCTTTGCTTTTGCCTTTTTATTTAGCGATATTTAGTTAGAAGTGTACAATACACATGTGAACTGATTTGTTGTCAGTGTTTCTATTCCAGAGTGCATTGTGTAGCTCTTGAACATAGTCTGAGTTCTTTTTGGTAAAGTTGGTTCCTTTTAGAAGGTGTTCAAAGCACAGTCCTACACATCTACAATGAGGACTCTTGAAAGAAAAGCTTGTTAAGTCATAGAATCATAGAATGATTTGGGTTGGAAAGGACCTTGAAGGTCCTCTAGTTCTGACCCCTGTGCTGTGGGCAGGGACACCTGTTGCTCAAAACACCATCCAGCCTGGTCAAGACCCAGGAGAATGTGATTCCCATTAGGGCTGGCTTCAGTCTATAGGGCTGAGACCTTTGTTTCTGAAATGATTTTGGACTTTTTGGGGTGGATTGGCCCTGGCTGGATACCAGGTGCCCACAAAGCTGCTTTGCCACTCCCCTCTTTGGCTGGAGAGGGGATAGAAAATATGGTGAAAGGCTCATGGGTTGAGATATGGGCAGGGAGAGATCCTTCAGCAACTGCCCTCAGGGGCAAAACAAACCTGACTTGGGGGAAGTAATTTATTACCAATCAAATCAGAGAAGGGTAATGAGAAATAAAAACTGAATCTTAAACACTTCCACCCTTACCCCTCCCTTCTTCTAGGCTCAACTTCACTCTTGTATTCTCTACCTCCTCCTCCTCAGTGGTGCAGGAGGACAGGGAATGGGGGTTGTGGTCCGTTCATCACATGTTATTTCTACTGCTCCTTCCTCCTCAGGGGGAGAGCTCCTCACACTCTTCCCCTTCTCCTCCAGTGTAGGCTCCTCTGTCCATGCATCCACTGGTCCTGCCAGGAGCCTGCTCCAGAGTGGGCTTCCCACAGCTTCCCTTCCTCTTTCAAACATCCGCCTGCTCTGGGCTGAGGTTCCACCATGGGCTGCAGGTGGCTTTTTGCTCCATCATGGTCCTCCATGGGCTGCAGGGGCGCAGCTGTGTCACCATGGTCTGCACCACAGCCTGCAGCACAATCTCAGCTCTGGTGCCTGGATCAGCTCCTCCCCCTCCTTCTCCACTGACCTTGGCATCTGCAGGGATGCTTCTCTCACATATTCTCACTCACTCAGGCTGAAATTGCACAGTTTTCCCCCCTTCTTTAATACATTGTCACAGAGGTGCTACACCATCACTGCTGAGCTCGGCCTTGGCCAGTGGTGGGTCTGTCTCAGAGCCAGCTGGCAATGGTTCTGAGAGACACAGGGGAAGCTTCTGTCAGCTTCTCAGAGAAACCACCCCTGTAGCCCCTATGCTACCAAAATCTTGCCACAGAAACCCAAAACAGACCTTAAAAAAAATCAGTAGCTTTAAGCCTAACTGGGAACAGGATCATAAACTGGTAGGAGAAGGGAATCAATGTATGTGTAAAGATACCTTAATTTATATTCTTCATGCCTACTTTAGCAAGGATTAAATAGTAGTCTGTTTGAAAATCGGTGGTGAGTTGATACCTTTGTTTTTTGTGCATGTATAAGACAACACTGGAGTTACTTGTTGCACTATCACTGTTCTATGCGAGCAGAATACACGCAGTGTACTTGAGAGATCTTGGAAGTTGGAGGATTTTATGTAATCCATCTAGTGTACTGGTATATTTGTGAGGCAGGAGTATTTTTGTCCATCTGTGCCTTTCTATCAATATGCATTCTGTTTGTATAGCACTGGGCCAAAAAACGGAATCTCAGAAAATTGATATCCAGAAGTGTCTATTAATATCTGTAATTTTCAGGTGTATAAGCTACTCTGTGCTTCTGGAGGCATTTATTAGATATGTGAAACAAGTTCATATGTAAATTTACATTTTGTAAAACAAACCCCGTGTTTCTTACTTAGTATGGCATACTACTTAGTAGTACTCGGTTGCACTCACAAAATTTAATCTTCCTTCCTGTGAGCTTGTCTACCTGGTTTGATTTCTAAATATTAATATCCAGTGCCTCGGTACCTTCTTAGAAATAGCAGGCAAGAGTTCAAGGTAATAGGCACTTGCAGTCCTTTTTTACTGGACAACTGAATGTATTATTCCATGTCCTGTCCATAGAAGATTTCTTTTGCCCATCAGGTTCAGATCTAGTGCTGCAGCTCCATTCAGGTGGGCCGGGCGGGATGGTACAAGGATTTGCTTCCCCTTTTCTTTGCAGTGACAATGTAAGGGACTGGTAAGACTGGTCAAAACCTATTCAGTCAGGACAACTTGAGTCCTGCAGGTCTCTTGTGCAGCCTAGTCTTATCCTTCTGTCTGTCCCACCCTGCTTCCATCATACTTCCTTGCAGGGTTCATTTTCTAGATTAAGAAACAAATGCTATATCTTTTAATCTCTTAAATCCCTTTTCTGTTCTTGTTTAATAGATGGGCTTAGCACTATTTCCTACAGATGCAGTTAAACACCCTTTTGCAGCCTCCCCCTTTGGTCACTTGACAGCTCAATTTTGCCTCTTCTCTTGCAGAAACCCTGCCATGATTGCTGCAATCAAAGGCTGCCTGACTTCTTGTTAACACAAGTGCATCACAGTTTCAAACTGTGCCTATATATTTGAGTTACAGACTTTTTTTCAGCAACTCAAGAGTCTCTAAAGGATAGTGAAGCAGCTTTCCAAACAACGCCAGCAACAAAGCTTGACTGGATGATCCTAGTAGATAAAGTAATTGGTCTCTCTGCAGTTTGAAAAGTCCCACGCAAGTTTGAAGGCAAAGGGTATTTCCTGCTTAGTCTCGCTGTTGAACCTAGTAAAGAATGTAAATCTTATAGTGAGGTTGCTTTTTTGTGGCACATATTTGCCAAGATAATACAACTGTTTGACATTTGTGTGAAGTATTTAATTAGCAAATGTTTTTAGTTGAAAATGTTTTTAAATTGCATAGATAGATTGCAGGTGAAAGCTCAGATGAGTGAAATGCATTATCAATTTGCTCCGCAAATCTGTTTCTAAAATTCTGAATTTTAAATATGTTTTAAGGATGAACCAAGAAGCAAGATCTTTTTTGGTTGTCTGGAACAGCCTCTCCCATTCTTCTGCACCTGGACTCTTCTAATCACCTTCTTCCTCACTGTTATTTCTTTTTTTATCCCCATTGTTTGAGGATGGTTTGTTTTTCTCTCAAGTTGTGCTGTAAGTGCTTTGTGGCATACCCTCTTCTGTTTCTCCATAGCTTCCTACATGTTCTCCATACACTCCTCTCCTTCCTCTGCTGGGGTATTCTGGTGGCAGCTCCCACTCATCACAGCTGCTGCCATTTTCCCTACATACTGCAGGAAAAAGCTGGAAGATACCAGTTTCAGGACTACCCATGGAGCTTGAAAATTTTGGTCTCATACATATGATGAATGAGGTTTGAGTTCAACATCAGAGGTAGGGGCCTCTTGTGCTTGAGGTGAAAGACCCAGAGTTGTCGCATGCAGAGCAGTGCATCCCATGTGGACTGGCCCCTGGGGTCAACTCTCATGTCCAGCTGGCTGGCCTGGAGTCTGTGGGTGTCAGGGTCCTTTTATTCTGCTTTGGGGAATGGGCCTGGTCACTGGTGTTGGAAGGCACTGGCCAGTTGTGCCAACACATCTGGCACTTGCATTCTGAAGGAGCCATTGCAGGGGCGTGGATGAGGGCTTGCCTTGGTTGTACTGCAGCTGTGTAGTGGCCTGGTGTGTGGAATGATCCAGTGCAGCCGCTCTTTTGGCATGAGTAGAGCACAGGACGGATAGTTCTGCTTCCCAGGGAGGCAGATACGTGAGTTCTAGGTTGTGTGGAAGTATCAGTCCTTCTGGAGAGAGGAGGCCCTAGAGATCTTGGAGCCCTGGGTCTTACTCACAGTTCCTCCCTACGAGGAAATTTACTTTGTCAAGAAAGGTTTCTCTTGCACAGTTTGAGTTTTTCCCTAGCATATGGGTAGGTAGGAAGAGTTTGCCAAATGTGTTATAGTTACATAAAACATGCAACATCTGACAGATTCGAAAAGGGGTATAATAAATGATTCCTTTACACTCCCTCTTCTAAAAAGCTAAACAAAATGGTAAACAAAGCCCATCAGATTTTCTTTCCCATTTATGATGTTCTTTATGTTAGTGTGGAAATTCGGGCAGTTAGCATGGGCTAACAATGGCTGAATCTATTTGAGAGCTTTCTGCTAGGCAAATACTGCACTATTTCAAATTGCAGTGTTCATTCTGGTTTTATTCGCTATTGCTATTAATACCTGGGTATATGTGGGACATTATTTCCGATATCTCATCTCCATTTCCAATTCTGCATCTGCTATGACCCAGAGATATGAGAGGCTGCTTGAAGTTCTTAGATTTTTTTGTCTCCTTTCTCCCCTGTCATTCCCATTTTTAAAGTTGTACTAGTTTTCTGAAGGATAAAGTGAGGTTAAAAAAAGAAGTAGAGTTGTATTTAGGAGCAAGGGATTATTTTGCTTTACTGGAAATATTTAGCCAAGTTGGTGGTTTGGAAATATTTTCATGAGAACTGCTGAGCTAAAAGTTACTGAGACAAAATTCCATAAAAATAACTGTGAACTCTAGTTTATAACAAAGTCATTGTTGGCAGCCTTCCGTTTAAAAACTTTCCATAGCTGCAAGAAAGACAGACTTATGGATCAAAGTGATCTGAATTTTTTTTGGCAATTAAAAAAGTTAACATTTGGATTTGAACCCCACTGTGACTAGTTCATTTCCATTCATTTTTTACCCTGTATCCTTAATAAGAATGACACCAAGGAGCAGAGGATGGGAAGAGACGCTTTTTTCTATTTAAAATTGGTTCCGCAGGATGGAAATTTGGCAACAGACAGGGAAACTAAGCAAATCTGTTTACAGAGCTCTCTGCCTCTCTGTCTAATGAAACCAACAAAAAAGCTCAAATAGAGATTTTAATGATGAAGCCACACTTTGTTGAAATTTTCCATTGTGCTGTTTTCTTGGTCTTTTTAGCTTGGTGATGACATAATTATTTGGTGTGAGGTGTAATGTAAATTGAGGGTCTCAGCACCCATCTTGTGTCCTGTGCTCTTCAGAGCTTCTGGACATTCTTCACACTAACGAGCCAGGTACAAAGGGTCCGGAATTGATGATATCAAAGAAGCTGAGGCTGTCACAAATAGCGCTAGGATAAATGCTAGGAGAGAACTTTTATGAGAGGAGTCATTGCAGGTTTCAGACAATAATTTAAGGGTTGGGCTGTGGCTGCTGTTAATGCAGGAACACATGGGAGTAAGTGGAATCAGTTTCCCATGGCTAACTCCTACAAATCATTGTCATAGCTTCAGGTGGGTGTACCCATGCCCTCTGTGGTAGGCTAGCAGGAAACAGCTGGGTTGGGAGTCTGGAAAGACACTATTCCCTGCACCATTAACTTAATGATCAGCAAAAATGGGCCAATAGGGGGATGAATATTAGTCAATTAATCTACTAAAGAATAGTAGCAATTTGTGTAAGATCAAGGAGAAAACTTGGGAGAAGCTGTAAATTGCTGACTCAGAAAATTTTCTGTTGCTATGCAGTTGCTGGCAGTCCTACACATCTGGCAGACAGCAGGGAAATATTTTAATTTTTTTTTTTAAATATTTGCTTTCTTTTTGGTCCTCAGGTTAAAAATTGTTAGAAAATTGAATCAAGTCTTGTCTTCACTGAAGAGTTACAAGAGGAGAAATTGCTGTTGTTATGCTTGTGCCACTTCTTAGTCATAGCCATGTATAAAGGAGAAACAGGTGTTAGTTTAAATTCCCTGGATATATGGGTTCAAAATAAGCAAATGCTTATGGATTTTTTTTTTTTTTTTAAAAATCAAGAGGCAGAAAATGACATTACTCTGTTCCCTTACATCTTGTCTGGAAAGATGTAGAATTTGTCAATAATAAGGACACTATCTCCTTCATAATGCAGTATTTACAAGCATGTTACCAAGATGAATAGCAGCTCTGTGGGAAGAGTCAACTTTTCTTTTGTGAAGGGAAATACCACCTTTCAAAGTAACTGAAGCCCTCTGAGGGGGTGAACAAGAAAGATCTGGATGGCATTCAGAGGTGTTTGACAATGTTCTATGCCAGACAGAAGCCAGCAGCAGTGCATAAAGGAGGGTCATGTCATGGACTGATATGTGGGTAGAAGATGGGAGGAATAAGGTAGGAATAAGTGGTTCTCAGTCACCAGGGTAGTTGGACCGGTTGATGCATTCAACCCATAAATTATACACTGGAAAGGAGCTTGTTGATGAAGTGAGAAGGTGTGCTGATGGTAGTAACTTGCTCATAGTAGTAAGGTTGAAGTGAACCATAAAGAACTGGAGGGGTGACTGACATGGCTGTGTGACTGAGTAGTGGAAATGCAGGTAAAATTCAGTGCAGATAAATGAAAAGTGGTCTACACAGGGAAAAAATAACTGTGATTCCGCTAAAAAATGGTGAGTTATGACCTGACTGTTACCATGTGTGAGTCAGTTACCAGGTTATGACAAACAGCAGTGTAAAACAGGAGCTCACTACTCTACACTGATCAGAAAAGCAAATCAAATACTAGGACATATTAATAAAGGAATAGAGAATTAAAGAGATGGCGTCCTTGTTGCCACTGTGTATGTTCATGGCTTACCAGCATCTTGTATCATGTGCAGTTCAGGTCCCTCAGCTCAGAAACAATGTAGCAGGATGAGGAAAATTTGGAAAAAGTAGCATTTTTAAGAGAAGTGGAAAGGCTTATGTCCACAGGAAACAGGGATTCTTTATCCTGAGAGGAAGAGACCTCGGAGGATATTCTTTGGTCTTCAGTGTTGTGAGTGGTGGGGAGAGGGTACACAGGTTTAATTGTTCGCTGTCTCTTCCGATGTGAGTCTTAGAGGAGGCATCAAGTAGAGCATAAGCAAACAAAAGTGGGTCTTCTAAAAACACTGTGCCAAAAAGTATTGTATTTGCTGAAATTTTACATGGGTCCATTTTCTGGCTGTAAAGGCTCAAAAAAATAGTAATTTTCCCCCCTATAATTGTATGTGTGATGTAATGGATAGGTGCACTTTGAAATATTAGTATTAGAAATACTAGTTTTTTTGTAGTTTTGCAGTTTTGTGCTTTTATTTCCTACAGTACTTACCTATCACCAGCCTATAAGGAGAAGTGAGATTCATTCATTTAGCTGAATTAAATGGCCTTCCTATACACATAAAATTTATGAAACCCTTTTTTAATGTGTGGGGAAGTTTTTTTGGGTTTTCTTATTCAAGTCTCCAAGCTTTCTTAATTACTTAATAAGATATAGTACCATTACTTGGATTTTAAAAAGGAGTCTTAGATTTAGTTTTTAAAAAATGTCTCCACCATTCCCTTTGGCATTAGAAAATAACCCTCTCAACATGTTTGAGAACTTCAGTTGTGCACATAGGAAGAATACGCTAAATTACAGAGGTGTGGGTTAGTTGGCAGTTCTGGATTCTCACTAAGGCTCTTTAGGCACACATGTTGTCAGTAAAGAAGGCAAACTTGTCCTTTATACCTCAAACATTGTGGGTTCTTTCCCATAGCCAGCTTCTGAAATGGTCCTTCTTTAAGGTTTGGTGCAATAAAGCAGTTGTTCCTGCAAAGGAAGCAGAGGAATAATGACAATACAAAGAGCTTTTACCTGCACCTTCCTGGGTCAGGTAAGCTCTGTTTCCTTCTTCCCAAAGTCACTCATCTCAGTGGCAGCAAACGTTTATTTTTGTTCTCAGTGCATGCACTTGCACACCTTTTGTGCAAGTTCCATGTGTTTTATGCCTTCACCCCGCTCCATCCCCAGTGCCTGCACTGTATCCTGAACCTTCACTTGAGATGCTGACAGTCATCCTTGGCAGCCTCCCTTGGCAGGGAACCATGGGCTGGCCTCTGCTGCTTGGGCTGTCACATCCTTACTCCTTGTACTATATCTGCTCTGGGGATCTCCATTTCCTGGACCAGCTGGAGAGCTTGGGTGTGCCTGCATGAGCCTCCACTGCTCACTGAACCCTGACAAGTGACGTGTGGTTTTACCCATCAATTTTCCTCACAACACTAGGAGACCTTAATTTGTTTCTACTGTGATGGATGCTCTCTCTTTTAGGAAAACTGTGGTGTTATTTGTCTGTGAAAAGGGCCAGCACCCCTTTTGGTTGTGCAGTGGCTGGTGTGGTACTTGTGCATGATGGACTGGTGTGTAATATTTTGCTTCTGAAATGAGAGACAAATCTGAGGATGGTCTTGAACACAGTTGAAGAGAAATCACAAATATCAAAGTTTAATGGGAACCCAGGTTTCCTGATGGTAACTTGTTGTGCTAACAGCAGATTCATTTGTTTCCTAATTAATCAGAAGGAGTGTTCTTTTTATTTCAGCCATCTGGTGGAGAGCATGTTGTTTAGCTTCTTGCTACTGCAAATTGGAGCTACACAGGAAAAAGGATGTTTCAACTTCTGTTTTTGGCTTGTTTTTCAAGGTTGAGTCAGTGTAGAGCACGTTAAAACATACTGTATTCAGTTGCAAAGTTCAGCTCTCAAGGACTGCAAAAATTTAACTTAAATTGTCCTTCCTGAACAGAGTGGTGATATTGATGATTAATTGCTTATTATTACTTGTTTTAGTCCATGTAATCAATTGTTAAGACAGAAGCAAAATTTCCTTAGTGAACTGTAGAACTATTCTAGGATACCGAATTTGTTACCACTTTGTAGAGAACATTCAATGTCGCTTTTACATTTCTTCATTGGATTAATGTCAAAAGCATATTGCCTGTCAAACAATTTGTCGTTGAGTGTGCCATTAGCTTGCTAACTCCTCACAAGGATTTTAAAACATTGCATTTTTTTTCCCTCCAGAAGTCCCCTTAGTGCAGCCTTTCTTTGGAAGCTATATTGTTCTTGTGGAATATTTTCTGAGGAGCAGTCTGTCCCTATGCGATGTTTACTGTATTTTTGCCTTGCAGCCAGCAGATTTTAGTACAAACTTGCCTGGGGGTGGCCTTGTCCTATTTTCCTCTTAGATGGTTCTGGCATTTATAGAGCTTGGGAGATCGTGCTTCTGAATTTTCCAGTCTGAAGAGCTCGAGCCAAAACAGCAGGGGTGATAGCAAACCTGTACGTTGTTTGGCTTACGGCAGCTGGGCCTGTTTTTCCTTTGACCTAAAGGAACGGCAGCTTTTCTTGTGTTTTGTGTGGAGGAGGGGGGAAGTGAGGAAGAGGAAAGCTACGTGAGGAAAACTGCTTTATTTCTGTGATTGGAAAAAGCAAGCCTTATCCCCACCTTAACAATCCCTCTTTTTGCACCCCTAGCAAAGGTAACTCCAAGCTACGTTCACATGGCATGTAGAGATTTTCTTTGTTCGAGTTACTTCATGAGTACTGATTATTCATAGGAAAAGAGACTGTGTATTGTTTTAATATTGCATTAACATTTTTGAAAAACAAACTTGTTTTATGTTGCAGTATCATAGCCCTTGCAGAATGGTCTTTATATTAGAGGACTCTGTATTAGAGGAGGCTGCTTTTTAGTGACATTTCATAGCTTCCCATCAACCTGTATTTTCTCCGTTACATTGTGGGCTCTGAAGAAAAAGTCTTGCCAAGTAGGGCCCAGAGTCTCCACTGGGGAATGAATTGTGGGAATGTATGAAATACCCTGCAGATGGGTGGCTCAGAGGACGTAACAACTCTTTGGGTTTGGCCTTGTGCTTGAAGAGCCCTTCTTATCTTTAAACACTGTCTCTGTAGTCATACCCTCTAAGTGAGGTTTCCTGTGGAAATAAATTTCACTGTTCTGCCTTTGAGGTGTCCTAGTCTTGTATTTATCAGCAGAAGTTTCAATTAAGTTTTGCATTTATGTAACAGAAAATTTAGTTGTGCCACAGACTGAATTTATTCCTAGAGGAATGGGTTTGCATGTGATTGTTGGAATCCTGAGATTTTGAATTCCTGGGAAATTGAAAGTTCCCTAAAAAGTTTGTGAGAACAACAGAGGGTGTTGAGGCTTAGTACATGCTTGAAGTGGAACACAAAAGAAAACTGCCTGTGTGTGCCAAGAATTTCCATGGAACTCTTAGTTATTAAACCGATTTAAAAAGCATCATATTTCCAAAGATTGATAAGATTCCTGTTTGTATATCTGCACTGGTGTGGCACAAATGGGTGATGGATCCTGAGCCTCTTCAAGCTGAACATAAAGGAAAAGAAAAATTTTAATCTTTCTCCGTGTTACAGTAATTTCTCCCTTTATGTTGCTCCATCGTTTTTCCTTACAGATATGCATGGATCTCCATGATGCCTGTTGTAGGAGAAACTCTTGTTTCTGCTGTAGTTCTGGCAAGAGATGACAGTGCAGAAGCTGCATGGCTGCTTCTTCTGTGAAGAAGCTGTTGACCAGCTTCATAGAGCAAATTCTTATCCAGAATAAGAATTTTCTTAATTGGCAGCTTTGATGAATTTCCCTCCTCCCCTCTTGTTGCCATTTGCAACCCTCTGAGGTCAGTCTTATACCTAAATCATGTTTCATCCTGAAGGGAAGATTATTTGGGCCTGTGAGTGGATGCAAGAAGCAAGGAGGACATTAGAGCAGGTGCATATTACCCTAAAGATTTCTCATTGGAATAAGAAGGGTTAGCAGAAAGTTGGTGCTGTAGAACCAGCATCTCCAGTCTCTCTTGGCTGAAGAGTGTGAATGCCTCAGGCTGTCGGAGTGGGCCAGGAAGGAGCTGAGCCTTTAAAAAAATATGCTGGCTTCAAAATCATTAGGTGTGTTACGTAGGCAAGTAGTCCAGATTTGCCTAGCTGTTCTGTATTTATTTTCCTCTCTTCTTTCCATTCAGCAAGTCCATGTTGCAGTAGGAGGCTTTCTTTCCTTCATAGTCTAATTTGTTACCAACATCCTCACCTTTGCAAGTTCCACTCTTTGTGCATAAGTAGACAGTTTAAATTAGATACATTAAAAAAAAACCCCATAATAAATTCTGAGGTGATAATTTACCTCATTTTCCATTAATAATAATCTTTTTTCAGTAAGGTTATGAACTTAGGAGCTTTTTCTGCTTTTTTTTTTTGCATTTTGTTCTACAAATCTCAGTGGGCTGTAGTGAATCCTTGTTTCACATCTCTTTTTTTCAATGATTGTCCAAATTCTGAAGGCAAAACACAAAGGCCAGTGTTCTCTCTTGGACTTCAGTACTGCTCCTCATCTCACTTTTGTCACTAAATGTAATAATTCCTATAATTTGTCTTCTGGTAGTTAGTATTTCTCCTGTTGCCCTTAGGAATAGATTTCCTTTCAATGTTAATCTTACTCAGGGAGTCTGTAATCACGACTTCCTAATTTCTCTCTTCTTTTAATGTTCTCAAGAATGTCTTCCTTAACATTAGGTAGCAGGTCTGGTAGATTTTTTGCTGGTATTAATTGCTGGGTAACGAAGTGCCCTTGAAAGTCAGTTACGTAAATGAGCAGCCTTGAGCTGGCCATAAGAATGATGCTGGCTTGAGTTTTAATTTAATAATTGAGGAATTGGAACATAAAATGGTTCTTTAAATCTAAAATAGGATAGAGTCATATTCTTTATTAGACAAATTCTAATTGCATGAAATGTATCAGCAGTTTAACATTTAGTTTAGGTGATCACTTTGTGTGCAGGTGAGCACTTTAGATGGTCATTGTTAGATGGTTACTATTAGGAAAAAGCCTTGATTCAGTTGCCTTAGGTATTTTTAGTTGAGTATTCTGAAAGAAATTACTGGTTTGTTGTGGTTTTAAAATAACAAGCGGAGTCTTTCTTGAAAGGTGTTCTTTACATCCGGGTTTTTTTTCCTTTATTGAGTTAGCGATTGTAAAAGTCGCTGTAAAAGTTTCTTGTATTTTTCCTGGAGATGTGTCATACTTGAATCTCTTGGCTTATTAAAAAGTCTGTGAGTTCTGGACAATGGAGGGCAGGTACCTCATGTCTGTTTGGGTAAAGGTTATTATTTATTGTTACTTACAGTATACGCAAAAACCAATGGATGCGAAGTTATTTGCAAATACAGGCTTGGCAAACCTCCTCTGGAATTCGGAAAGGGTTTTCCAGCTCGACTTAGTCATTTTCTCCCAAATGTCTTGGCATAACTGATCACTCAGGAGTGACATATGGTAGAAACATGCTCTAAGGGACAAGTCTCCCGGATGGCGCACAGCACCACACAAGATAGACAGATGGTGGCTTATTCAACCTTGGAAAAAGTTTAATCCTACATATTGGCACGTCGGCCTGGGTACTGAGAGAGAGGCACACACATGCCTGTGAAATCTGAGGCAAAGCTTTTGTGAGTTTGCTTGCTGTTACTGGAAGAACTAGAAAGATTGGGCTGATACTATACCCAACGAGTATCTGCAAAATTATGGCCTCAATATGCTATCCAGAAAAAGTGATGTTCCCTAGAAAAGTGGCAACTCCAGAGATAGCAGAACAATGCAGAGAATAAAATTTGGTGAACTGCTCACAGCTATTTCTAGACAAAAACATGCTTATTCAACAAAGCTGCTGAGAACTTATTCAACAATAGGTGTTGATTAATTGAAGTGTCTAGTAGGAGAAAAGGGTATTTTATGTTTTTTGTGGTTTTAGTTCTGTTTCAGGAGTTGCTACTGGCTTTGTGAGGTGTATTAGCACTTCATAGCAGAGAAACTGTAACCTTTCTCTTTGGTAGGTTCTAACAAAAAGTTACAAATTCCCTGATGGTGAGTTTAAATTTATACCAGAAAATGCAAACTGTACATTGCAAGTTTTTGGGTTTCTTTTTGAATAAGGAGAGGAAATAATGCCTTTCACTCTAATATCTTCATGTTTAAGACAGTGAAGAGAGAGACAAGAGTATTTGATGTAGAAAAAGAAATCTGCCAAGTAGCAATTATTTGCTTGCTTGATTGATTGATTGAACTTCTGGAGTCAGGGCCGTTTTCTGTAAGGACTTTGAAAATACTGACCCATTGAGAAAGGATTGCCTGCCAAGCGTTTTTCCCCCCACTTTCTTTTTCTTGTAGATCGCACTCAGCATTCACAACTGGGAGGAAAAGGAAGACTCTTCTGACTCTCTGGACTTCAAGGATATCATCATGTTGTATTGGATGAGCTTAAGCTAGACAAGACTTCTTTCTAAAACACTTCGAGAAAGGTAAATGTAATTCAAACAAACCAATCTTTTTCCAGTCAAGGAATAGGTTGGTCAAATGAATCACATTCTGGTAACATTTCAACCATACTACACCACATCGTCATCTATTGGATACATATTTTAGGTGTTGATGTGTTTGTATAGATACATATCCATATATATTTCTATAGCTAAACCTTACTAGTAATTTTTAGATGTTAAAAGATTTTGATTTGTCAGCCCTTGTATATTTCATGGAAATGTACTAGTTTTCAGGTGAAAGAGGTGGGGAAGGAAGAGGAAAGAGAAGGGAGATTCCCACAGTAGCCAGCATATTGGTAATTACTTGCATGGATGTGGAAGACCCAGTTAATGTTTTTGTTCTGCCTAATGAGTAAAATTACTTGAAAATGAGATCCTAGCTAGTGAACTATAAAGTCAAATGACTCAAGCAGCATTGATTGACACATACATTTAAAATGTGGTGTGGTTTGAGAGACCCAGAGGGAGCTGCAAAGGGAGAGACCAATTCAATAACCTGTTGTTTAGGATATGCATTGAAGAAGTAAGAGATGTCAAATCCTTACATTCAGCTGAGGGTGCTCTTGTGTAATATAAAGATCTGCTTACTTTTGTGCTAGTATAAACAAAGATTTGCTCTTCCTGTGGGTATGAATACCTGTCAGGTATTTTTTTGTCACCCTTTTCTTTCTTTTGCTGCATGTCATTGTGACAAATGCTGACCATAGACAGCCAAGCCTGAAGGCCCACAGTAGTTGTTGCAGAACTAGTGTGCTCTTTCCATTTTATCTTTTTTATCTACTATTACCAATTACTATAGGACTAAATAAATAAAAATTTTAATAAGTCTATTTTATGCCCAAGCACACAGTCAGAAAAATATGACAGACATCAATTTACTCTGTGTCTTGACCCTACAAGAGTTTCTCACACACTTCACAGAAGCAGTGAGTATTTTTGTGGCCCATCCAGCCCTCTGTGACAGAGTCCTGCCTCAGTGACAGGAAGCAGGCCTGTGGGCCTTACAAACACCACATATTTGTGAGAGAGAGAGCTACAATCCGATGAGATGATTAAAATTTTGCATATCCATAGCTGACACCTTTTTTACCTAGATCTGAAGTTCAGACTTGGAAATACTTCAGTCCCTTGAAATTTTAGGTCATGCTTCATAGAATTGCTGTTTTCATAATTTATAGGCTAAGTGTGATCATATCATTGTTGAGTCGCTGCGCGTCAGTGTGTGTGAATCAGCCATCTGCTGTCAGGGCTGAGTCTTGTATCTCCCTGGCCAGTGACAGGGGAGGTCATTATACCATGACAAGACTCTGTCAGATGGGAATGGTTCAAGGTAACACCATGGCTGTGTCCAAAATAAAAGCCACTTCTGCGTAAATGACATTTAGAGGACTGAGATGGAGAACGAGGAGTTTTAACAGAGGAATGGAGACTTTGTGAAGACAGAGGTGTGAAGGGTTTGCATGTTTGAGAGGAAAAAAGGCTGGCTTTTGTAGCAGGGTTTTGAGTTATTTGTGGAACCAGATAAGGAATAGAGAAACTGTCTACACAGGAGAAAAGCAGACTTCAAGATCTGGAAGAGAAGCGGCATCTAGTCCTTAGGTCACTGACCTAAGAGTGGTAAGGAAGCAGATACAAAATGCATGTGGTCTTGTTTTATTTTGTCTAGACTTGCATACTTTGTACACTTCCCAAGTGGAGAGTGATTTGGTATTTTGGAACTCGTACAAAGCTTCTGCATGTTTTGCTTCAACCGGTGAATGTCCTGGAAACCCAGCATACCCTCAAGGTTAGATCCTTGTGTTAAACTGGCTGTAAAATTTGGGAAGGATGTGGGTTAGCACTAATGATGGGATCCTGTGCCATCTTGGTCTGCCAGGTCCTGTTTCTTTGGAGATACAGTAATCAATACCAAAGAAAAGTAATGCAGAAACTAAGAAAATTATTTGACAGGAAATAACTGATTCAAACCGTCAGAGACCAAAGATGGTTGAGAAAAGCAGCAGACACAACTGTATGTGCAGCAGTGGGGATTTTACCATACTAGCTCCTGCAAATTGCTGCCAGGTTGTTGAGAGCTGAAGTTAAGGTTGAGCTGAAACATTAAAAATTAAGACTAAGATACCTTGCTGCAGACCTCATGGAATACTTTAGGCTTATTAGCTGCAGCTGATTCAGAAATGTACTCTCAACAGGTGTAGCCAAACAGGAGGAAAGAACAATTTAAAAATCCTCATTTATGCATTAATCCAGTGGTAGGAAAATGCAAAGTTGTAATTTTCTTCTATACTTCCTCTCCCTTTTTGTTGGGAGAATTTTTTTTTAGGTACTAATTTCTAATTTAGTACTTAGTCTCCTTTCTTTCTCCTCCCCCCCAAAAAATCTCCTCAGACCCTGATGGTTTAAAAATGATACCATGCAGGATTGATATAACTGTGTGTAGGTTGTGATGTGCATTGGAGGCGTGATGTACCTCTCTTAAAATCTTAAAAGCAGGTAAAGCTGAAAACGGCTACGTTCACTTTTATGCTGTCTATCCCCCTTTGTTCTCTCTCCCTCCCCCTTCTGCTTGTGCTCACTTGCTCTCTCTTTAGTATAACACAGTTGAACAGCAGTGAAGTGTAAAATGTGCTTTTGCCAAGGTCAGTTTCTTGTGATTGCTCGCCTGTGGCAACTTATGCCAGTTGCAACAGACTGAGTCTCAGCAGTCCGCAAAGTCACACTGGTGCTTATGCAGAGGACACCCAGTGTAGGTTATAGTAACTGTAGTCTGGAATAGCCTGCGATGCTGCTGAATTTTAGCTGCTTTATTTAACTCTTCCGATCTAGCTTGTGCTTGCTTCAGTGGTTTGGAGTCTGTGCCATGTTCTGGTTCTCCAGAGACCCTTGAGGAGGATTTTGGGTGGATTAAATTCTTGTTGTTGGAGGTTGTTTCTTTTCTTATAGTGGATGGCTCAAACTTTAGAATTTCTCATAAATGAAGAGAAGATAAAGCATCATGAATACATGCATCTTGTAAATATTATATAGTTTTTTGTGACTGGCTGATTTTTGGGGGAAGGTAATATAAAAAATGCCCTATTTACATTGACACGAGAAATTTTTTATCTACAAAGCAAGAAGTACTATGGAAAATTTTAAGAGGTAGTTTTTAAGCAAGAATTTAAAAGATGAGGAGACACAGTCTTTAAAAAGTGTTGTGCGCACTCATAAGCATAGAATAATTTTTTGCTTAGAAAATAAAACTAATTTTGAATCCTGAGATAAGGGAATGAATGTGAGATTCCAGAACATTCACTTCAGGAGATAAGATTTGTTGGATCCCATTTTGTTGTATACACTGGATTGGCTACCACCACGTGGTACCCAGTGGAAATAGAGATAAGGGACCTCTACTTTCATACTCCTTTCTCACATATGAGCAAACGTATCCCTTTATGGAAAAATGTATTTAGAACAGAAAAGCATGGACTTCCTGTATTGTTTGCTTATTTGTACTATCAGCAATATACTGAATTTTGTTTTCGTTCTGGAAATATTTACTTTTGGAAGGAGCATTTAGCTCTTGAGCTGTGTGATAGTGACTTTGAGGTTACCTGTCTGGCAGGACTGACCAGTAGAGAGGCAGTAGTAAATCTTGGTGATCAACTGAAGGGCTTCGGTGACTTCAATGAAATTCAAAATTTCATTGCTTAAACTTTATTATGCATTTGATTAATTTTGAAAATATGTGTTGCTGTATTCTCTCCCATGTTTGCTTTGGAATGATTCCTGAGCCACAAGTAAAATAGTGGCTCAGCAATTCAGACTTGTCCTGTAAACACCCTTGCATAAAGCACACAGGAATATATTCCTGTTGTGGTCACTGAAACTCCCCACAAAACAAGGTGAAGTGCTTAATCTTGTATTTTCAGTTTAGTCTTGCTTTCAGGCTTGCAAGGAGTGTTTTTCCTCAAGGAATGTGTTACTTGTTGCTTTTTTGCCTACATGGAGGACAGTTAAATTAGTATTTTTGTTTCAAGACTGACATTTGCTTGTATGTTTTCATAACTTATATGATTCCATTGCTAATCCAGCCCCTTCCCTTTGCTTTTAATAACTTTTGTATTGGCCCAGCTCCCATGGAAGAATATACTGTGAAAGCTGTGTTCAAGACTTTGTGAAGATTGATCTGTCTACTCCCCTTTAAGCTGGAAATTCATGGTAGAAATGAGCAGTGTTTGGTGTGTTTGTGCTGTGGTATATAGGCCTGTAGTACTTGCAGTGATTAGTGTTGTCTTCTAACTGTTAGAGCAACAGTGGAAGTGAGTGTTCCCTGTAGGAGGGAACAGCTGTACTAGAAGAAGCTGGACTTCAGTCAGCTGAGAAATGAGCAAATGGGTGTTCTTGGGTGAGGTAATACAGAAAGGTCGCATTGTCTGTGCTTATCAGAACCTGTCACATTAATTTCCTTTTATCTTAAGGAACTTGTGGAAAGGAAAGAACTCTTCAGGCACCACAGGTTTTTTTGGAACATTCCTAATGACGTCCCTGCAGCGGGCTGCTGCTGCATGCTCTGAGGATTTCCTCATCAGTACGTTCAACATGAGTGAGCAGTTGACAATTGAGATGGAAGAAATCTTCACAACCCCCTGAACCCATTCAGATCTCCATGCTGAGCTCTTAACCAATTTTTAAAAATTCATTAGAACTTCATTATTTCTCACATTCTCACCTCCTGGATTCTGGGTGATAACAGAAATGCATTGCTGCACACATTAAAGGTAGATGTTGTGGGGGGTTTTGGACGAGTGAGATTCCAGATTCCTTGAAATCTTGCAAGATTCGCAACCTAATTTTTCTTTTCACTCATGGGTAGAGGTCTGAAGGCTCGTTAAGGGATTTGTTCATACAGTTCCTATGAGTTTTACAGGGAGTTCTCCAAGTCAGTGTCCTGGTGAGCTTAAGAACATTTACTGAGCTAAGACAGGTGTGCTGGAAATAAGGATTTAACATGTGGGTAGAATCTTTCATAATGCTCTTGCAACTTCCCCTTTCTGAAGGCAATCACTCCACTCTTGTAGAAGTAGTGGAGTGCCTACCTACTCATTGCTTTATTAATTTTATTAGAAACAAACTAGGGAAACGAGCAGTGAATTTGTGTCGTGCAGCAAAACATTTCTTTTTTTTTTTTTTTTTAAACTCAGTATTTCTCCTGCTTTTCTTGGCAACAGTAGTAGTATCTCATATCATAAGTGTTCTGTTCACATTCCATGGAGCATCTGAGGACTAGGAGCCAGGTAAAGAGAAGTCAATAAATAAATTTAGACAGATACAACATTCTCAAGTTCCTTATAAAAGACATTTATTCCAAATAATGCATTAATCTGAGGGAGCAGTAACTATGTAGCAGTTATCACACATACGTCCTTGGAAGACGAAGGAGAGACCAGCTGATAAATCATGGGGGTTTTATTGTTTCCCCTTTTAATGGCAAGTTTATCTTTAAGCTTCTAACAGCTTTTAATAAATCTCAATTTTACATTTCGGTTATGATGAGACAGCATGATTCTTATAGTTTCCTTCATCAGATGGGCAAAATTCAGTGATTAGAAAGGAGGATTAGGAGGCAAGGTCTCTGACAGTTTGTTACCTACAGCTTTGACACCTGAATCACTGCATGGACTAGGACAGTCTATAACATGACTTTAGCTTCCCCATGGGAAATACTGACTATAATTTCCTGCCTCGTGGGTGCGTGTAAAGATTAACCTCATGGAATGAGTGAAGTATTTATTAATAAGTGGTAGTTACTGATATGTCACCTACTTGTTCATAGCAGTGACATTGCTAAGATATTATTCCTGAGGGGAATGTAAATGAGCACATAAGCCAAAAGACATTCATTCAAGTAGTTTTCATCATCCTATTCAAAAGCATGTGTATTCAGTAGTGTCCATGCTAGTACTTACTGGTTGGATGATGTAAAAATACTAAAGAAAAAACGCCATGAAATACGAAGGGAGAACTCAAGGTCATGCTCACTTATTCTGTCTTCACATCACAGTGACTGGAGTGCCTTTGATAATCTTCCTTTAAAGGCCTGCTAGCTGACAGTATAGGGGAAGCAGCATACATTTAAATCCAGCTACATTTTAGAAGTTTAGTCTTGTTGCATGTTTTCTGCAGTACAGGCATGATGTATGATTAAATTGTGAAATGTCCAATGGCAGCATGGCTTTTTAATTTTTTTTTTTATTTCTCACATTTTTCATAGCTGAGGTTAAAGATAAATGAAGTATTTTGCCAGTCTGTTTCCAGTGTCAGAGCTGTCATTTGGACTGCAATGAACCTGTGGGAAAATGAATATTCCTTTATATTTCCTTCAGTGGTCAGCATGAAGTATATGAGTGAAGAGCAAGGTCATACAGGGTTTTGAAAGAGGGTTTTTTTCGATCTTTTTACTATTTTATTACCTCCTTAATGAAAAAGGTTCCCTGGTCTTTATTTTTTGTTTCTTTATAGGTTTTTTCTACTATTTCATAGGTGTTTTTTCTACTATACTTTAAGTATTAAAAATATTCTTGTCGTAAATGTCCTTTGGGCCTAAAATGGAATTACTGCACAAAGCCACTGTTTTTGGATGTGGGCTGGAAAGGGAGACATGAGATAAATATGCAGTGCAGAGGAGGGGGAATGCCCTTGAAAACCCAATTTGCTACAAAAGCTGTGGCCCAGAGGTCATTTTTGACATAGTGCTTAGTATCTGATCTGTTGACTGAAAGGAGTAGTGGTGATCCTTCTTGCTCCTCTTGGTTCCTCTACCATCATCTCATTGGACTCGTCTTTTTATAGTGTTGTATTGCAGTTTATCTAAATATTACATTTCAAGAAAAAAAGGGGCAAATTAAGCAGCTTTATTGAATCTCATCTGCTTTGATAAATCTGATGCTGGCAATGACCAAGTTGAGCCCCAGTTAGTCTTCTGTTGTGGTTTCAGTCAGAAAGGTCCTGTTCACTTTGCCCCAGTGGTGGACACAGAGCTTGTGCCTCGCAGCTGTGTAGAAGACAGCTCAGGAATGCATCCCGACACACTCACTGTCCTCTGCAAGATTTCACTGCCTGCAGGAGCTGCTGAAGGTTACTGGTTGTGGCTTCAAACCCTTGTGGTGAGCACACACAACAGAAATACTCAGAATGAAGAGACGCAGGGAATTTAATGTTATGCTTTTGTAATGAGAGTTTGAGTTTCTGTCTTATATTATGGATGGAGCTTTTTCTCTCTCAAGAATTAAACCCGAAGCAATGACTTATGAATCATACTTTGTGTCCCACTTACAGACGAGCTTGACTCATCAGTGGTTTTTCTTCAGGCATGATTTGGGGGGAATGCCAGTTTTTTTTTTCATATGTAGTTTTTAATTATTATTGACTGTGGGATAAATATAGAGCTGAAGACAGTCCAGCTAAACACCTGATTTTATTTAGGTCTGTGCTTCTAAAGAGGCCTGTCATACAAGAAAGTATTATATGATTGCTTAAGAGAGACAGGGGGACACAGCTTTCTGATTCTTCAGTGTTAATATCAAACAAGAACAATAACAAGTGAGTACTAAAAGCTCATTATTATGCTCATAATTTCTTTGACCTGATATTTTCCAGATGTATAAGATATATTAAAAAAAAAAGTAATCTCATGTCTAGAAAGTATCTCCTGCAAATAAAGCCCAAAACACAGAGCTTTTGATTTTTAGATTTTCTTTAAGCTACTGATGATCTCATGATAGTATGCAGATTTCACTCTTCATGTAACTTCTGCCATTCTTAATAATCCTTCTTTTATTGGTAATGTTATTTTTGGTGTTACATTCATCTTGTAATATAACCAGACGCACAATACTTTCAGTGCTAATTTTGTGGGAATTTGAAAAGCAAAACTGACCCTCTGTAGTGCTTTCTAAGTTTACAAGTTTATAGTAATCGAGACTTAACACATTGAAACACAATAAGAATATTCTCTCTTATTAAGAACAACTATATAGTTTTTTTCTATATTACACTGCTTTGTACTTACTTTTTTCCTGTAACCAATATCTAAATAGTCTTAATGTCTTTTGTAGAAGCTATAAAAGCTTTTAGTTAGGATTCTCAAAGCCTTTTGGTTTTATTTGCATGCGTTTGTTAGCTTCAGTGTCTGAATTCTTACATACAGACAGTAAATTGTTTAATCTGTTCGATATTCTCTAATCTCTCTTCCTCACTATACATTCATTGTCAGAACTTGACTTGAGGGATTTGTTTCATGCAGTGTAGCACTCCTTCCCCAAATTATCTGTAAGATGAAGCTATGCAAGGCATTCCCTTAAGAAATTAAAGTATGTATTTTTCTGCTGTTTATGAAGACTGAAAATCCCTACCTTCACTCTGTGCGCAATCAGTAGGTACTTTATCCTTTAAGTGGAGTGGAATTCTGAACTGAAATATCTTTAATTGATTACTTAAAGGTTGTTGGAGCAACTAGAGAAGACAGAAATGTGACAGATGTGTAGGATATTCACATGCACAGTCTGTGGGCAAATGAATATACTGTAGGTAAGAAGCACAGATTCTCTCGGCAGGTACGTGAGAATCCAGACTCTTCTCCTGCGTCCTGTTGGCACATGGTCATTCATCTTTGGGGAATGAAATCCATGTGACTCAATCAGACTTCTTAAATTATTGGTGTTAGTTTGAGCCAAATATTTCTTTCACATTACACAACAAATGGGAAAACTTTTGTGCCAAGGAAGGAACAGAACTGAATGATAAATGTGACAATAATATTTATTATGGAGCTTTTCACTGACGTGTAATCTTCTCTGATATGACCAGCTCTTAATTGCAGGTAACTTTTTCCTCCTTTCAAACTGACCATCCTTAATTCAAAAAGTAAAGAAAACCTTGCTCTCAAATTCCCCATTTCTGTTCTCTGCTGGAGGCATCCAGTTTTGTTGATAATGATCTAATCTGTTGCATAACCAGAGAATACAGAGCCTGCTGCCATAGCCTGCTTCTTTCTTGGCACTGTTGGAAGGCTTCAAAGAGAGACTGTGTGTGTGAGGCGACTGCTCTACCAGCAAGATCGAGGGGATTAAAGCCTACGTTTAGAAATGGAAAACAACAGAAAGAGAAGCAGTTACCACACAGTTGCAATCCTGAAACTGAAACCAGTCTCACAAGAATGAACTATTTTGAAGCTGAGGATAATTTATTACAAATTGTACAGAGCAGGAAAAGATCATGGATTTTTGAAGGAAAATTCATCAAGATTTTATTTTGTAGTTTCTTGATATGGGGAAGATTATTGTTCAAAAATGGGTGTGTGACAATTACATGCAATTTAATTGATTTTGCATGATTTTATGCTGCATCACATTTTCATCTTGGCTCCACTAATGTTTTCAATTAGGAAGTTTTCAAATGAAATCAATTGCAAAAATTACTTCAAGAAAAAATAGGAAAGTTTCTGTCCTGGTTTCAGCTAGGGTAGAGAAATTCTTTGAAGGCTGAGTACTTGTTTCAAGATTGTATTTAATGATCTTGGGAAAAATACAGTGGCCTGTGGTGTGGGGGGTTTGGTTTTTTTTTTTTTTTTGCTTGTTTTCAATTTCATAATAAATGGCAAGAATTTCTCTCCACATTATCCCCCAATGTTTTGGATGAAAATTCCTGATTGTTCAGGAGATACCTAATTTATGAGCATCTAATTTATTTTTCAGTGATATCAATTAATCAAGATTATTATACCTTGTATTTTAAGTACTGGGTCAGATGTTATTTTATTTTCACTTGCGGTTCTGAATATTTGTCTTTTATTCCATAGGAAAATGTTCATATTTACCTGTGCTAATTTAATAAGCCGTTGGAAATGGGGGAATCTGAGCTGTACGTTATTAAGGAAACTTTCTGTAACGTACAAAGTATTAAGCAAAAGGAAACCACGAGACTTTCAGAGTGCCAACTTAATGGAGTGTTCTTGGCCATAGTCCCTCTGTCCCTATCATTGACTATGCTTTTTACTGTGGTTTTTATGGTAGGGAAAATGACAGTAACATGTTTTTTCATGCTCATCGGCTCCCTACAGAAGGGAGGCAAAGGCAAGCTGGAGGTGCAGTAAGCTTACTCTCCCTACTGTCCTTGTTACTGTGCAGTGTTCTGTAGGATGTGCCAGGTTATTGGTAGTGGCTGTGCCTCTTATTCCTGTGGTGGCCTGGTGACTGGCACATGTGTGGTGTTTCTTTTATGCTGTGAATCCTAAGAAAAGCTGCAAATGTGATCACTCTTGATATCAGGGTACAATGCTTTAGTGCCTGAAACTGCACACATAAATCTTTGAAATATTGTTCAACTAGAATTTTGGTCTCCAGTGTTAGGAACATTCTCATCTTCTTTAAAAGCAGATTCCTTACTATGTATATTTGCAAAAATTTAAGTTCTAATGATACCTTGTCCTGATGCTTACGGGAGACAGCCATAGTTGTGACAATGACTGCTTCCTTGGACTGCTTTGCCCTCTGTGGTGGTCTGTGTTTCGTTAGTGGTTCTTCCTTGTGGTGTGGGAAAGAAGGAATGTTTGGTCAGATCAGACCTTTTGGGAACTCAGCTGTGTTTTAAAGAATATGAGCAATCTGTGTCTTTGGAAAGGTGTGTGAGATGTATTTAGAAATTATCCTGAGGGTCACAGAAGGTATTTTCTTTATCCCAAACTACCCTAGACCCCTTCTAGGAAACACCAGTCTTTGAAACTTTTCTTATAAAGTCTGTCTTTTTAACACAGACTAAACAAGATATTTTTCTTTCTTCCTTCGTGAAACAACTGAGTTGTTCTGACTGAAGTTAAAATACTTTAAAAGATTAAGACAAGGCAGAGACTCAGCATGAAAAAATACAGACCAATTTTTAAAGCTTAGCAGTTTTAAGGGATGAGCAGTTCTTTCATCCTTAATTGTAATGCTGAGAGTCAGCTGCATTGATCCTACCTCTTGCTGGAGAAACACTATGACAAATTTACTAATTGCCATAATAATGTTACCTTGTACATGTTAAATAGCTGTTTAATATTTTGTTATATTTTTGTCCTTATATTTCCTTACTAGTAAAATAGATCAGCAGCAGAGAAATTGTATATGCTTAGAGGATCCTCGTCTTGTCCTCTTTTTTGGGTCATTGAAATCTCTTCTTTTGAGAGGCCTTTGTACTTTGTTTTTATGTTGAGAGTATTTTTGACAGGGAGTCAATGCTCAGATTGCAGTTTTAGTTACTATGGAGAAGCTTTCCCACAGAAAAGCTTATGCTCTATTTTCTGAAGACTGAATTTGACCAGCTTCCTCTTAACTTGCACTTCTGAAGTTCATTTTGTACCAGTTTTCTTTAGACTGAAAATTCTTTTGGCTCAGGCATGCTTCCTCTTAGCCTTTGCAATCTGTAGTGTCCTAATGGAAAAAGGAAAAGATGAGGATTGGGACAAAAGAGGAATATATCCTGAAAGCCTGCATATGAGAAGGGAAATGAATGTAGCTGTAGTCTGATTGTTGGGTTTTATTGAAAGAGAGCTATGGCATGGCTGTCTTGGAAGTGAGTTTATTGGAGATTTCTGGTATATACTGATGTATGTCTCTTAGTTACTTCACTTTTGGATATGATTTCCTTACACAAGGTGCTAGATTGTGAGGGTTTCCTTTTTATATTGTGCAGCAGGTAAGAGTTGTTTAAGTTAAAGTTTGTTTCCATGGGAAAAACTTCCTGGGTCTGGGCTGAATGGCAACAACACATGTACTTGGGGTCATATGTAGCTGTGGGGTTTTTTTGGATACTTTCTGTAGTTTGTCTTTGTGTCTGCTATATTGAATGCTGTTTGAAGAGGTAGCTACATTAAGGTGTAGTTCTAAGTGGCATATGAAGCTGAGAACTTGATCCAGAAATAGATTGTGAAAGGTTCTGAAAGCATTTTATTTTCACCTGATCTGTCAGCATCTTTGCTGAATGAACATTTACTCTTAAGCCCAATGTTCTCAGACTGGTTAGATTGTGTGATTTTTTTTTTCACCTCCTCCAATAGGAAGGCATTACTGCAGCCTTTGAAAGGCCCAAAGGTTTGATGGAATTGTGCTGCAGTGCGAGCTTTCCTCCTGATCCTGTGCAGTCACTGTGATGTGAAGGGTAGGAACCTTTTTCTCCTCATCCTTTTATTTCTTTCAAATCACCCCATAAATACCTGAGAGAAAGCAGACTGTTGGGGGAAAAGGTTTTCTACCTAATAAGAAAAGTTGGAGAAGAAGAGATTCAAAGAGGGAGCAGCTTTCTAGGTTATGCCTGGAGGATTATTCAGATTCAGGAAACACTTCAAAACAACCTCAACATCTTTTCAAATTCCTAACTAAAATAAAGACAGATCAGTTTCTCATCAATTATCTATAAATGTGGAAGCATTTGAAGGGGAGTTTCACTGGCTGTTGTCAGAGCCTGAAGACTTAATTAATGCTTTCTGGTCTCATTTTTTTTGAGGTGCTATATAGGATGAGGAAGGAATAGACCCTTTATCATGGGTCTTAAGGTTTCCAAAATTGGAAGAACAACAATGTTGTCAGATAACCCATGAGGAAAGAGAGACTTAAGAACTGCAGATAATCTTCAAAGATTGGGATTAGAACTAAGGTGTTTTTTTCTGTCTCCTCTTTTTCCTATATGTGTAAATATAGACATGTTTTTATTCCGGAATTTCAATACTGAAATCCTTAAGTTAAATCTGAAGTTCTTAATCCACAAAGAAATTGTTTCCTGAACAGATGACAGAGTAATCCTGAGGAGTGCTGGGTTTTGCTTCCTCTTCCGCTCTTTTGTGGCTGTCTCACTGAGGTTTGCAAGAAAAAGCTCATGAACTCTTCTAGTGGATAAAGGCTGAAGCTTCTTGTGTATAATCACAAGGAAGCTGACAGAGACACTTTGTCAAAGTGACAGTTATTGTGTATAAAAGATTAGTGATAGGAAAGATTTTGTTATTAAGTCTTGCCCAAATTGTGAACATTTTCAGTTGTGTGACCTTTTCTGGTTTAATTAGTGTAAATCTTAAAAGCACAAGGCATCATGATTACAGAAGACAAATGTTGTTTAGCTGTATTGCAGATCTTATCCCCTGCATTTGGTATGAGGTCCGATGTTCCCTGCTGGATTGCAAAACTGAAATTGGCTTTTCACAAAGGATCGTCTTGAAAAATCGAATTCACACCCATGTTTCTAGTACCAGCCATACCTCTGTATAGCCATATATCTGGCTAGACCTTTTGCTACTGCTGTCAGCTTGTAATTTTTTGTGCAAAGGTCTTAGAAGCATCAACACTTCTATCAATGTTTATAAAGCAAGTAGTGGTTTGAATATGCGTGGCTGAAAAAAACCATTTCCTGCAGTTGTCCCAGCAAATTGCAGGCTCTCTTGAATATTTGGTCCTCAGGTAACAGATATGAAAACATGAACTATTCATTCATATCCACACATTTCTCAGCTTGGTTCTGGGGAGAGGAAAAGCGGCAGGGACAAAATATTGAAGATTCATGATGTCATGAAGCTTAACTAACTCACTGTGTTGTGTTGTCATTTAATAACTTCTGATAAAGTTTGTGTAGTTTTTGTTCTGTCCTTGGAAATGCAGTTTATTTGCTTATAAAGCAATGGCTCTATAATATTTTCAGATAGGCTGTGATAACTTGGGATGTTCTAGTCTCCTCTACTGTTTATTGAAGGTGTGTGTCAGACTACTGCATCCAGCTTGTCTCTCCTCCATAATGATAATTTCTGTTTTCTTTCCAAAATCTGGACATGATGCTGCTTTTGTTGTTTATAGTAAGCATTTAAATATCTATTGTCTTAATTGATGTAAGTTTTAGGTCAAATCTTAATATAAAAGCTTAGAAAATATAGATAAGCACAGGTTCTCCATGTGTTATTATTGATTCATAAATGTTGTCTTAATAGTTTATCAGAATTATTGAGACTATTCTGATGGAAAAAGTGTTTATAACTTTATAACTTTAGAATTACGTGCATGTGTTTGTATGCTGTTCATTGAATCAGAAGAAGAGGTGTCACAAACCTTTTTAGAACAAACTATTGCTATTTAATACTGGTTTTGTATTTATTATGCGAAGGACCTTGTATAAACCTTATTTTACTTGCTTTCAGTACTAAGAAAATAACATTTTTAGGTAGCCTTTTAATTTAGTTGCTCCATTCTGTACTTGCAAAAGGGTTAGCTGTAGGAATGTGTTTTGTAGGGTTTTTTTTTTAATGACTTGGCATTGTGTAGTTGGATAAATAATTTGCATTTGAAATGTGAAAAATTCAGCACCACTTAGACTCCTTCACTTGCAAGCTGGTCTGCCTTTTTGTCTAAGCTAATTCAGAAGAACATGTGTTTACATACATGTGAGGAAAGCCAATATCCAAAACGTGGTAAAAGGAAGGATTTCTTACATAAGTGGTTGGACATATTTGAACCGGTTCCACAGTGGGTCAGCAGTGTCATGGAGTGGTGAGATTTTTGAGGCTTAGCAGCCAAATCTTACAAAGACTTCAGTTTAAAAAAATCACTTTAAATATGAAAGAATAGTAAATCTATCCTGTTTACCTTTAATTTTCACCTCATTTTACAGCTCCTCAACCATACAGCCAACACAGTGATTAGACCTGTCCAAGGCCATCCATACAGCCTGAATGTTAGGCATGATGGCATCTCCTCTAGGAATGCTAAGAGGTGTCCCAAATGCAGGTGGGTAGAGGTATTAACATGACTAGACCCTCACTGCCTACACATGAAAAACAACTTTGTTGTGGCATCTGTGATATTTTGGCAGCATAAATTTTTAGTTACCGCAGGTGTATATTAGAGACAGCCAAAGCTTTCTGGTTTTCCTATACAACTTGGCACACAGATCAGCGAAGTTCTGTTTGGAACTTCAGGACTAAATGGAAATCCTGTAGCCGTCACCTATTTGCAGGCATAGATCTGCACCTAGTGTGCTTTTAGTAATTTATTATTCTCTCATGAACTAGTTGTTTCTTTTACCTGTTTTAGTTTATTTTGTTTGGTGATGTGGCTTTGTTAAGACCTCATGAGTTTGTTCTCCTTTCTTAAGAAAATCCACAGGACCTGGTATTTTGGCTTCAATTTTTTTTAAACACAGTGCTCTTTGTAGCAGAGCACAGCTTGACTGACGATAGACTAATGATAGAAAAGTTTAGTTTGAAATGGGGTTTGGTTTAGAGCAAGAAGGACTGATGTGGTCTTGTAAGGGAAGTGTGATGAAGGAGCAGGGGATATTTCTCCTGTGTTGTTAGCAGATCTTATGCTTTCCCTAATTTTTCTTGGTTTTATCTGTCTGTTTTTCTCTGTATTACTGAAGATGTGCTTCACTTCCTAAGTTCAGAGTGGTGGTTTTGTGTTAAATTCAGCTCAGTGCATATTCATTAGCATTTTTTGTTATTTGGAAGGAATTGCAGTCTTGCAGAACTGAAAAATGTAATTTGAGATTTTTCTGAACTTGGAACTTTTCCTCATTGTTAATAGTTGTTTTAATTTTTGGGCAGCTCACCAGTTGAATGTGTTTGTGTGAACACTGTGAATCTTCCGTACCTGCTGTGTGGATCATGTTCTCCTTACTAACAAATAAACTTCATTGGAATAGGAAATATTAACAATAATATCAATTACTGCAAAAATGCTGAGAGTTTTCATTGGAAGAGACGCAAAATCTTGTGCTTCAAGGCTTAACAAATGCCTAAGACACAGATCAGTGAAGTGGGGAAAGTTTTTATACATGTGCAGACTGATGGGCTTTAATTTGTTTCTGAAACATACAGTTATGGCTGTTGTCTGAAGTTATTTGATTAAATAAGCCATAAGTGTCTAGGATAGCAGGATCTAAAGAGTCCTGAAGGATTGAATACGGCAGTTGCCCTGTTTTTATGATAGTGTTACCCTTTGCCCCCTTGTTTATCACCTATGAAATTGATTACATTTTCAGTGATATTAAATTATTATTGCAGTTGTAGACTCTGGATGCAAATTGAACTTTCGATTAAATCGTCATTGATTTCATGTGATGTATGAATTTCAGCCGAAGTATATGAAAGTAATATTTAAAAATGCCATTTCTGTAATGTAGTAGTGACTACATGGGAAATTTTGCTGCCCTTCTGGTGATTGAAGAAGCAAGGTTTTCTTCCCATGGTATGCAATAAACCTTGTGAGATGCATTCTGCCTAGAGAGTATTACAGCTTAAATAAGGAATAACTGTGGAACTGTAATTAAATACAAATTGCAGTGCTAAAGCACACTCAACAAATTATCACTTGATAGAGTTTTCATGGTTCTGAGGAGGCTCTTGGAGATGTAGGTAAATTTGAATGCTCTTGCTTTAATTCTACACTTCTGTTATAAAAACTTACTCTGTTGCCAACTTTCTAGTTTTTATTTGTGCTTTAGACTTACTTGCTTTTCAAAAGAAAGGGTTTGTTTTTTTCCCTTAACCCAAAACTCAGAGAAACTCATGCTCATGTGTTTTGCTGTTTCTTAAGTGAAGCCTTGGTCATCAGGGCATGAGTCTTATTTTATTAAACCATAGCTACTGGGCAGTTCTTGGGGGCTCACTGGGTTTGCACTAACTGGTGAAGTGTTCCAGGCTGTAATAGCAGCCTTTGCCATGCACTGACAGTGTGTGATGTTAACAGTATTTATAAAAAAGTGACACCAAGGAACAACCTTGAAAGATGAAGAATTTGTGTTTCAGCACAAGGTCTTTGTTCTAAAATTTCTAATTATAATGTTGAGGATTCAATTAAAGAGAGTGAGAGAGATACCCTTAAAATACAGGACTTAAAAAAAATTTATTACAATTTTTTGGTTCCATTTCATTTAACATTTCTGTTGCTGGCTTATAACCAGTCTTCTTGCTTAAACTGAAATAAGCACATTTAGTGAAAAATGATCTTCAAATTTCAAAGTGCTTACAAAGAAGAATTCTGAATAATTCTGACGGTACATTAATATTTTATATTAAACTGTTTACTTATTGCCAGAGAGATGCTTCATTTTCCTTTTCATTTGGAAAATTGAAGTATTTGTATGAGCTATGACAGACTGCTGCCAAAGATCTTGTCCTCTGAAAAATTCTAGTAAACTGAGATCAGGCTGGCTTGGATTTTGTGTGTGGGGGGGGTGTTTGGCAGTAGTAATGTGACCAAAGGAGATTGGTAGTGGTGGTGGGGTGGCTTTCATACATGCAGAGGGTTGTTTCTAGTGGTCCTCTTCCATTCCATCTTCTTGATGAAATGTGAAATACTAGGTTTGGATTTCATCCTAATACAGCTGAAGTTTGGTCTTGTTAATCATGAGGTCCAAAGTTTGTATCTGTTGGAATTCTCTGGAAAAATGATGCATCTTTCAAAGCTGTTTTTTTTTCTAAAATACTACTCTAATTTAAAGAGTTCATGTCTAACTTGTAGATCAAAGACAGAGTGTATAGAAACACATTGCTATATTACTATGTACTAGGGGAAATATATCACAAGGAATTTATATTTAAAAGGGAATTCTTAGAAAAGGGAATGTACAGATCTGATGCTCTTGGAAGGCAGGCAACGAGAATGGCTTGTCTCCAGTCTGAACTGAAGATATTGAAATGCTAATTAAGAAAACAGACTGGATGATAAATTTTTTTTCATTTCAAATGTTGAATCTTCTGCTTTCTCTTTTCCTATGTTGTGCCCAGGATTTGTCCTTCTAGTGATTAAAAATATTCCAGCTTGGGTGGTAGAACTGTAAGTTTGATACCATATCTTGCAGTATTGCCTAGCTGAATTTTATTTCATTTATCATAGCTGTTTATGCTGAGTATATGTGTGTTTTCTTTCATAGTTCCTTGATTATTGTTCTTTGGTCTTCTGCAGTGCATTACTTGAAAGTTGTTTTAATGTATTATAAATGTTCTCATTAATGCATCCTGTTAATGACTCCAGGCCTGGATATATATTTTTTTAGTAAATGTATTTTAGTTACAAGCATTTGTATCTTTTTTTCCTCTCATTCTCTGTAGCTACCTGAAATATCATATGATGTTCTCCAGCTCTTTCCTATTCAATGACTACAGGACACTTGTGGCTTTGTGCTTAGAGCCATTCCAACTATCAACTTTCTTGACAGCAATTATCCTAAATCCACTTCAAACTAGGATGAAATTGCTCGCAGTTTTGTCCAGTTCAGTATGAAGGAATTCTTTTAAATTCTTTTAAATTCCCACTGGGCTTAGAAAAGGATGAACTGTATGATGGCTGTGTTTGATCTTTCCTTTTTCCTTTTAGTTAGTAAGTGTTATTTTTTTTCCCCCAATGTTTCCTCAAAATGTTTTCCAATCCTATTTTCCTGTGAGGTTGGTGATGTCCTCTTCTTAGCGTGCTCAAGCTTTGACTTGAGTTGCTGGATGAATAACTGCTGAACTGAGAACACTGCAGACACAGCTTTTAGAAAATACATATTTTTAAAATTCTATCTCTTCCCCATTGATAAAATCATAATGAATTTGATTGGGAGAATTATTTATTTTTATATTATTTGATTAGGCTTTTTCCTCTGTGTCCCAGTCTCCCCTCTCCTGCTTAAGGGAGAGGGCCTATAAAGTAAAATAGTAGTAGGGGGTAACACAGACAAAATATTTGTAATTGTAATTTTTCTTTAGACTACAGCACTTTCTCCTATATATGGTGCTTGAAGTTCATCAGATGCAAACCTACAGCTCAAATATGGACTGGAATTTGAGTGGAAAATAGTGTACCTTTCACTGAAGTGGAAGCCTTTTTATAGTGTGGGCTAACCTTAATTTAGTACTGCTTTGGCCAGTTAGTGTTCTATGGGCAAAATGACTGCCCTGTTAGCAGCAGAAGAGAATGTGGGTTGAAAAGCTGAAGGAGAAAAGCTAATAATTTCCTGTGCCTGACCTCGCAGAGAAACCTCTTCCTTCCCCCAAGCCAACCATGATAAAATACCATAAATTTTCTCCACATGTTCTAGCTGTACTTAAGCAGACGATATGGAAGATTTGGAGCTGTAACAAAATACCTTTCCTCCTGAAGAGTGGGACTGAATTTCAGCTTGTTCTTTTCTGAATGTTTTCTTTTGGCTAGACATTCGAATTGTATTTGTTTGACGTTTTTTCTCCACAGGATATCTGCTAGTGAAGGGTAACGTTGTTGGATGTACATTTCAGCATTTAATTTTTTGGCTCAATGACTCATAGCTCCTTTTTTTGATGTTTTCAGGAGGGAGTAGATTAGTGTTAGTGGCATGTCTTATGTATGAGATAAACTTCTTCATCACTTAGTGCTCAAGCCTAAAGACAAAGATGCAGAACAAAGAAAATGGAACATTAGCTTGCAATATTTATTTTGAAATTGATTTATGCAGATTAAAGTTGGTTTCTCTGCGTAACATAAGCCAAAATTTTATAATATCAAGATGATTCTTTATGACTGCAGAATTGAGTGAAATGTATCATACTGGGATATGGTGATATAAATGCCTTTTAAGAAAAGTTAGATTTTTTAATAGGAGGGTTGGTTATAAAAATGTTCAACTAAATAGGTAAATTCTTGGTGCAAATCCTTTGGGAAGCACAGTTAACTTGGGATACAGTCAGTTTGCCTCTGTTTGTAAATGAAATTCTTCTGCCTTGTTTAGCATCTATTATTTAAGAAGAACCTCTTGGGTTCCTACTAATGCATATTCCTGAAAAAGTCACATCCAGATCCAAAAGAGTGTGTCTCAGTATTGTAACCGTTAAACCAAATTTCTTATCCTAATACTTTAAAGAATGCCCGTTGTCCTGCCTTTTCAAGCAGTGAGCTGTGTTGTATCTCTGAGTTAATAAAAGTGTGCCAGTGAAGTCAAAACCAATCTTTCCTCAGGAGTGCCTCCAGTGTGTTTCAGAAAGTGGTGAAGGTGGTCAGACATTGGCAAAAGTGCTCAGATCCAAGGGCTTGTGGCCCAAGTTTCTGCTCATTTGCTGTGTTTCCTAAAATAGGAAAGAGAAAAGACAACTTTTCATTACAAAAATTTGAAAGTTTTATTTTGAAGCAGCTTGAAATGTTTTTAATAATGATGAGCTAGATCTGAGTCTAGTTGTACACCCCAAGCTCTTGTGCTACAAGGTGGTTTAGAGTAACTGTAGATTGCTGTTGGCGATTTGAGCTTAGTGGGGAATTTTTGCATTGTGGGAATCCCCTGCTCAGGTGACCAGGATTCAGTGGCCACCAGAAACACTTGAGTGCAGAACTGGTCATTGACTAAGGAACAGAAATCTCTTACTGACTGCTCTGCCATCTTTCTGTGTGACCTCAGATCGGTTCATCGACTCTTTCTTTTGCTGGGTTGCATCTGTGTGCAAAGGGTTATGTTACTCTTTGGACCAGATTCCCTCTCTTTGTATACCTGTGCTGACTGATTTCACTGGGGTTACTTCTGGTCAGTACAGATGTAAGGTGAGAAGCAAGGTTTCTGTTTACATTGTCAAAGACATTAGATTTCTTTTAAAATTTCAGCGTTCAGCTTGTATGTAGAATATAGACCAGTATTTTCTTAACTTGCAAGGTAAGAAGGAAAAAGTTAAGAGGGTGAACTCTTCAGAGTATAAGACTATGAGCAGGTCAAAGATTAATGTACTAACAGGTAAGCTTCTCTGGAAATTAGTCTCTTCCCTATACAGTGCTAGGTTTTACATGCTTATGAATTTTGGATATGCAGAGGAGCTCCTGGATGTCAGTGAGAATGTTGGTAATGTTGTTCCACACTTCAACACTGTCCTACAAGGAAAGGCCATTGCAGTCTGCAGTGTTCCTCCTCTGGATATGCTAATGCACTGTGCAAGTGCACATCATGCCTGGATGGGCCCTGCTGATAAAATACCGCCTGGAGATCTCGCAAAGTGCTAATGTGTCAAAGTGCCCGCGAGCAGAGGGTGAATAATACTGCTTTGTAAAGGTCATGTCTGCTGAAGTTAGCTACTGCGTCCTTCTTGCATGGGGCTTGAGTCCACTCTGAAAAGTTCTGCTGTTCTTTGCAGTCTCAAAATCCACAGCTTAATGGGTAGAATCAGTAGGGCTGATAAAGTGTCATAAATTAGACATTGGGAGAGAAAAGCAAATATTGAAAGCTTTAAAGCCTTACTTAACTGGCTCTTTGAGTTAGGATGGTTGTCTGATTTCAAGTCTTGCCTACTGCAAAGTGTGTTACCTGTTCTGGGAATTGCCTTATTCTCATTTCCAGGCTTCCTGTGTTTCTTTACCTTCTAATGAGAAAAACTCTTCTACTTCTTGCAATGATTCCTGGTAGTTACATAGGACCATTTGCCAAGCAAATTTAGTAGTTATTCTCACTAGTGGATGAACACATTAAAAAAAAAAAAAAAACAACAAACAAACCAAAAAACCAGCTACCTTATAATTTTTTTTAATATTAAATTTTACAGTAGCATTTTACTCTCCCCTCCTATTTAAAGCCTCATGCCTTTTTTTCCTCTAAGGCTTTTAATATTTAATATCATTCATAAAATACTGTGAGCATGGTGTATAATTTGTGTACGTAACATTAATAAAATAGGTACAACTAAAGTATAATTTCAATTATGCTCTTGCAATTTTATTTGGGACCTGGTTATTCTTAAACACTTCCCATAAAACATGTATATGTAACGCTTACACGTGTTAATATCGCTAAAAAAAATCTTCAAATAACTTTTAGCTGTAATGCAGTATATCAGACTTGTCAACTATTTCTAGTATCTTGCAGGACATTTGTGTTCATAGATAACCTCTCATCCTGGACTTAATTGTTTACAAAAGCATGTGTGCATCATGCAGACTGTGTCACTTCAGACCTAAATCTCTGAATTCTAGATAATCTGGCATTTTTCTACTGTGAGGAAGAGATGTTTCCTAATTAGTGAGGAAAAGGTTTGTCTCTTCACAAAGAGACAGTTATGGGACTGCAGTCTGAAGTGAAGCTCTGCAAAGAGGAAATGCTCTTCCCCCTTTTGTTTCCTATTTTGATTCTCCATCATAACTTTCCTTCACCCCACTTGGTTAGTTTAGAAGTTCTATTTCACCAGAACGGTCTGTTCTCTAAATGTTTGCTTAAAAAGGAAAAGCATTCTGAGTCTGCTTTTATGAGTATGTTTAAGTAATGTTTGTTCTTCTGTTCAACCAGTGTTCTCATTGCTAAGCATTTAAAGGATAGATGAGAGCTCATGTTTTAAGCAAATACTTCGCTGGTTGTTTCTATGCACCACGGTTGTTGCTTATTTAAGTTAGGGAAGCCACTGCCCAGTGTCAGAGTGTTTTGTTTGGCTTTGATTTTTTCCATTCCTGATGTCTGTTGAAGACTTGGATAATTCCAAGTTTGGCATCTTACCTTTACATTTTCTTGTCTGTTTCTCTTTGAGGCTCTGGTTGTGGTCACTGCTGCTGCTTCACTGTTGAAAGTAAGTTTATTCTCAAACACACAGAAAGAAGGTACTGGATGATTTAGGTATTGTGCAAACTGCAAGGTGCCTGGTTTCCTATAGGACAGTCCTTCCTTGCGTGTGTAAATAAAGTGTAGGGATCTCCCTCCATAGAAGAGACTTGTTAAGGTTGGGAAAGACCTCTAAGATCATCTAATTCAACCATTAACCCAGCACTGACAAGTCCACCACTAAACCGTATCCCTAAGCACCACATCTGCATGTTCTTTGAATACTTCCTGGGATGGTGATACAGCCACTTCCCTGGGGAGCCTGTTCCAGTGCCTGGCCATCCTTTCAGTGAAGAAATTTTTCCTAATACCCAATCGAAACCTTCTCTGGTGCAACTGCTTAACCTTGCAGCACCTTGCAGTTCTGTTCTGTCTGTGCTACACAAGGTCATTCCTATGATATTTGTCTAGCTTCAGCTGCCAAATGTTGTTTCCAATGCACTTTCATGCTCTCTGAAGTCTCTTTGAAGTCTTCTATTATTAGAAAACCCAGTGGAAGAGCCACCAGCCTCTCCAGTGCTCTTATTTTCCACTGCTCTGAAAGGTCTGTTCTCTGGCATCTGTTGTGAGCAATGCTGGGTTATGGATGGCTTGGGCATCATCCAGCCTCAACCTTTCTGAAGGGTCCAGACTCTGAAGCCAAGGGAAAGGCTTGATTTTGTCAGCTTTTCAAATTTTCTTTTTTTGTGTAAGAATACAACTTAAGGATCAAATAGAACCAAACCCCCTCTTTCTCCTAGGACTATATGTCTCATTGAGTGCACTGATACATAAAGACAGATAATTCACATTACTGATTGCTTGGTACGAATGGTGTATCACACATGACTATGTTTGACCATAGATTTTAATCACATGACAATTTGTTAAACATGACATTTTAAAATATTTACAAATTTAGGACAGCAGCAAAATAAAACCTGGCATTGGTTTGTTGTAAAAGTAAATAAAGTATCTTCCTGACAGTATCCAGTGTGGCTAGGTATAAAATTTTGTTCTGAAATTCTTGTTAAATGCTTCACTGGAAAACTCAATAAACCATGCCACTTTGTTTCACTTGCTCAGTGTTTGAAGAATGCTGTCTAATGGGAATAAATTTGATTTAAACCCAAAAAACCTCACAAGAGTAGTACAGACTTGATAATAGGACAAGGATTCTGAAAATGGTTTGAATTTACAGAAGTAAATTGCAAATAAAATCTAAAGTAGTGTGGGTAAATATGAAGTGTAGTTGCTGTGATGGGTGTACACTTGACTAGATAGCAAGTCCAAAAAAGAATATTTGGGTGTACTGAAAGTAAGACACTTCTACCTAGCATAGGCCATTTGGCCAGCTTGAATGTAGTCCAGCAAAACTTTACTCCTCCAGTAATTGACTGATCCAGGCTCTTAATTGGTCTCCCATACTATCAAGCTAAGCTATTTGATTCTTTCACCGATGTGTGGGTTGATTTTTTTCCCTGGCATTTCAGCAGCTTCCTCTTTCCATTCCAGTGTTTTTGTAATTCAGCAAAGACTATGTGCACACCTGGTAAATTGTCTTCCCTCTTCCCTAAGCATCAGGATTGGGAGTTACTAGGGAAATGCAGTACCTCTCTATTTGCTTTTGTTAAACAAAAGCCAACCTCAGTATTAACTTTTCCAGACATTTTTCTGAGTTTGCCACAGAAAACATCTCCAGTAATTTTCTTCTAGCAGTGCAGGCTGGGCAGTTGGATCGGCAGAAGGTCAGACAATAACGTGCCACTTTATATTCAGGTTTATAGTCATGCACAAGTAACACAGGAATGATTTTTTAGTGATTGGGCTAGCAATTGGCAGTTACAATTGATACCTTGTTGTACTGATACCTTGTTAATTATCAGCTGTACATCTGCCAAGGAAAACACCATGCTAATTGATAGACACCTTTTGTTCATAATGATTAGTAAGGCAAAATTAATTGTCTGCAGTGGGTATAGAAAGAGATTATCTATGTTAATGAATTATAAGTGAAACCTTAATATTTGGTAAGTCTGACAGTGATCTCTAGAAATAATTTCTGAAAGGAACATCTCTTTGAGTAATAATTTTTTCCTAAACCTTAGTGTTGGGAATTGACCATTTTTACCTTCCCTTTACTGGTGTTTGTGCTGCCCTTTTTTTTTCTTTTTTTCCCCTTTTTTTTTTTTTTCCTTTTTCCTTTTTCTCTCTTAGCTAAATTGTAGACTTCTCCGGTGGTTTTTTGGATGGAAAGTAGGGTTGAGATTGGGGGTGGTGGTGGAAAGAAACATAATTTTGAGGAAGTATTTTATTTCTAGA